>NC_140591.1:1335462904-1335655404 GCF_964204655.1 Triturus cristatus
CTTATAAAGAAACTAAATATGCCAATTGGGTTTTAGCCAATGTTACCATGGTTTAGGGAGCGATCACATGCACTTAAGAACTGGTTAGCAATGGTAACGTAGTCCTAAAGCCGGCAAAAACAAGATCAGAAAATGGAGGAGATAGGCAAATAGTTAGGGGGAAGATCTCATTAAAGCTGTCAGGTTGTCCTTTCACTACCTACAGTGTAATTAATTCATTGCCTATAGTCCCAGAAAAACTGCTTTTTAAAATGGCAAATACCTGAAATCATTCTGGCTTTTCTAAATTTCAAAAATATATGGGCAGGGATTCATTGGTAATATGAATGGCTTGAAGAGCACCAATTCGCTGTAATTTTGAAATCACATGTTGACAGTAAAATGTGACTTATCACTCACTTGAAGAAGCCACTGAATGGAAGAATGGAAGAATAGGCTCTTCATTATAAAGTGAGATTGAAGTGAATTTACTGTACTTAAGTTGAACCATATGGACCTGTAATACTTCTACTTGCGTTAGAGGCAGACCACCTTTGTGTGAAATAACACACATCTAGAGGGCTATGTATTACATCAATGACATTTAATTTAATTGAAAAAAGACAGGCATTTAGTCTGTCTAGTGCCTTAATTAAAAATATATATTAAGAGACACAGGGTGAATTTTTTTAATATGTTCTTCTTGTCTGAGGGCTGTACTGGTTATTTGCAATTTTACATTGCTGGAACATCTTCAAAGTCAGGGTGTTGTACATGTCAGCAAGCACTTTGCAGCCTACTTCCCTCCATCTGAAGAAGGAGTGGCCTTTGTTGGCTGGTGTAAATGCTGGATTGCAGTGGATAGGTAAATGAGTAAGGCCCCTGGCCCTCTGCACTCACATATCTGTCCTATATCTTTAGTGCCATAGCTATTTGGGTGCTAAAATATGCATTAGAAGATCTATGCATTTCTCCAGCCACAAGAGGTTCCATAGGACTGTACAAAACTGTGGGGTGGTCCTTCTGTCACCGGTTTTTCTCAGAGAGCAATGAGGATGAGGTCACTACCACTTGTAATTGTGCAGTTGCATAATTGTGGGGAATTCTAGGGACCGCCAGCCTCCCTGCACCCTTTGGTTGTGTCATGAGTTTCTGTGTAAGTCTTGGGCCTTACCCCTCCATATAAAGGCCATTCGTTTTTATTTAACATGTTTTCGGTATTGGAGATCCAGCCATTTCAGGCGAGCCTGAAACATGTGGAGTAGGCATGGGAGCACGTTCATTTTAATCGTATTAATTCTACCTGTACTAAATTGAGTTACTGGTTCAAGGGGGTGAAACCCTTCTCAAGCAGCAACAACAAGGGTGAAGTTACAAGCAAACCCTGAATTAGTCTGTGCTTAACCCTCAGGTAGCTTGGCCCAGAGCAGTCAGGCTTAACTTAGACGTAATGTGCAAAGTATTTGTGCAATACTTGAAACAGTAACGCAGCAAAAACACACAACAAAAGGATACCACACTATTTTAGAAAAATAGAGCACTTTATAAGAAGACAACAACATTGTAATCATTAGAACCACTGATATGCAGATTTAAAGTTTTCAGCAACAAATAGCTCTAAAAGTATAAAATGCCAACAGTGGATATCTGGTCAGGACGGATTTGGACAAAGTCACAAGTTCAGGCTGACAGCGATAAAGCACGGACCGGCTGCAGGGACCCAGTTAGCCCCTCTGAACAAAATACCTTAAAACGCTCTGCAGCAGCATCACTTCGCAAGGTAAACTCACAGATGGCAGAGTCCAGGTCTGGTTGCAAGGTTGTTGGAGTCTTCTGTCCCTGAGGCTCAAGTCAGGAGTCCAGCTAACTAGCCCTTGGTGTCCCTTTGTAGTCCTGGGTTCACAAATACAGGCAGCCCCAGTCCTTCTCACCCAAGCGAAAGGGCAGCGGGTCCACAGGCCAGCACAGCAGGGTACCTGGTCTTCAGAGAATTGTAAAGTGTAGTTGCAGTCCTTTCAACAGCACAGGAGTCTTTCTTTCTGACAGTGTATCCACAAGTCCAGAAGTATTCTGGAGAGTTAGTGCCGGAGGTCCAGTATTTATATTCACTTGTGCCTTTGATATGGAAAGAAGCTTCGAGAGGTTTCCTTTGGAAGTTCCCAGGCATCCTGTGTTCCCCATCCTGGTTACAGCCAGGACACAACCTATTGAAGTGTAAGTAGGGCTGGGCCCAGCTTTGTCCCCCCATCCTTTCCAGTGCAGGCCCATCCAGGCACAAGCTCTCTATTGTGTGTGACTATCTAGTAGGAATACACAAAGTCAAACTGTCAGCTACAACCTGTCCTGTGACTCATGAACAGGCTACAGGCACTAAATGGCTAAGGCAAAGGCAGGAAAATGTCACTTTCTAAAAATTGCATTTTCAAAAATGTAATTTAAATTCTGACTTCACCATACATTAGTTTTTTTCATCAAAATTCCAACCAGCCAAACATGAACTGGTTGCTTGCTCCCATTTGGAAAGTACAGGTTATTAAATTGTAATTAGGTGACTCCAATGTTATACTTAGGAGCGGTAGGCCTTGCAGTAGTGGAAAACAAATGTAAGAGTTTTACTTAAAAGTACATATCCCACTTTCTAAATACACTGCACCCTGCCCTACGGGTTTTCAGGGGCCTACCTTTGGGGTTACTTATCTATATTAAAAAGGTAGGTTTGGGGCAGGCAAATTGTCTATTTTGCCATGTCAATATGGCAGATTAAAACTGAACACATAGGTTGCAATGGCAGACCTGACACATGTTTAGAGGGCTACTAAGTGGGTGGTACAATAAGTGCTACTAGCCCATTCGTAGCATTTAACTTAGAGCCCCTAGGCACATTTTGTAGCACTTTACTGGGGACTTACAAGGTAACTAAATATGCCAGTTGGATAGAAGCTAATCCTACCTCGTTTTAAGGAGTGACCACATGCACTTTAGCACTGGTTAGCAGTGGTAAAGTGATAGAGTCCTAAGGCCAGTAAAAACAAGGTCAGCATAATTGGAGGAGGAAGGCAAAATGGTTTGGGGGAAGTCCACCCTAAGGCTGACAGATCTAACACTACCAGATCATAGGAACATCAAGTTTCCCCAGGAGTAGATTTATATTGTGATAGTATTCAAAGGAAAATGGTTGGCATTAAAGAGGTCGGTAACAGTCCACATAAATTGGACTCACATATATTTAATTGAGGATTTGGCCCATCTAAATTGAAAGCGGGTTGACAGTCCAGCTACTTCCCCTGCCACCAGGGTCACATTAAGGGTCTCAGACTTGTTGTAAGTAACCTCATACTCAGGTAATTTCTCAAACACTCTGAGTAAGCCTGTTACTGCTGGGATGTAAGTGCTCCAAGATCCCAACATCAAAAGCACATCATTGTCATAGAGGGAAATTTTAAATTTTCTCAGCCCAAATGTAATCCCAGTTAATAAGTCGGACTCCAAGATTAGGCATGCTAGGGGTTCTATGAATAGGACAAAAAGGAACGGTGACAAGGTGCGACCTTGCCTGGTGCCTGTGGATAGTCAGAATAGCATTTACAGGTATCCATTTAATGTGACTCTGGTGACTGTTATAGCGTAGTTGAAGAAATCATCTGTACGAATGTTTGTCCCAGGCCCATTTCTGAAGTGTAAGACATAAGAAGGTCCGGTCCATCATTTAGAAGGCTGTCTCCTTGTCTAGAGACAGCAGCACCACTGATATATTTTAAAGGGATTCCTTCTCAATTAGGTGAATGGCTATTTGTACATTGTGTTGGCATGGCTTTCCTGAATGTAACCACTCTGTTCAGGGTATACCAAAGTGGCGAGCATATCATTGAGGCGGGTTGCTGCCTAATTCTTTTTCTATCGCTTAGCGTCAATGTTCAATAGTGCTACGGGTCGATGGTCTGCACAGTGTTTAACATTTTTTTGGGGTTTTGGTATTACTGTTACTAATGTCTGTGCCATTGTCTGGGCTACTTTAGCCTTGGTAGGGCAGTGGTTGAAAAGGGATGTGATTTTCGAGATCAAATCAGGTGAGTATGTTTTTTAGAATTGTGCAATGAGGCTTTCAGGCCCCGATGTCCTATTAGGTTTGAGGATTTTGCTGGGTAATTTAACTTCTTTTGGGAGAATCAGGCTCTCCAGGGAATCCCGTTGGGTATCTGTGAGTTTCAAGAGTTGTGTTGTCTCCAGAAAGCCCTGTCTCTCTCCCTCTCGCTCTCTCTCTCTTTCTCTCTCTCCCTCAATGAGTGGCAGGTCTCTCTGTGGAGATTTTCATACAGAAGGTATGATATACATTAACTTTCCTGTCATCCTCCCCTATCAGGGTCCCAGAATCAGTAACACTTTCTCTTACGTACTCTCTTTCTTTTTTACCTCTTAAGATTCAGGCAAGGAGGCACACACTTTATCTCCCGCTATACACAATTGGATTTTTAGATGAAGCATTAAGTGTTCTGCCTAGTTAGTGAAGAGCATTCATAATTCGCCTTGTGAGCACATAGGTGATTTGACAGCAGGGCTGTTGTAGCCACTGTTTTTCAAGATCTCGACTCTCTTCCTACAGTTTTGGCTAAGCTAGCCTGTAGAGTCACAGGCATTCAGCTGCCACTGCTATAAATGACCCCCAATAACTGCTTTAAATGTGTCCCATACCCCTGATATGGGGACCTCTCCTCCCTCATTATGTTTGAAATATTCATCTACCTGTTGTATTATTTTATTTTCATTAACTGGGTCTCTATGTAGGGAAGGACAAAGCCTCCTGTTCCCCGATGGCTGCCACACTCCCAGTTCCAGCTGGACTGCGGCAGGAGAGTACTCTGATACCAATATGGGCTCAATTTCCCAGGATCGGGTCAGTTGTATAAGGCGATTGCTTAGAAGTATATAATCTATTCGTAATAAGGTGTGGTGCACATGAAAGTAAAAGTTAAAGGCTGTAATTGCTGAATTTCGCTCCCGCCAGGCATCCAGTAGACCCAGTTTGTCCAAGTTCTTTTTCAGCTTTTTGGAGGATACTCCTGCATGGAAGTTTTATCCCCCTCCCTACCTTTATGCGGGCCCAATATCATGGTAAAATTCTCTGTCAGGGTGAAATGATCTAAGGCTACTCCGGCCAGTTTCCCCAGGAAGTTGACTAAGAAGGAAACTTGGCATATTCAAGTTAAATGGAGCCACAGTCTCAATTTTAGGTCCACCCAAAAGTAATTTGAATTCCAAATACAAATAAAAGTTCATAAAAAGATTTGACTATAGACTGGTTTCCTTTATTATGCTTTATGGTAGCATGGTTTAGTACAGTAAATTGTGACTTTATTGAAAATATCAAATCTGCATACTGAGAAATTTAAAAGTCATTGTATCTTGTGTTCAACTATGATAAAGCCTAAACACCCCCTGCCTATATTTTTAAGTAGCCTTTGAACAGTTGTCTTTACTTTTATTCAAACTCAAGAAGAAATCCTCATAGTCTTCAGTCATAGAATATTATTATCATGTAATTCGATGAATGATTTAATGAATATACTGAAAAAACACAATTAATGTAAAAGTTTAAATTTCTACACAAAGCTAGAGACCCTAGCTAGGCTTTACCAATGAAATAATTATTAAACAAAAAATAACTTGTTGATGTCACCGATATTTTATCAAAATATTATGGCCTGGATAGTTTCAATAAAAAGTGAGAATTCTCTAATGAAATTGGTACTCATTTTAACTTCAATGCCTTTCATTTAAATTGACATCAGGAATTTAGAATCTGGAAAATGCCATTAAAGTGTCATCCCTCTCAGAAAAGACCTCCAACACAAGAAACAAGTTCCTGTATGCATGATCTAGTCACTAACTGAAAGTCAACATTCTCAAGCTCAGCACTGACAAGAGAGAAGTAGTGATCATTGGCAAGAACCCCTCACCATGGGACTCTTACTGGTGGCTGGTCAAATTTGGGCCCACACCCAGCACCCACGCCAGGAACATCAGAATAATCATCAACAGCAAACTAGAAGTGACTGGACAAGCCAATGCCGTCACTGCATCTTGCTTCCAGGCCCTGAAAATGCTGAGGAAAACCTTCACATGGCTCAAATACAACACTAGGAAAACTGCCACTCACACCCTGGTCACAAGCAAGTTCTACTACAAGAACCCCATCTATGCTGGGATCACCAAAGAACTCATAGACGAATTCAACCCATCAAGAACTTGTCAGCCAAACTCATTCTCAACCTAACACTCAGAACACACATCTCACCACACCTCAAGAAACGCCACTGACTGATACACAACCGCGCTCATTTGAAGCTTCTAACACACACATTCAAGGCACTACACAACTTAGGTCCCACCTGATTGAACAGCTGCATCTCCTTCCACCAATCAACCAAACTCTTTCACTCCATAGGACTCCTACTAGCAAACATCCCACTCATAAACATAACCGGATATGGAGGATGGATGTTCCCTTACATTGCTCCTAAAGTGTGGAGCAGCCTCCCACTCCACATCGGATCCTTCTCACTTCCAAAATTCTGCATGAAGCTGATACATGTCTTTTCAATTAAAAAAACTACCATAGGCAGAGCTGGGCACAAATTATTGCTCCGCACCAGATTACCCTTGTAGGCGACAGTGTGCTTCACAAATGCACAAAACACAATTTGGCACACATTAAGAAATGTAAAGATCTTGTTCAAATAATTGAACATTTGAACTGAAGAAAGAGCTCTTGTTCTTAAAATTACACAGGCACCTATTTTGTCATAATTGTTTAAGACTGTGAATGTTTGGTTTAATCCAAGTTTTCCAGTAAATAATTTTACCTTGTTGTTTGAGAGCAGCATTTACCCGTAGGGAACTATTCTCATAAGGAATATAATTTACATCTTTCAGGGTAAAAAATTGTATAGAACACTTAAATATTAGCATTGTGGTGGCCTTTTGGGTAATTGTAATTGCCATCACTGTGAGCATTATTTCATTGGCATTCTGACATCTGCAATATGAGCTTCAAAATTCTACAAATGGATCAAGAAAACGTTTGATAGAACACGCAGACACGATTTTTAGCACCTGGTCATCAAAATTGCTGGCAAAGTGTTTTAAAAAATATAGTGGAATAGTCGTTGGACCTAAATTTCAGATTATTCAAGTAGTGTTTATTTATCCACATATCTTTGATTCAACACCAAGGTGCTTATTTACAAGCCCCTTATGCCAATTTGTCCAAAATTAAAAGTGATTCACCAGCGGTGCAAGGGGCTTGTAAATAAGCCCCAAGTTTATTACATTTCTGGGAACTGTGAAGGACTCATATGTGCTGGTCCTATAAAAGGGCAGGGGAACAGGTGTTTATATTTTTTGTGTGATTGATCACCGATTCTATAGCTATTTCAAGAGAATTTAACTGTCAATTTAACTAAAACTAGAAAATCTGAAAATGAATACCCTACCACATTTTGACCATACATTTAAATAGATTGCTTGGAAATTAAAATAATTTTTAAATAGAGCACTGCCTGTAACCAAAGGAATAAAAAAAAACCACACGAACAATAGCAAGTCGAAAACAATGTTCATAGAACTAATTAGGCTGGCTTGTTTAGAGAAATTCTGTTTGGGGCAAAGGAGTACTCATGGCAAGTATGATGCAGTTTGGAATTAACTTTTGGAACTTTATGAATAATTTTAATGATAAATGAGCTAACATGTTTAGATAGGGCTTTATTCGTGTGATGGTGAACAAATGCATATAAGATATATCTTCAACTTTCCTCCAAATTTTTCACAATCTTGTGGTATTGTATTATTGTTTTGTTTTGTGTATGTTTGTTTAAACTAGAATAGTAGTTAAAATGCCAATCAGACATGACTTTTGTTTGTATAGTAATGAATCTATTTCTTTCATTCTTGATAATATGCTTTTTTAAGGCAAATGCTTGATTGTATATTTTAATGTGTATTCTCTACTAAAAATTGAGTTAAAACATTTTTCAAAAAGCTGTTCATAAAAATCAGCTTTCCTTCAACAGCATTTGTCCGATAATCCATACTTCTGCTGATGATGACTCCTGCTTGATATTTTCATATCATTATTTGTCAGGTTGATTTTATTGGAAACATATTTTCAATATTGGACGCATTTTAAGGAGAGAAGTTTTTAGAAGAAGCTTTAACTCTCATTCATAGCAATCTTAGATTGATTATAAAGAAAACAGTCAACTTGAAAATGGGATATCCCTTTAAATGTCCAACAAGCCATAAAAGGACAAGGACAAGAGCTGCAACAACTTTAATAATAGTAAAAGGATTTCTCAGTCACCACTAGGCTGTTGGTATCACAGTTCATGTAGCTCATTCAATGTAACAAGGTGAACTGCTAACAAAAGATGCTATTTTTGATAAATATATGACTTTTAAGGCATACTTCTCCCAAACTATATACCACAAACAATAATAACAACATAAATAAGTTTGAAGACTACCTAAAAGAAGGAAATGCCATACATTTTTGTTTATTTTCAACTAAGACATTGGTGAATACAGGAGAATACAAAAACACCAAGGGGCTTATTTTATTTATAATCCCATAATAAAAGTGATGCACCAGTGGTGCAAGGAGCTCGTAAATTAGTCCCCAAGTTTCACAGAGAGTTCAGCAAACCTAAACTCACCTTTAACAATTCCTCTCTTTTATAGAAGTTGATTTGGATCACTTTCTCAATATTCATAATTAAAATAATGTTTTGGAACAATAAATAGATAATTATTGTGATGCAATGCATCTTGATGGGTGGCCAGCCACATTATTTGCTGATTAGTATTGTTGGGTCTTGAGCTTTGCACACTGGGTCACCTCTGTCCAGGCCCTAGTACTTGTACATTAAGCCGTTAAGCATTGTAGCATTGTTTAATCCCCAACTGAGATGCTTAATTTTTTTTAGTAAGGGACGAGTATATGATTGAGGAAAATATGCATCTGGAATTAAATGTCACTTGTGGACCACAGCACTTACTAAGTAATCCACCAAAGTAACCAAGAAAACATGTCTTCAGACATGCCTCAGTAACTTAACTCGTGCAACTCTCAAACCTGCAGACGAACCTGTCAAAATAACCCTTTTTGACAGGAAATAACCTTACTTTTAAATATTAATTATGTCATCCCTAATATGGCCTTGTATCCCATAAGGTAGTGTGCGTAGTATTTACAAGTGGCACAGACAAAAATGTAATGCTGACATATCCTTACAGTGGCTAGCCCACAAACGCTTTTTTTACTCTAAAGGGATGTAGCTGTTTTTTTAAACAAACTAAAGTGCAGAATAAAATCAGAAATCTGCTAAATTGGGATTGGGATAACCTACAGAGGTGATTAAACTGTTATTTGTAATTATTGCCCAATACATAGGTGAAGTCAGATTTATGGTGAATATTTAGGAAAATAACTTTTAAAAACATACACCTTCCTAAGCCTGTAGTAGGCTAATTAGCATTAGTCTGCTGAAGATATTTTGAACTGATGCGATGGCAGTGAGGGATGATTAAAGCCACACTTACACTTTTATCACTATATGTGTTTCAAAATATACGCAAAACAGGTGCCCATCTCTAAGGTCCACTGCCACAAGACCCAATACAAGGATACATACAAAAACAGAAGAGAGGCACACAGCAAATAACATATAATGCACAAAATTGACGACTCTTTCAGGGTCTTCAGTGTGGAGAAATCTTCCTTATTTGTATAATAAGTGGAGAGATACACACATCCTCAGCCAACGCGTTTCACCCAAAATGGTTTCCTCAGGGCTAAAATTCGAACACCTCACTTCATAGTCCAAGGATTGGTATCCGATCTCGAGTTTCCAATAGCACTTCACCTTATCTTATTGTGTTTTGAGGCAATGTTCCAAATTTATTTGGAGAAGTAATGCATCAAACGGACAGAGTTGCTGATTCCTGAAAAAAACTCAGGGCGCTCACCAGTATGCACCGAGTTTTAGGCTGTCTCCGCCTCATGAAAAACACACGATCCGATTGCCGTATGAGTCAAGTCCTTCAGACTGAAGATAGCCTTGCCAGTGTTTCCCCTTAATAACTTGTGAAACTCTCTAGCAGAGCTTGAGGACTGTGACTCCTCTCAGCACAGGAAGGATAGCTGAGGAGGATCCAGGAACTTCATTGACTTGAAAGGGACATTGGTAAGTGAACTCATTCATTGTTAAGTATAAAGGGAGACCTGGGAAAGATAAGCCTTATGTTCTGTAGTTTCACTGTTGCCAATTTGGCACATTCCAGTGGGAGGAGGAGCTTGTTCCAAAATCAATTTGGTATAGTTGAGGAGGGGTTAGTGCTAGTTTCCCTAAGCACATCCTTGCCTAACACCCTGCAACCTCCAAGGACAGAAAGATGCTGCCAACCTGGATTTTCCTTCTAATAAATACTGTGAGATAGTTTGCAGAAAGCTAAACAGGATGTGCTGTAAAGCCCATGAGAACTTTCTTTACATTGGTTATGGAGTGTTGAGGAGTCACCCCCCTAACTGGCTAGTGAATCCTATAAAGCTGCTACCTCACCCACTACTCATCAGAAAACTCTCTAAACCTTTAAAAGAACAGAAATGGATTGTACCTGCTGCCTAGCTAACCATCAGCAACTGCAGCTGTACTGTACCCAGCTGATAGCATCTGCTTGAATGAGTCATGGTCCCTAAATGCTGTCTTGGCGGTCCCAGAAGTCTTAAGAGTGACCAAAATGAGCTGCTCCTGAATCTCTGAAAAGTTGTGACTTAGAACATGTTTTGACTTCCAAGGCCCCTGGACATCAGCAGAACCTCGTAAAAACGGTGCTTCATTTTGAGGCTGTTAGGTTTCAAATTCCCATCCCTGCAACACACTTGTTTCATGCTATATTAGGTTAGCAATGTGTGACTAAATAGATTCCATTTGTATTCACGTTATGCAACCCACTGAGTTATCCCCGTAATGCGCGGGCTTCAGTTAGCGAGTGTGACTCCGTTTTGCATTTCATAATCCCTATTAGGCTGCTTAGACTGTGCCTGAGTTAGGCCTCATTACTCGTATTGCTTGCCTCAGCAGAACACTGTATTTCATTATTATTTTTTCTTCTGTTCAAAGCTGTTTCTTGACTTACTAATGAATGGGCTATTCTGCCCTTGCATCCCTATCTGGTCCCACGTTAGGAGCAGCTGAGACCCAGCACCGTGGCCTTGGATTCCTGATAATATGTACCCACCGGGCAGGTGTTATTTCATCCCACTGTGCCTCTTTTTTCATGTTCGGCCCAGGCCGGTAATTTTCCACTGTGGGCGTGGTTGAAGGCTTCTCGGGAGTTATTATTATTTACTGTAAACGGTTGGGGGGTCAGTCCCTTGGCAGACATCTTAGGGTGCAGGTCATGATGGACACCTCTGCAGAGTATTGCTTATAAACATGTACGTTTTGTATTCTCTACTGTCTGATAGACTCTTCATTCTTGGGAAGGCATAGCAGGTGTAAGTAACCTGAGTGGTCCTTAAGGGTCACTTCCTTCAGTTGGCCCCTGAACAGGGACCCCGCAAGGTGATTTGCAGGGTCGGGGGTGTGTCTGGTTGGTTGGGCGGATCGGGTACCCCACACGATCGAGCTTGGTTCTCATAGCTGCCACGCCCATCTGATCGGGTGACTCCTTGTCTAGTGATCACCGTCTGGGGTCCTGAGAAGGCAAAACCTTGGAGTTGACCGTTTGGTCCGAAGAGTCGGCAGTAGAGAAAAATTTGACTCGACCTGAGTGCACCAGGTAAGTGATTTGAATATTGGAAACTGGCTCCATTCTTGAATGGCACGAGCCTACGTTCTGTGTCCTGATACAGTCTCTTGACTGCCTCAGTGCAATTTTTAGACTGCCTTGCTTGCACGGCACAAGAGACGGGCTGTGTTTTGGTACGGTCTTTTGGGCTGTTTTGGTTTGAACTTGGTGGGTTTGTGGACCCTTTTAAAAGATACAGAGTGTTTTTGAACAATCTGCCAGACCAACTGGTAATATGGGTTTTCTTTTTTCGAAAAAAGGTCTGGGGCTATAGCCTGTCTTCTTGAATTAGTACAGTCTCCAGACTGCAGTGGGCTGTTCGCGGACCGTTTTGTTTTGGTTCTTGAACAATTGTTCTCTTGTTTATTTTCCTTTTATTATTTTCATTGACGTTGTATTGGTCCGTTGGGGACAGTGTATGTGTCTTATATTGAGATGCCTTGTATAAGTAAGTTTGGATGTTCTGGATGTCGATATTGTTCTACTGTTGCTCGATTGGAAGAGTCAGCCTGTGCCTCCGGAGGGTTCACCAAATTTTGACCTATACGTCAAGCATGGTATTGGCCCTATTATGTTTAGCACGTTGTCGCATAAATATATGAGGGACAATGCTGAGCTGCAATGGCCACTTACAGGTTAGTTGGATGAACAGAAATTGAATTTTGTGCAGGATAAATTGTTCACTAAAAAGAGCAGGCAGTCGATGTTTGATTCTCTAAGAGTATGGCAGAAAGATACAAAGCAGCAACGCATGAGAGCAGAGAAAGAGGCCCGGAAGAGGCAGAAGCAAACTATAACACAGAAGGCAGTGGCCTATGAGAGGGAAAAGATAGAGAAAGACAAAGAATGACCAGATAGAAAATTCTGATTACAGACTAATAAATGTTATGTTACTAGAGAGGAAGGTGACAATTTTGTTGAATAACTATTTGATTCTTGCCCCCACCTCCATATGCCCCTGAACGGATATACCCAACAGTTCCAACATCCCAGTCTCCCGACCCTAGTGCCGCCCTTTCCAGTGTTCCCATTTCTGGAACTACTGCTTCAGCCCCAGCCCCACTTGCTTCTCCCCTACCCGCACCAGTAACAGGGGCGGGAGCCGTTAGCTCTCTGGTCCTGTCTATTAGTTCTGTTTCAACTGCTACGCCCCCTTTCACCCCTACGACATTGTCACCCTACATGATGGTACCGGTCTCTGCATCTGCCCTTTCCCCCTTGGGTGTGACACCTCAAACATTGTCAAATGCCGAGACGCCTGTGCGTGGGATGCATGACACGAATTGGGCAGCTGGGCGATACCGCCTGGAGAAAGTGTTGGTGCGTTCTGCTATTGGTGATGAGGAAAAGCAAATGGTGGCAAATCAGGCAGCTCAGTGGGCTGGGAACCCATTCTATAGTGTGGAGGATGTGTGGAGTGTGATGAAAGATTATGAGCCATTCATACAGCAACATGCTCTTAAGCACATGTCGGCCACGCTAATAGGACTGTGGGAACAGTGTTTTCAGGGTGTTGCACCACAGATCATCTATGACATACAAGACAGGGTATATGCTACAGGTATAGCACCCAATGAGGTTTTTAGCAATGTAACAAGACTGGTGGGTTACGGGGCAGACTCCTTCAAAAGGTTCCGATGATAGAGACACAGCATCCCATTTACCATCCTGAAATACTAGAACTGCGTGACTCTATTGACACTGTAATTAGACCTTGGGTTGATGCCCGGCTCCAGGAACAGTGGATCTACTCTCCTTGGAAGAGGAGTGAGGTCCTATCCCTAAAGAGCCAGTTGCCGGACCCTCGGAAAAGCCCCACAGCATATTATAAAGAATTCATGGAGGCGGCCTCTTCCACAGTAATGACGTTAGCTGATATTGAATTTTTCTTTGGTCTGCTAGTACCGGTAGATATAAGGCAGGTACATACGCAGGACCATGCACTTGATTTGGGTGGCACATGGGATGAGATCAAGGCATGGAATAAGGAGCGCAAGCCCGGTGATAAGCCGAAAGCGGAGCTCCTAGCTTCACAAGGGCGTAATATTACTTACATGCCCTCCCTTATCCCGCCAAAGATAGTGGATTGGGATAAGTTGACTTCATGTCATCAGAAGAAGGATGAAAGTGTATCGGATTTCTTCACTAGATTTGAAAGGGGTGTTTCTAGATTCTAGTGGTCAGGGCCTGTCACAGGAGGGTGGTGTTTGTTTGTTTGTTCACAGATTTGTCACTAATTTGCTTCCCGAGATTTCAACTAGGTTGCAGGCTTCGGAAAGTACATGGATGACCTCATCCCCATCAGTGATTTTGAGTATGGCACAATACTACGAGCATAGAGAGAATGAGGACAAAGAGAAGGTGGAGAAAAAGTAAAAGGATCTCAAGATGAGGGTGTTGATGCAGCAGGTTGCGAGGGGGAGAGGCAGAGGTTCGGATTTGGCTCATCACTTACCCAGGTCCAATAGGGGTGGTGCTTCGAGTGCGCCCCTTGGGCTTAACCAATGTGTGTATTGTAAGCAAGAGGGACATTGGCGGAATGAGTGTCCGGAGTTGTTGCAGAAGGGAGAGGCTCCGATAGGTTGAGGGTTTAGAGGATGTGGACGAGGAGGAGGAGGCCGAGGGGGGACGCAGTCAGAGGATACATCGTACAAAAGACAGAGCAGGAACTATTTTGGCGACCCCCGGAGCCGGCAGTACTACCACGAGGATTATGACATGGATGAGGTGACTGGGTTGTCTCCCAGCTAGGACAGCCAGGGACAGGGTAAGGGACCAGTTCTGGTGCCTATAAATCAGCGCAGACCCTATGTCACTGTTGATTTACAGGGCACAACAACACATTTTTTTAGTTGATACAGGGGCTATGAATAGCTCTGTTTCCCATTCGGTGGTCCCAGGGGCAGCTCTATCTGGCCAAAATAATGTTTCAGTGGGTTTCTCAGGTGTGCCGGTTGTTAGCCCTATCTCCAAACCCCTTGCCCTCACTATTGGGCTCTTTACGGTTGACTCACCATTGTTGAGATTGGATTTGTTAAAAAGATTGCATGCAATAATTTTTTGTTCCCCAGACGGTGTTTATATGACTATTGGACCACAAGTGGCCCATGCCAAGCAATGCCTTGCCAAGCAATGCCTTGCAAAGGATGCCCCCCTCCCTGCTGATTTTAACAATGTGCCACGCGGCGATAGGTATATAAAAGGTTTTATATACCTATTTGCGCCGTCAATAGTTACCAGGCTGTGGATTTCTCTTTTTGCTGACTAGAATACTGATAACGGGACCTAATGATTCTCGTTTTAATACTACATGCGTGATATTTCTACCTCTACTTTGGTGATTTTTTTGGTATCTAATTCTCCCTCTATTAAGAAACACACGGATTGGTTGAATTGAATTATCCGTAGCAGTGTTTGAATATATCACAAGCACTGAACCTAATTCTTGATGTCCTTTTCGATTTCGTTTCAATTTTCTTAGCAAGCCCTGACGAAGTTCCCGTGGCACGCGTTGGCTGTGTGCCTCGTTTTAACAACACTACTTTGAATAAAAGAAGAATTGGTTTGAACTTCAAATGTGTTTCCAGTTTGACTCTTTAGAGTGCACCTTCCATTCTTCCTTGGACTGAATTACCACGATTCTGACAAGGATTCCCCCATCAGCAAAATTATTTTCCGTAATTGACTTAAAGAATGCTTTCTTCAGCATACCAATCCATACAGATAGCAGATATCTGTTTGGATTTGCAATAGCCGGTCGGAGCTTCAGATTCTGTTGTGCTCCACAAGGCCATACAGAAAGCGCTAGTATCTATAGCCAAACCTTGAAAGCTCAATTGGATTCTTTGGACCTTCCCCATGGTAATGTGCTGTTGCAGTTCGTTGACAAACTCCTTGTGGCTTCGGACACTGAGGGTGGTTGCAAACAAGCCGCAGTTAAGTTATTGTTGCATTTGGCACATTATGGACACAAGGTGTCACATTCGAAATTTTAATATTGTCGACAGGAGGTCACCTATTTAGGTCACCTACTGTCGAAGTAGGGTTGTAAACTAACACCTGAATGCATAGCTGCTATTACTACTATGCCTGTTCCTAAGACCCAACGCAAGGTACGCGCGTTCATTGGGATAACATCGTATTGTCGGCACTGGATCCCTAACTATTCCCTTCTAACAAAACCCCTTCTTTACCTGACCACCAAAGATGTACATGAACCCCTGCCTTGAACACCTGCATGCCAGCAAGCTTTTGAACAATTAAAGGTTACGCTTTGCTCTTGTGCTTGTTACTCCTGATTACAAGAAGCCTTTTGTGCTCTACGTGCATGAGGCAGACGGTTGCGCGCTTTCTGTTCTAACACAGGGTTTCGGTGGTAAGCAGAGACCCTGCGCCTATTTCTCTGCCATGCTTGATAACGTCGCCAGAGCTTTTCCGAGCTGTATGAGAGCTACCGCGGCAGTGGCAGTTTATATCAGACAATCGGCAGGGCTCGTCCTTGATGCTGATCTCACAGTAATGATACCTCACAATGTGGATACGCTATTGAATAAGACAAAGATGCAGCACCTTACTAGTGTGTGTCTGACTGTCTATAAATTGACCTTGCTTGCTCCGCACCTTACCATCAAAAGATGTGCTACTCTGAACCCAGCCACGTTTCTACCCCTACCTTTGGAAGAAAAGGGAAATGATGTCCATGATTGTTTTTTCCGGACTGAGGAAGAAACGAAAGGACGGGTAGACCTGACTAATGTTCCCTTATCTGACCTCAGAGGGGAACTATATGTTGATGGCTCTTGTTTCAAACTACCAGATGGCACCACCACTGCAGCCTATGTAATCACAAAGTTACACACTGTAGTTGAGACAACACCAATCGGCCCAAGCTGCAGAGTTGGTTGCCCTCCTCAGGGCTTGTGAGTTGAGTGAGGGACTGGCTGTTAATATCTACACCGACAGCCAGTATGCCTTTGGGGTCGCCCATAATTTTGGGTGTCTCTAGGTGGAGAGAGGGTTCTTGACCTCACACAGACTGCGAATACAGAACGGCCCATTGATACATAGATTGTGTCCGCATTGAGACTTCCCAATAAGTGAGCAATAGTGAAATGTAGCACTCAGAAAGCCATTACAGATGATTTTGGGAGGGGAAATGTGTTCGCAGACCAGACAGCTAAGGAGACAGGTCGATCAAAGATGAAAAAGATGTTTGTGGCAGGTCCCGCTAGGTGGGTCCCAGACAATGGAATGTTCGAGGATACATTGGAAAATGTCTAGGAAATTCAGGGTGAGGCTACTCTAGATGAATTGGCAATGTGGGAGGAGAGAACAGGTCGCTTGGACGAGGATGGGTGTTGGACTACCTTGTCTGGGAAACAGCAATAGTTGCTCCCAAATGCATATGTGCTCCCTGTTGTTACCATGGCACATGGCCCAGCGCATATCAGTGTCAAAGGAATATGCAAGCTACTGGACCCAGTATGGCAGAATGATAATATTGCTAAGGTAGCCACACACATAGTGAAGCATTGTATCATTTGCTTGAAGCATAACCCTGGGAAAGGTACTCCGACACCCGCTGGTAACTTTGCACCGCCTTCCTTCCCTTTTGACGTTCTCCGAATGGATTTCATCGAAATGGAACGAGTGAACAACTTGAAGTATGTGCTAGTAGTGATTTGCGCGTTCAGGAAATGGATTGAGGCTTACCCCACTAAAGAGAACACAGCTATGGTGACGGCAAAGGCACTTTTAAAACAGTTCCTCCCATGCTATAGATTGCCACGCGTAATTTGGAGTGACAACTGAAGTCACTTCAATTCAAAAGTAATTGAATTGGTGTTCACAGGTTTGCATATTAAGCAGAAGTTTCAATCAGCGAACCACCCCAGTCAGCAGGCCTGGTTAAGAAGTACAATGGCACTCTCTAACTGAAGCTAGCAAAGATTAAAAAAAGCACAGGATTATGATGGCCAGATGCATTACCCTGTGGCTTTATTACCTGCCAGAGCGACAGTGCATTCTAGAACAGGGTTGTCCCTGTACGAAGTGGTCTTCGGAGGACCCGCTAATGTCTGGGGTGTTCCAAGACCTAAGCGCTTTTCCGAGAAAGAGTACCCCCTGCTAGTAGACTATCTGTATGAGTTGTCTCAAGATATCCGTTCTCCTTACCAGCAGATACACGCCACGCTGCAACCAGTACCAGAGGGGCCCGAGCATCAAATCCAGCACGGCGATTTTGTGCTTATCAAAAACTTCCAATGGAAAAGCTGCTTGGAGCCGAGGTGGAAAGGGGCTCTCCTCGTCCTGCTTGCCACCCACACAGCAGTGAAAGTAGACGGCAGAAAACACTGCATCCATGGTTCACATGTTAAACAGATACCTCTACCGCTCCCGTATGACCGCTGGGTCAACTAAGGCATCGCTGATCAGGAAGGCGAGAGGGTGCCGTGCTTCATTCCCTTCTCTGTAGCCTGATTGAGGGGGGCGCAGATAGACGAAGAAAGTGACGCAGGCCTTTTCAAGGTGATCCCACCAGAGATAAGGACCGCCCCATATAACACAGTTTCTAATACATCAGAATCCGAGTCTCGATGCCCACCTGACCCTGTGTTTCTGCCACTTTTTGTTGATGACATAGTGCCTGGAATAACGAAATATAATTTGCGACCCCAAAAGAAGGACGGTGCACCAGCTGAACAGTCTAGGAGTTAGGGAAGGACTTGAGCTTAGGGCGCAGTTGCTGTGCCTTAGGTGCCTGTATTAGACTAGAGTGAGCTACACTGGTGCACTGCCCTGGACACTGGACGAGATAGTTGAGGGTACTTGCCCAGGAGGGAGTGTGCCCTATCCTGAAAGAAGGGGATTTGTTTTTCTGCAAGGGCTGTGACCGCGTAGCTCCTCTGTGGGAGTGATTCATAGCACCATCGTTGATGAACGATAGGAGCCTACAAGCGAGGCTCTAAACCAATGCTGGGTGAATTGTTCCCCCCCTGGTACTGTTGTTACAATAGTGGCTGTAGCCCGTGACTTTTCCTTTTTTCCCTTGTGACACATATAAGTTGCCCTTGAAGTTTTCCAAATGTACCCCTTTGGTCGTCCTATCCCTGATGAGGAGCAGCCCTTTGCAGCTCCGCGTCCCACTTCAGATGGTCCTGTTCGGTCCTCTGAGTCCACCAAGACTAAAATAGCGTTTGTGGTAATAATTTTACTTCCTCTGTTATTTGTATTTGGGATGCTGTTCTTCCTGGAAGAAAAATATCCTGTGCCTGTTTGGATAAGTACTACGCCAGCCGTTCCTGAACCTATTTTAGTACCTTAGCGCCTCACAAAGAACACTGGAAGGACAAAGTTTTAATTCAGACGTTGCATCAAACGCACGCTGTCTATAATACAACAAAATGTTGGATGTGGCGTTTGTTACCTTCTGTCACGCATCAAAGTGAGAACTTGCTGCCTATGCCCTTATTCTAAGTTAATAGTTGTGAGGGATGGTTTACCTTACTTAGTTTGATCCGCTCATTCTCTCAAATTGACTCTTTGGAACAAAAAGGCACCAGATCCCGTTTTTCAACAATGAATGTGTATTCCCAGCATAGGTCCCCAAACTGGTGTTTCCCCTGGAGATGGGCAATTCGATCGGGCATTTCTGAATTCTTGCCTCAGGGCGGTAGATCGAGGTAGAAAGGCAAACAGAACAGAGATAGATAGAGATACGTTTTCGCAGTTCAATGTTTCAGAATATTACCAATCCCTCCAAACCTGCAATGTCACCGAAGATAAGCCCATACCCCTGGTGGTGGTAGACGTGCTGGCTCCTTTTTGTGTTCAAGGGCAGGAGACATAGAGGTGGGGAAAGTAGATGTACCACCACTTCCATATTGAGGATGCCCAAAAGTCCGCCCTTGATCCCACCACCTACTGTTTATTTTGTTTGTGGTGCTTGTGGTTATGTGTCGCTCCCTGAGGGATAGCCCGGGCGGCGCTACCTTTCTTACCTCCTTCCCCCAGTCTATATAGCCCCAACCAACTACCACAAAACTCATCACCTACAGCATAGGGGTGTCCTAGCCCCCCGATTTAAGAGAGTCGTCAATACAGACGATAATGATGAGACAGATACTTCCTTACAGCAATTTACTGACATAATGAATGGCATTCTGCCGTTTTGAGGTCCCATGTTCAATAGCCGTAACGTTCGTGGCCTTGCCAGAGTAGTTGAGGGAGTTATTAATACTACTGCAGGTATACTGACCAATATTACAGTCAAGCTTCAGGCTACGAGGCTCGTTGCTCTTCAAAATAGGATGTTTTTTTGATGTCATTCTGGCTGATAGGGGTGGAGCCTGTCACGTCATTGGCAGTAGCTGCTGCGTGTACATTCCGTAATAGCTCCCCTACTGTATATTCTGCCAAACAGAAATTACACAGACTTGCTTCAGACATCCACCAGGATAATGGTTCATGTTCACTCACAGGGTGGCTCTAGGGTCTATTGACATCATGGGGGTGGAACATACTGCTTGTCCTAATAGCTATAGCAGGTGTCATCTTTACATGTTGATTATGTATTAATGCCTTCCAGCATGTTGCACCTATTGTGTGAGCAAGCTCACCCCTTCTCCTAAGTTCTCAGGACGTGATAATAAAGTCTCTACTATGATGATGCCGGATATCCAGGATATGATGCTCATAGATGAGGGCATCATCGAGTATTAGTTGGATTTCCATACTAAGTGTGTTGCTTTCTTCTCCATTGTTACATGATTGTCACTTGATTACTTATGCATTTGCCCACCCCCTTAGAATTGTAAAGACCCTACCGGATAGCGAACAAAGCATTTAGCCACCCATGCTAAAAGGAGGGTCTGTTAGGTTTCAGTTTCCCATCCCTTCAACACACTCGCTTCATGCTTTATTAGGTTAGCAATGTGTGGCTAAACAGATGCCATTTGTATTCACGTTAGGCAATCCACTGAGTTATCCTCGTAATGTGCAAGCTCCAGTTAGCGAGTGTGACTCCATTTTGCATTTCGTAAACCCTATTAGGCTGCTTAGAATGTGCCTGAGTTAGGCCTCATTACTCGTATTGCTTGCCTCAGCAGAACACTGTATTTCGTTATTATTTTCTCTTCTGTTCAAGGCTGTTTCTCAACTTACTATTGAATGGGCCATTCTGCCCTCGCATACCTATCTGAATGTGTAGTTTCTGCTCCCACGTTAGGAGAAGCTAAGACCCAGCACCGTGGCCTTGGATTCCTGATAATATGTACCCATCTGGCAGGTGTTAGCTCATCCCACTGTGGCTCTTAGTTCATGTTCGGCCCAAGCTGGTAGTTTTCCACTGTGGGCGTGTTTGAAGGCTTCTCGGGAGGAATTATTATTCACTGTAGACGGTTGTGGGGTTAGTCCCTCGGCAGACATCTTAACATAAACATGTAAGTTTTGTATTCTCTACTGTCTGACCGACTCTTCATTCTTGGGAAGGCATAGCAGGTGGTTGTAAGTAACCCGAGTGGCCCTTCAAAGCGACTTTATCAGATGAACCTTCAGGCTTGCCACACTGGAAAATTATGAGTTTCATAAAAAATTCATAGTCCAAAGGTAGAAATCTTGACCAGGTGATGGCATGAAATGTATTCACTTGACTCAAAGCCATCTGTGGCCACAACATTTTATTATCCCTCACTCTAAGTTTTTCCCACCAAAATCATCTGCTTCAGTGGGACCTTACCATGTAGCTATCCAGCTTTGAAGGGACTTTGCCGATGCAGACTGCAACATTTCCTTGCTGGAGGCTTTCGACTTACATTCAAAGACTAAGAGTCCAATTTAATTGTTAGCGGAGAGGGAACTCCGTTGCAACAGAGTTCTATCCCGGCCAACCCAATGATTGCCCCCCCCTGATTTATATGCATGCAGACTATATAGGTATGGCCATGGCTGCGACTGCTCCGTCAACTGCTGTAACGAAACATCTCTATTGGAAATGACACCAGCTTGGTGAGCATTTCTTAATTCAGAGGATAGCATCTCCATTGTGAGGATAGTGTTGTTTACACTATTGTCCTGGCAAATTAATGGGCCTCCCACCGAAATCTGAATCTGCCCCTAAGTCAGAGGGTTACATTTTGAACCAGAATGAGCCCGTTTACAGTATCTGACCCATGCTTCATTTTGGTCAGACTGAAGTTGTTCCTAGGGTCAGGTCAACCTTGAAGAGCGACTGCTGCTTAGCGCTTTACTTTTTCTTGCTGCTTTTGACTTGCATATTTATAAATTCATATCTCCAGTTTCCCTTCTTGAAATTTTGTAATTTTGGTATCATTAAACTGTACTCTATGTTTCAAAATTGGTGGTGGCATTTTAATTGTTTTTTTACTTTTTATCTGTTTTTTTATTGCTAAATACTTTACACAATTACCAAAATTAAGCCTGGCTGCTCTGTTCCAGAGCAACCAGGGGTTTTAGACCATGTTTAAATGATTGAAACTGTGCTGTACCTTGGTACGTTAATGATCGTATTTCTTTGAGTGTACTCATGACCACCCCAAATAACAACCCACTTTCTTCAAATATTTTACTGAATTATTTTGAAAGACTAATACAATGAAACACGTAAGTAAAATTCAAATTGCCATAAATGGTCTACAAAAGTTGTATTATGTTTCTTTCAAATCATGAAAGAATGTTGTGAATTTGTGAAATTGAAAATTCTTCAAATTCTATTTCACTAGGTCAGTCTAGTACTAAACTGCTGACAAACATTTCCAGTGCCATCATTTGCTGATCGCATTTCACTGAGTTTCTACCTGAGTCTGTCATCATTGGGTGTGAATACAGCAAAGCCACTAAAACGATAAAATGTTTGGGGGAGTTGCCTGAAAAAAACCAAAACAGTAAGAATTATAATTACAAAACCGAATTCCATACACCTCATGGGGGAGTTTTTTCTGTATCTACACACGGTAAGATATAATATTCTGGTTCCACACACACAACACATATTTTACCATTTATTATATATAGTGTAAAATAAGTAAATTGTTGAGAACAGTAATTCTTGTTGCACTGTAAGTCTTGCCCCTGATTTTGTGCCTTGGAAAGTAAATTTATTTGACAACTGATGTAGCAAATAATTTTTCTGTCTAAACAAATGTGTTTATCATTATCTCTAAATATCTCCAATGTTTCTTTAAATTTAATTTGGAAATAAATAAATACTCTGCAAATTGAGCTAGGATAAACACATATGAATCCTCCCACTTCACGTGAGGATTAATGTTTCTAATTTTGTAATGAAAAACAAAAATTCTTGAGCACAGGTAAAGGTGAACTCAAATTATGTGACAAGTCTGTTTTTAACTGAGACTTTAAAGTGTATCGTTGCTCAAAGGCACACATGGCTCTATGCTCTAAATTTTAAATTATGTTGTCTAGACTTTGCTGGTGCTATGTATCTTTAGTATCTGCATGTATGCTTAATTAGTTCAATTTGCTTCCAATTTATGATTTTGTAAGTTTTTGTTTGATTGTTAATCAATATGAATTTAGTTTGCCACAGATAAGAGAAATACTGGTCAACGTTTCGAGCTCCAAGAACAGGCATGTTATCTGTTTGCCAGTGCAATACAGAAGGGAGTGCTGCATCAGCAAAAAGATGGAAGACCGCACCGCTTTCAGGACCAATCTAGAATAGTACCACTGCCTCCTGAAAGAAACTTAGACGAATATCCTAGCAGACCACATTGAGGCAGGCGCAAACCACAGCAAGGAACTCTGTGCCACCGTGGAGAAGTGCACCAATCCCGCAGCCACCGAGAACGACAGTACACCCTCCCAGGAACTGGGAGAAACCTCGTGGACTTTTTCCATGACAAGATTTCAGCTAGCTATGGAAACTTCAAAAGCCAACCCTCTGCCGCATACAGCATCAACTAGCTCACACCCAGGAACACAAGGCCCAAACACCTGCTCACCCACTGGGACCTCCTCACCACACAAGAAGCTATCTCTATCATGAACTCCGAGAACTTGTGAGCACCCACGGATGGATCACTGACCCCACCACGTTTTCAACCCCAGAAGCAAGACAATCGACTTTGAGCTCAGGAAGGACATGAACACCACTATCACCACAGCCTTCTTCCCTGAGGACTGGAAACATGCTGAATTGACTCCCCTTCTGAAAAACAAATCTGCTGCTCCCAGCCAAACCAAATAACTACCAGGCCATCTCTCTGCTCCCCTATCCAGCAAAGGTCATTGAGAAAGTGATCAATCAGCAACTCACCCAGCACCTAGAATACCACAACCTTCCTGGCCCGTCCCTATCCAGATTTCGAGCTAACCACAGCACTGAGACAGCCTGATTGCAGCCACTGAATAGATCAGAGCCCTCCTGAACCATGGAAACATGGCCGTCCTCTTCCTCCTGGACATGTCCACTGTGTTTGCCACAGTCTCCCATCACATCCTCATCAATAGACTCCAACACATTGGGATTCAGGGAGATGCCCTTAAATGGATTGCCCTGTACCTCACCGATAGAAACCAAAGGATCCGTCCCCCACCATTTACCTGTGAGCCCAAGAAGATCATCTGCAGAGTCCCCCAAGGATTGTCACTTAGCCCCACCCTCTTCAACGCCTACATGACCCCCTGTATTATACATTGCGACCCGGGGGTATAACAGACATGTATGCATGCTTCGAGCGCCCCTTGGGCACAATGGTATTACAGAAGGGGCAGCAGACTTATGTGCATCCCCTTTTGTAATACTGATAGCTTTGGCGCACATGTTGTACCAGTGCTATCGTGAAAGGCGTTCCTTCATTTGCATGGGGTGTGGAATCACTTTGTCTCTGGACCTGTGCTGTACACAAGGGCAAACATGACTTTAAGAGGTGTACTGAATGTGCACCACAAAATAGTGGCACACTTTCAGTGGACCTACTAAAGGCAGCGCTCTGGGGGAGAAGAAAGGGGGTCCCATGGACCTCCCAGACATCCCCCTTGAGGCGGGTGCAGTAAATCACTGCACCCGCCTGCAAGTGGATGCCTACTCTCCCTTAAAAGTGCAGGTGGTTTGCCGCTTACACAGTGAAACATGCTCCGTATTTCACTTGGATGCCCGAAGAGAGTGTGAGTTGCCTGGGGGCAGCGCAGCACAAGTTTGTGACTGCCCTGGGGGTGGCGCATAATTTTATTACTGCACACTTTCCTTGTTTGCACCCGGCACACCTTTTGTAAGGTGCACTGTGGCAAAAACAAGGAAAGTGTGCCATATCCGTAATACGGCCCCTGGTATTCTGAATTCAGATCGCAATACTAAGCTGTCAGAAAATGGGTGAATAATTTGTTTACCAAATAAACACAATCTGATTACGATAAATCACAGTTCCTAAAAAAACTTTGCTCAAAACGCTGTAGGTATGGCACAAGCAGCAGGCAATTCCTCGATGAAGTTAAACTTAAGTGCAAACACTGGCACCAATTCTAAATTAAAGAGCACAATGCAATAAGATTATCAAACCAGCTTAGCACATCAGAGAAGGAATTAATGAGTGAAAAGACAAACAGAATATTAGAATTGGACATGGAGAACTGGGTATTTTTTTTTATTGTAAGGCAAATAGCCCCTAGGAAAAGTTACACTCCTTTGAAAACCAAATTTCTCAATTCACCAGAACCTCAGCATTATTTCAAGGCTCACTGCGATGGAACAAAGGTTGAATAGACTGAGTTGGTCATCCCCAGACATTTTTACCTTAGGAATTACTCTCTTGGAATGGAAGTACTAATTATTCAGTGGGGAAGGTCCAAGGCTGAGGCTGGCAAGGGTCCCTCAAACTGGAATGCTTTATCACCCAGCTGATGATTTAGACAGCAAAAGGTCCGAACAGGACAGCTCTGGGTTTTTATGCCACATGGTTGCTTCGTGAGTCAGATAGCTTTGATGGATCATTCCAGACCACAGTTTTAGTTTCTGACTTAATCACTATTATAGAACTCAAAATTAAGCTGTGGCTGACCAGTGCGCCATATGGATGGCTGGCTTTACTACTAGTCCCACTGAACCCATTTTGATTCGATACCACTTTTCTCTGGGGAAGTTCCTTATGGGCAGTACTTCAGCCCTCAGGTCCTCAGGCCAGGTCAATAGGTACTAGTTCAACTTCTAGCCAGAGCTCCTACAGGGTCTAACCTTCTTTAGTGAGCTGGGCATCTCGGAATCAGGACTCATTCTGCTTTTTGTATTTCTGAAGCATGCAAATAGGAAGTCAACCACTTAACGTTTGGAGAGCAGTTGGGTGTTAGCAGAAGTCAAACGTTTTGTTCTTGCAGTAGGACCTTCTTTTTCTCTAGGTGTTGTCTTGCCAGCTCCAAAAATGTCCTAAGCAGATGTTTGTGAAGTTCCAGTTTTATCCTTGCACTAGCCAGTAATCTTTTTGTTGCCCTTCTTCTTCACCTTACTGTAAAATTTACCATGAGCCCTGTTTCAAGATGGCTGGATCTTTCTGTCACCAGGCACTTGCCAAATCAATATCTAATCTCTATTTAGATGAGCTCTCCTGTAACCTGACAAAAGAATAACTGGTTGTCACTCCTTTTGGGGTTGGAGACTGAGGTTTTGGAGGGCTCCGGAAATAAAAGAGAGGTGATCATGTCAGCCCCATTTGGAATCAGCAAGTTAAATGAAGAAGTGGCAAGGCCACCATTTTTTCTGTCAGCTGTCTTGCACCCCTCCCAGATCTCAATTCCCCATGAAGTACCCAGTAGTCATCAACACTCTGGGCCCGATTCACAAAGGCACTTACATGTAGTAAAGTTCCAAGTGTGGAGTCTCCACACTTGTGGCAATATTTACGCAATTGGGATGGAATCACTGCACATTGCACAATCAGCAGTGTGCCATTCGGAGGGTCCACCCTGAGTCTGGAGATTCCACTACTCTTAAGTACCTTCATGAATTGGGACACAGTTCTTCCTGAGCTCAGAATCAGGCTAATGTATTCTGAGCCAGGATTGGTGACTTTCTCATGTAAGGATGTATCAAGAAATCAATCAATAAAACTTTATTTGGCTTTTGAAAAGAAAAACCATAAAAGTCAGAAATACATTACCAACACACATAAATATTACAAAAGTCAAAGGTACAACACTAAACCACATGAAAGGATGTATATTTCAGCTCTAAAAGCGTAATGAGTGACAAACCTTGCTTTAAGTCATTTTTTGGATAAAGATTAGGGTTAGGATATTTATAGAAAGAGATGTACAACCTGATTCTTCTTGGCGCTAACCTGATAAATTCAGAAAGTCGTGATGAATAAGATGTCAATTACTGATTAAATATGAACGCTTTTAAAGCTTTACAAAGTGGGAGCTGAGCTGACTGATTGTGGAGAGAAAAATGATGGCCGTTCCAGAGTTTAGCTGATGCTATAAAAAAACAAAAAATCCTGCATTTTGATGTATCAACTTTCAGAACCAATAGAATACATTTTTTGCTGCTGAATGGAGGTTTCTTTGGTGTTTTATACCTGACAAATCTTTTGACCATTATTCAGTGGGTTTGTGCAAAATGTGCATAAATTGCTTTCATGGAGTAAAGCAAATGTTTGCAAAAAGTATGCAAAATTACACATAATTATGCGTAATGTAAATCTGTCAATATTACGCTATATTTTAAACCAAAATGCGTCCTCAAGTCAATTCATGATATGAGAATGCATTTGCTTTATAGATGGTTCAAAAATCAAAAGCACTGTGAACAACAGCGGTTGTTTTTATACATTTGGGGCACATTTTTACCCATACTGGGGTGGTCACAGTAATCATTTTCAGCAAGTGGCACGTAATTACATAAAGTGGGGTAATGGCGTAATTTTGCTAATTTCATATAACAAGAGCAACTTGAAATTCCCAAAGTTATGCGATTTTTTCCAGTGTAATTTAAATGTCGCACATGGAAAAAACTGGAGTAAACTGTCTTATGCACTTTAGTCAAAGATGCCTTGCTCAGGCAGTCTCAATTACATTCTTGTAAAGTTACTTTTCCACTAAATGTATAAAAAACAAGATATCACAATTAAATCAGACCTTGAACATTTCATTTAAAAATAACCTTCGAATAATTCTCTAGTATTTTATAACCTAAAACGCGAAAATAAATATTTTGATCACAACTAGATGTGATCAGGATGCCTCTCGTGAAACATTATAATGGGCATATCCTACACGAAAATGAGTTTTACCTTTTAAAAATATTAACGAGCGGGATTGAAGCGTGACATATGGAAAAATATATGTAAATTATTAACATCAAGAGATGTCTGCTATATATTGTGAATGAGAACATCTGAACGTTTACAGGTTATGGATTCTCTAATATAATTTTCACAATTTTAAAGATCGTGGCTGAAATTACAAATGCATCGAATGCTACGTTGTTTCGGTTCTTGTCCCCTTCGACCCCACCAATTTGCACTGCAAAACACACAATATCATTTTGAATATGCCAATGTGGTTCTGAGAGTATTCAGCAGTCTTTGGGACCATGTAGGAGAAGATCAGTAGCACAGACTGGATTATAATTTTCCAAATGAGTAAATGTACAAATCAGTTCGAATACCCCAAAAATATATAATGCACATATTCATATATATATGTATATGTATATCTATATCTTAATATCTATATCTATCTATATCTATATCTATCTATATATATATATATATATATATATATATATATATATATATATATATATATATATACATATATATATATACATATTAGAAAATATACATTCCTTTGGAACTCGCATTTAACCACATGCGTACTCCTTTCCGAGAATAACAATATGGATAAACCTTTTTGAGAACAACTGATGAATGAACCTTTATAAGTGTAGATGCTCAACGAAGAAACACATTTTACTGACCTGCCTGGAAATCTTTGAGTACAATCCAGGAAAACGCAATCAGTCCAGCACAAACACATATGAGAATTGCAAGAAAAGCAATGAGCCACACTTCCAGGTTGCTTAGAGGGATTCTTGTCTTAGGTGAAGATTTTTTTTCATCCATTGTCTTTTTAAATCAGTGTAAAAGTGTTACGAGCCGCTTACAGACTAACAGTCGGAATAACCAAGGGTTTATTTCAGAGAGGTAGATATTTATGCAGGAGCTTATGAAATAAACACCATTTAATTAATAAACAATCTGTGTTAATGGCTTACTGAGTGAGCTGGGCGTTTCTTGCCTTGAATGGTAATGCATTTGCACAAGAACAGGCACTTAAGAACATGGACTATCTATCTTTAAAGATATGTAGGACTGCAAAGAAACGCCTAGTCATAAATGTTTATTGCCCACTATTTAAAAAACAAAAGATATAACATGGTTGTGTTAAGTGGACTCCTAAAGCACAGAAACTGCAGTAACCATTACTGGACAGTGTCCAGTTTTTTGAGTTTATGATTTAATTACCTTGCATTAATAGTATTTTTAAATCAGTAAGTCATTGCAAAGCATGCAAAGTTCAATTTTTGCTTGAAGGTGAAATAACTTTACAAATCAATACGCTGTACTTCCTGAATTCATCCTATTAATTCTAGCCTGGACATTTATAGTGGTGCACATAAACCAAGGGGGTAAGAGTCGAACATATATTATTTTATTGTGTCGAGAGAGTCCAGGGCTTTATTTCAGTCTCCAGAAACAAAACCCTACCTAATTGCAATGCCACTTCTGCATTGTAGCTTTTAATATCTTCACACAGTATAAATGAAGAGGTGATGTGTGTCACCGCCCTTCAGGCCTTTCTTGCTTGATGTGTCCTTCGCCTTTTGGGGCAGCCTTTTAAACATTTATATGCATTGGTATATAAGATCAGACCCCCCCTGTAACTGTTTTTTTAAGTGCCATTTACATTTGGATCCGCCCAGAGGGCAGCCATTCAGTGATTGGAGCATCAGTCGTCCCGAGTGACATCAGTAACAGCATTTTGCCAACATGTCCTGCTTCTTTTCATTGTTGATAAGGGCGCATAATAGCCAGGAATAGTGATGTGTTGATCAGTGATGTAAACTGGTCTGCTCATCCCCACGCCCTAACACTTTCACAATTATTAACTGGGAGTGAAGCAGCTGCTCTGGTGACGTGCAGTACGGGGGATGCTGATTGCAAGCTTCGCTCAAGATGAACAAAGAACAGGCACCATACAGTCCCCTCTTCTTCAGAGCGGGCTCAACACATGTCCACTTCCCTCACAGACACACGCACACGCGCGCACGCACACACACACACACACACACTCTCTCTACAAGTATCTGGAGTGTACACTTCATTAATACACAGAGAAGGTACATCCACCAGGTACGCTTTCCCACACATCCAAGCAAGCATCCACAGTGCAAGCTGTCTTTGCATACAGAAGCTGCAGAACAGCTCTACCTCAGCTAACAGACAGAGCATGCACCGTAAGGGCAGCAATGCAAGCTTTTGATACACAGACAGATTTGGTACAATGCCCAGGTCTCATAAAAGAAGGACATTCTTTAACCAGGCAGAATGCGCAAAATATATGAATCTGTAGTGCAAGATTCAGTCACAAACTGAAGAGGTACCATACACCCGTTTTCAGTTTAGTCTTACCTCACACACAGCAGGTCCATGAAACGCATTCACAGTGCAAGTTACGCTCATAAACATGTACAATACAATAATTGTCAATGCAAGCTTCACTAGCACACAGAGTCTGATCAGTATAGGAAAATACGCAAGTTGTGATTGCACAGATTAGCTACACTCACACAAAGTAGGCATAAAACCAGCATCTGTAATACAAGCTTCCCTCACATAGAGAGCATGTACAGTACCGGTCCGGCACCCACAGTTTTAGCTTCTGTATGGCATGCTTCACACACACAGGCACAGGCAATGCTTTTACGCTTCCAGCTTCACTCACATAGAACAGGTAGAGAAGAGGAATCATTTTGCCAGAAGAGAAGGAACATGACAGTAGCGCGTTTTCTGAACACCCTCAACAGGTAAAGGATGTGGGTGTTATGTTAGGCTCTCAGACGATCACTTACAAGGCAACATTCTCTGCCACACAGTACATCAGTTCTGAAAAGGCCTTTCAATGGGGAGAAAAAGCTTTCCTCGCACAAACATGTATAGTACACGCATCTATAATTCAAGCTTCCCTCAGCCCAAGAACGGATCATGCACTGTAAGTTTCTATTATGGACAGCAGCGCAGAACTATTGCACAGACTGTCACAGCTCTCGCAAAGGAATGCCAGGCTTCTCTCAGACAATCAGGCACAAAACGTGCCCAGTGCACGATCTCATTGAAAGATCACAGACTCCACTCCTTCCACACAGAAACCAGAAACGCCAAATACTTAGCTGAGGTCAGCAGTCTGCTTCTGGCATTGTAAGTGGAGTCAGAGAAAGAAGTTGTCTACATGGGTAAGGATTTGCTGGCCCGCTAGTACCGAGAGGGAGAAAGATCTGGCTGGACACTTGCTGTGTTGCTGCTTGCAACAACAGATGCCTGGCAGCCATTATTTAAATATGGAATGATGGGCTTTTGAGGCTGCTGATGGTCACAGCATGTTAGTGATTTTCACAACACATAGCAGTACTGTCATTCCTACTCTCCCAGTTCTTCATAAACATAGACAACGAGGCATGGCCAAGTTGGCGGCTGAGTAGGATGTGCCTACTTGCCGCTCCCGTCCTTCGCCTGCCCCAGCTTCATTCGATTGAGACGGAATTGTACGGAGAGATCAACTTTCAAAGAGGAAGCGACACTCCTCTCCAGAAAACTCATTCAGAGGGGGTATCCGGAACGGACAATCACGATTGGCCGTAAAAGAGCAACTAATGCTAACAGGGACAACCTCCTGGAGAAAAGAGAAAGACCAGTAACACATAAACCAGTGTGTGTCACTACCTTTAATATGACTTCTCACCAAATTAAACAGCTGATTCTAAGACATTGGAGTATACTGAACTCAAATGGGATGAACGTGGAAAAACCACTGTTCTCCTTCAAAAGGAGTGCCAACCTTAATGATCTGCTAGTGCACACGAGACCTGTCGCACCACAGCAAAGGAGAACAGTAACACCAGCTCTATTACCACCTGTACAAGGTCACTCACGTTGCGGATCTTGCAACGTATGTCATCTGACTAAAAACAGCAAAACCATCAATATTGGACTTACTTATCCATGGGAACAGAGATAACAGACCAACTGTAGCTCCGATTTCGCGATCTATCTTATCACTTGTCCTTGACTCATGCAGTATGTGGGCATGACAACCCGTAAGGTGAAGACACGCATCATAGAGCATCGGAGTACAATAAGATGCTTGAAGTCCAATACGAAACTCACGGGACACTAGCTAGAAAATCTGGACTGTTAGTGAAAAACCCACCATGAACCCTTCCATTGGGGATAGGACAAGGACCCTCGACCTGAGGGAACAAAAGTGGGTTTATCGTCTCAAAGTCACCAGGTTGGCCTGAATGATAAGATACCATGGCACTCCCTGAACAGATAGATATCACTCTTTGGACCAATTAACCCAGGAGTCTGGGGTTGCCAATTACCCTTCAGAAACAACTATGTCCACGCTATCAGTTGGTAAGGGGTGTGGGGAGGGTGTAAACATCCCCCACAGGGCACCTTCACCTTTGATACAAGCTTCTCAAACTTTTTTGAAGGGAAGACATAAGCAGCAATGGACCCATGGTTTAAATAAGAGCAGGACGTTCGTTGAATAATATTCAGGAAGAGACCCTTCACATAAACGACAGATGCACACTTGTTACCCATTGCCTCTTGCTTCTCAGCGAGGAATATAAAAACGACTTCATATATTAAGGGCAAACCTAAGAGCAATAGATTGGGGCAGCATGGCTTGATGTCCCTAACAAAGAATATTAGTGACAGCTAGAACCTATGCTCAAAGAGAGCTCTCTTAAATAAACACTGTGGCGAGGTTTCCATGACAACGGGCAGCTCTGCATCACAGAAGCGGACCCGTGTTTGCAATCTGGTTGCATAGACGCCCTTCAGAGACGCCACCATGCAACCCTTGTGACCGGAAATTTTCCGGGACGTTGGGAGCACCTCACTGACATAAGCAGGACGTACGTGCTGCTCCCCGCATACCTACATGGCGGGAGGAGGCGAGCACTGACTAGGAGGAGCAACACACATTGAAGTAGTAAGGAGAAGGAGGAGAGAGAAGGGGGCACATTGATCTCACTCCGCTTGGGTTCCAGCTACGGGCTATTTCTTAACGGGGGGTGTTGAGGCCCCGTTTTAAGGACCTCTCAGCTGCAACTCTTTTTAATTCCACTAGACACCAGAGAGAGGGGCGCGCAGAGGGGTCAGAAATATCGAGTGAAATGTCGCCGCTTTCCCAAGTTAGCATGTCAATAACGGGGGCATTTGGTTGGATGAGGTGTACTTAAGAGTGGCACTATCTTGTTTATGTTATGTTGGTTAAGGACACAGCACTAGTGTAACTGGCCTCACTATGCTGTCATGCAACTGGGTAGCTCTAGTTCTTCATCCTATACAAGAGCTCTCATAGTGGATTTTTTCACCGCTGGTCATGTACTTTACAACCGTGATATGTGTCTGTGAGAACTATAAGGTAACATTGGACCGCACACAAGAGGTGTTCATCACTCACACCGAAAATACCTGCACCATGTATTTGTAACTCTGCGAACAATAAAGACTACGATGTCTTTCCTCCCTATAATTTTGCCTCCAGCAGAGTGTGACAACAGGGGGTCTCTCCTTGCCGACCGCCAGTTTTAATATGAATTAGGGATAAACTCGGTAAGTAGGAACAACCCGAGCCCCCTTCTAGAGCACGTGATGGGTTATATGATTTTAAAGTACGCCAGTGGCACGGAAGACTACACCTACCAATAGGGTAGCACTTCTGATAGTTTAATTAAGAATGATTCACCTGACTATGAAGAATGTACTTTCTGTTCTAAGGGTGATACACCCTGTACAAGGGTGGCAGTGGTAATCATATAGAACATGCCTGTGAGTGTGCGCGCATGGATGTATACTTACACAACTGAGAATTAAGAGGGGATTATTTTGTTTAATTTCCCTTTTCTCTTATGTCTCCTGTCCCCTTATGCCTTACAGTAAACTCACAAATTTTCTAGAGGAAGTTACGTTAAGATTAGGGTTTCAGACACCCACTAACCTTAAATGGAGATTAGAACACTACATATTTCACTGGGACCGGTATAGTCCTGAAGAAGGCCGGCGTGACCCCAAGCACTGGGCACAGATACACGGCCGAAACATGTCAACTACCTGGCAGCAAGGAGGGGTGTAAGGAGCACATTATATCTCCCTATCACCACCATCCTTCACGTTTTTAATCCTGGCTAGTGGATCTAGGAATAAAGTATAGGTATGGAGATACCTCCGAGCTAGTTTTAATCTCACACCACATTGCACTTTCACTTCCGGCTTTCCCATTCACTATTGAAAGCATTGTTTTCTCTATTTTGAGTTGTGTTTGTCTTCCCCTACCCTATTGCTCCACCCCAGGTGTTGGCTGCGCCGGGGTGTATTGTAAGCAGCCCTATGATGAAGCATGTTACACATTTGTGTGAGTAAGGGCAGTTTTAGGACACACAGCACATGCCACCATTGGACCACTGCACCACAATCTTCACTCCCTACTCCTTTTGGTGTGTATAAGTATTTGACAGGGGTCTGGAGTGGGTGAGTTCCGTACCCTCTCCCCTTCTCTTTTGTGTGTAATACCCCAGCTTCATTGCTCAGTACAGCAGACCGGGAGGGTGCAGAAATGCTGCCGATACCCCCGGTGCATGCCCCCGCAACGTACCAGACTTGGCTGTACCGCAATCACACGACATGGGCCCTGGAGTTCGCGCCTGCTGCTCCTGCAATGCTAGATCTGCGCTATTGGCCAGAGAGTGCCAAGGGTGTTCCTTTGGTTTGCTGGGGTGGCCTCCAGGACACAGTTATCAATTGGGCTCAAACAGCAGCTTTGTGAGAGAGGTGAGCACCTCACATCTTTTTTTGCATACCTGCTTGGCGCATCCTCACTGTCATAGACCAGGGTACGGACATGTACAGGTGAAGCGGCGCCCCCCACCAATCATGGCGACCAATAAAACCAAGAAAGAGAGGTCTGTGAAAGATCTCCTTCTAAAACCCAACACAGGAGCGGTTGAAGCGGCCGCATCCTCGAGTGGGCACCCGGCGAAACATGAGCAAGGTGGGGCTGAGGGACCAGTTACACGTGGTTTCCATGAATCCTTATTTGCCTCACTGAAAGGGGAGTTCCATGCCATGAAGAAGGAAATCTCCCTGGAACTCAGGGAATTGCGAAGGGATATTGATTCTGTTAGCAAAAGAGTTGACACGTTGGAGATGCAAACTTTGGCGAGGGAGGAGGAGGTTGATCAGCTCCAGCAAGAGGTCCTCCACCTTCCGGATCAGCAATTGGATCTTCAAGCCCACGTGGAAGACCTGAAGAATCGTTCTCATCGAAACAACATATGAATCCGGGCGGTTCTTCAGGGGGCGGAGGGACAGGACATAGAAGCTTTTGTGGAAGAGCTCTTCTGATACATCTTGGGTGCCACCCCCCGGAACAAAGGATTGAATTGGACTGGACCCACCGAGCAGGGCCTAAGAGGGTGGGGATGGCTCCCCCCTAGACATCCAACATGTGTCCACAACTTTCAGCTGAAGGAACGGATCCTCCAGGAAGCATAGGCTAAATACCCTATAGACTTTCGTTCTTCCAGGCCCATTCTGGTCCAAGACCTAGCCACTTCCACTCTGCAATAACGGAGGGGGTTTAGGCCGGTCACAGCCTTCCTGCACTAGAAAGACATTTCATACTCATGGGGGCACCCTTTCAGGCTAATTTTTGAATGGGAGGGCAGACTTTGCAAAGTTCGCTCTCTGAAGGAGGTCAAGACTTTGCTTAACCTGTCTGAAGACGACAAGAGGTCCCCGGCACCAGACGACAACAGAGGAAGTCGAGCCATGTTTGAAAAATGGCGACAAGTTGGAAGGTACCTGTTGTGACTCCGTCCCGATCCTGAGACGATGGCCAAGGAAAGGAAGGCGGTCATCGCCATGCTGGTGGTGGACTCGGCTGCTGCAGATTGGGAACACGCCCGCCCGACAATGGGGGATGAGTTTAAGACAGCTTATAATTCACGGATCTTGGCACTTAGGGCCTGGAGCGGGGAGGGGAGTGGTGGGGGGGTTTCCCGCTGAACATCTCACACTTCACCATGGGGTTTGTATCCCAGGACATTCGCGGACTTTGTATGTTTGTATTCAGTTTTGTTCTTCTTCTTGTTGGGGCTTTGGGGTTTTCTCCTCCTCCTTTTATTAATGGAATGGCTTTGAAACATAAATGTCGGGGTGACCACCAGTTATTTTGGTTACGCAAGACCAGGGTTGGTTGTGGGGTGGAAGCTGAGACAGACTTGCAAGCCCCTTTAGTGCATTTCAGTATTCCCCCTTTTGGCCACTGATGTCAAAATGTTATCGCTGAACGTAAAGAGGCTTAATAACCCTGTCAAGCGGCGATCAGTCCTGTCTTTTTTAGAGAATTCGGATGCCCACATATGTTTCCTCCAGGAGACACATCTTCTCGTCAAGGACACGCACAGAATGCGTTCCAGGGCCTTTCCTCGGGGATGTGATTAAGGAGTTGTCCAACTCCCCTAGCAGGGCATTACTTTTGGGTGGAGACTTCAACTTGGCCTTCGATAACAGCTTGGACATATCTGGCCAGCGCTCGGAGCAGACTGGGGCCCTGACAGGGATGGGGAGACGCCTTCTGGCCGAGGCAGGGCTCAGGGATGTCTGGTGACTGCACCATCCGACCTCTAGAAATTATACGTACTTCTTGCACTCTCATAAAATGTATGCAGGAATACATTACATTTAGACATAGGACCCATTGACGCAACAGACACAAAAGTTCGAGATTCTCCAATGCCCCCAGTCTGATCATTCGGCTGTGTGTGTTTCCCTGTCTATGCATTATGATAGATCTACCCGTCGCCTCTGGGGTCTCAGAGAGACGATGTTACAGCACCCCTCGGTAGTTGAGCAAATCACCAAAACCATAACTGACTATTTAGCCATTAATGACACCTCTGATGTATTAGCGGCGATCCTGTGGGATGCACTGAAGGCGGTGATCAGGGGAGAGTATTTAGTGATTTCTGCCATGGACAATAATCTACGGAGAGACAAGAAAATCTCTACCGCAGTTGTAGAATTGGAACGTATCCACCAACGCACTGGCGTGCCCAGGGTCTGGAAACAACTTAAGGTAGCGAGGGCCCAGCTAGCGGGATTGGACACGGACAGGGACGAATATGCTGCCCTTAGACTCAAGCATGCTTTTTACATGGGGGATAGAAGCGGGAGGCTGTTAGCCAACAGACTGAGGGCGACACAACAATCATCTCATATCTCCACAATCATAGATCATGGGGGGCAGGAACAGACCATTGATCAGGGTATTGCCGAAACATTTTGGCAGTTCTATGGGTCCTTGTATAAGGCCCAGGACTTACCTGCAGTAAACCCAGTGCATTATTTGCAGGAGGCGAACAACGTCAAGTTGACACATGGCCAAGCGGAGGATCTCGCGTCCCCCATCAGGTTAGAAGAGGTGATCTTGGCCATATCTAAATAAAAGGCGCATAAATCGCCCAGCCCCACGGCTTCTCCTCCACCTTCTTTAAAACCTTTTGCACTATATTGCCTCCATTGCTGATGAGGGTGTACAATTCAGTCAGGCCGGTAAGTCCCCTCCCACCGTCGATTCTAGAGGCATTAGTCTCGTGATTCCCAAAGGGGGCAAGAACAAACGGCAACGTACGTCTTTTCGTCCTATCTCCCTTCTTAACGTCGATCTAAAAATCTTTACTGGAATCCTAGCACAGAGGCTCTCCCCTCATCTGCCTGGTTTGATAGACCCGGAGCAATCCGTTTTTATTCCCGGACGCCAATGTTCTGACAACACGAAACGCCTTTTGCACATAGTGGACAAATCCAAACACTTCCCGGAAGAGCGTATGATACTCTCTGTCGACGCAGAGAAAGCGTTCGATAGGGTTCACTGCCCATACCTGCAGGCGACCCTGATACCTTTTGGCCTCTCACTGCATTTCGTTGATTGGGTATTCTGTAGCTACACCAACCCCTCCGCTTCCGTACGAGTAAATGGGCTCATCTCAGGTGCCTTTCCCATTCGGCAGGGTACCAGACAAGGGTGCCCTTTGTCACCAATTTTGTTTCCCTTATATATGGAGCCCATGACCCAACGGGTTAGTGACGACCCATTGATTGCAGGGGTGCGATTTGGGGGGGGGGGGGGGGGGAGGGGTGAAGAGCATAAGATTAGTCTGTATGCCGACAATGTGGCGGCTACGTTGGAGAGGCCTCAGGAATCCCTCCCAGCCCTGCTGGCAGAGTTCATCCGCTTCGCCCAAGCGTCATACTTCAAGATCAACATGCATATGTTACAAGCCCTTAACCTGTCGCTTGGCCCTGATACTTTGGGTGCACTCCAGCGATCCTTCCAGATCCACTGGGCTCCAGACGCCATCCCTTACCTGGGCTTGCAACTCTCGGCAAGCCTTCAGAAACAAATACGCTGAACTACACGAAACTACTACGGCACGTGCAGGACTGCCTTAGACAGTGGAAACCCCACTTGCTGTCCTGGCTAGGTCGGATTGCGGCCGCTAAAATGACCATGCTTCCCAAGCTCATATACCTATTCCAGGCGCTCCCATTGCTTCCTCCTTCGGGCGTACTTCACTCCTTGCAAAGAGATCTAGAACACTTCATATGGCGTGACCAGAGGCCACGACTAAGTAGGGACCTATGTTATAAGGATCCGGATGGGGGGGTTTGGGCGTCGCCAACTTGCAAGCATACTGGTGGACAGTTCAGATGAGACTGCTGGTCGAGTGGTCTCGCCAAGAATCAGAGAAACATTGGCTGTTCATGGATCGGTCTCTTGCCAGACAGCCCATTTGGGGAGTCCCTTTTCTAGAAAAGGGCGATAGACCCCGAAATCTGTACCTCTCCAAAGTAATTCATCCCATTCTTTTAGCCTTGGACAGAGTGGCCGGCCTTCGCGGACTTACGACCTTCCCATCTCCAATCACACCCATAGTGCGCAACCCAGATTTTTCCCCAGGGCTTGACGTGCTAAGGTTCGCCCACTGGACTAAAGAAGGACAGCACTCCAAAGGCCTTTTCTTCAACACTGCTGTCCCCCTAACCTTTTCTGACTTGCGCAGGGGACATGACCTGCCTGAGACGGAAAGCTATCACTACATGCAGATTCAGCACTGGGGGGTGTAGCGAGCGAGCGGGAGCCGAAAGACATCTCACATCCTTCGAAAAATGGCTACTCACACGACACACCGATGCACAACTAACAACTGACTTGTACAAATTTATCAAGTGTGCCCCTGACGCTGGGAAATCCCCGGGCCAAAGACACTGTGAAACCGAACTTGGCAGGTCCCTGACACAGAAAGTATGGTCAGACATTTATTACAGGCCTCGCCACATGGCACGTAACATAGCAAGCACTGAGACAGCCATCAAAATCGCCACGTATTGGTATCTGACACCATCCCGACTCCATAAAGGCAACCCATCCCAAGACCCTCACTGTTGGATGGCATGCAGATCCCCAGGCACTCTGACTCACTTGTTATGGGACTGCCCACAGCTGACGGGTTACATGATGCAGATCCTAGATGAGGTTGACTTGCATTTTGATACACAGATCCCCCGCTTCCCGGTTTACACTCTTTTGAGCCTCCCGAACACGGTCACCTTCCCACCCCGGTCGCGAAGGGGCAGACAAATGGCCTTAGTCATGGAAGCAGCCCTACAAAACATTCTTTCCCACTGGGGCACTGCAACTATCCCATCTCAACTGGGATGGCTGCACCGGCTCAGGGGCATACCCGGAATGGAGAAAATCTCACTCTCACTCACGCATCCAGGGGCCTCCTTTCACGACATGTGGGAACCCTTTTTAAAACTGCTGACATCGGAGTTCACTGAGCTTACTTGCCCTATATACCTGAGATTGCTATGACTGGCAGATCCACCTTTGCAGACGGTGGGGGACAAAACAGGCACACCACTGACCCCAATTTAGAAGAGATGCTAGACTGCTGCAAAACCTGAAAGACTGAAACACTGGCTCACTCCTTGAACAAATTCAGAGGGAGGAGGGAGGGGTGGGAGTTTTTTTTTTCTTGTTTGTTGCTTTCTCTCTCTTTAAGGCATTCCTCCACCGGGCTACACGATGACATGTATAGCGTATATGGTATTTGTTTGTCTTTTCTTGCTCTGAAAACAATAAAGAAATGTAAACTTCAAGTCTAAAAGAAAGCAAATAATATAAATACTGACACATACACAGAAGGTAATCAAAGCCTGGCATGAAGCACCAAAACAGTTACGTTGTGGGGGGCGTATTGACGGCGATGACCCCTCCCTGTAGGCAAGTGAACAATTAGGTAAAGTGGGCAGATTGAAGGGCTTTGGGAAATGGGAATTGCTGTGGCTGGAAAAGCTAGGCCATGTTTGGAGGAATAATCCGTTTGTGAAAATTGAGACCCTCCAGCAAGAGTACGAACCAGGACCAGGGGAGTGGCTACAGTACCTGCAGCATGGCTATGTCTTCAGGGGGCAAATCTGCGAGGGTGAAGAACTGGCTGAGGCCTCTCCCTTAAAGGATAGACTCTTGACAGATCCCTAAAGGGGAAGGCAATATCAATAGTGTACAAAAAACTAGTGAACAAAGCACCAGACCCCTCGGGACCACTGAGAGCTGCATGGGTGAGAGATGTCGACCCGGCAGAGGACGAAGATTGGATGGAGGCCCTATAGGGGCCTAGAGAGGTAGCAATTAACTCCATTTTTGTTTAATTCAATTAAAGGTCTTCCACCGCATATATTGCTCCAGGAGGCTACTACACTGTTTGGGCAGTGTAGAGTCATCACGGTTACACAGAGGTTGTGGCAGGAGGGAACATTCTACCATCTTATATGGGAATGCCCACAGACATATTGGGGTAAAATTGATAGAATTATGGAATAAGTGGTGGGGGTAGAGGTCCCCTTGGAGCTGAAGTGGTTCCGGTTGAAGAACCCTGGGGAAGTGGCATCGCCTGAGATACACTGGGATCTAGCTGGCATTGGCAGCGGTGGTGGCCAAACGAACCTAGCCAGGTGCTGGGGAGCCCGAGCTTTATCAAAGGTCGAGGACTGGCAGACGGATCTAGACAAAACAAACTATTTATCATAACAGAGGCTGCCCAAAGAAATGGGAAAATATCTGAGGGCTGTGAAAGGTTCTTTAGGCATATGGAGTGGGGGGGTATGCAACACTGGTAAAATACCTGCTTCGATACTAGAAGAGCAACTGTAAACTAATTGGTGGGATTATATGTAAAATTATGGTATCAATGATGTACTGCTGTTATATTGTTTGCAATAAAAAGATAACAAAATATATATATAGATAACAAAAATCGATTAACGTAATAGGTACAATCTGAACCATTTGATTAGAGTGCTAGGGCTTACAGATTTGATAAATACAAACACATTCACACATAAATATATACACATATTTGTCAATCAAGTAGTATTTGTATAGCGTGACTAAAAACCCCAGAGGTTATCCAAGAGCTGTGCTGCAAGTATCAGTCGAAGAGCCAGGTCTTGAGTCCCTTCCTGAAGTGGTTCTGTGATGGAGAAGTGCAGAGGTGGAGGGTGTTCCAGGCTTTGTTGGCAAGGTGGGAGAAGGAGCATTCTCCAGCGTAACTGCAGTAGATACATTGTGTCAGAGTGAGTGTGTGGTGTGTGAAGCAAAGATTTTGGGTGAGTTGGTGGAAGGTCAGGCAGTGGTTCATGGAGCCTGGTCCTCCGTTGTGAAGGTTTTTGTATGTGTGGCTCAGGAGCTTGAAATGGCATCTCTTCTGTATGGGGATCAAGTGGAGGTATTTCAGGTGCTTGTGATGTGTGTCCTCTTAGGCAGGTTAAGAATCAGTCTGGCTGCTGCATTCTGGATTGTCTGGACTCTTTGCAGGAGCTCTGAGGAGGTTCAGGAATAGAGTGCGTTTTCGTAGTCGAGCTGGCTGGTGATGAGGGCCATAGTAATAGTTTTTCTTGTGCTGAAGTGGAGCAATCTGAACATTTAGTGGAGGATTCTTGTAGGAGGCTGGCTTAGTATATGGTGCTCACTTATGTAAGTGTAGCACAATGCACTAATCCAGACAAGCCTTAATGTGATTTTAGTTAGGGGTGGGCGGAATTTGCTAAATTAACTTTCGCAAATTATCGCGAAAATGTTTAAAATTATCGCAAACAAGCGGAAATATCGCGAAGATGCAGAAGTTTTTTTCCGGCATGTTCGCGAGATTTTCTGCATGGTTGCGGGTCGCCAACTTACCCATGTGGTTGCTTGCGGGCGCGGCCATCTTGTTTTGAGTTGTCTCGCGGTGCATGATCGCGAGAAGAAAGACGTGATCGCGCGACGCATGACGTCACTGCGGGCGCGAACTGTCGCGAGACAGCGCAAATGGCTAAAACAATACAACATCTCATGGAGAACGCGACCGGATCAAGAAAACTTGTTGGCGAGAATGTATTATTTTACAGCGCGAGCAAGAAACAAATTATCGCCAAGCTGCGGAAACCGGAATTTTTGACATTTTCGCGCTCTCCGCGGAACGCGAAAATGTCAAATTATCGCAATTTCCCCGAACGGAACAAAAGTTTCGCCCAGGCCTAATTTTAGTGGTCGTAGACAACCTTAGAAAGCTCTCTAAGTGGTAGCTGTGGAGAGCAGCCTTCAAGCTTAGTCCAGAAGGAGTGTAAAGCAGCTTGTTTTACCAGTACTTAATCTTATGGTGTAGGTTAAGTGAAAAAGAACCACACAGTGTAGTTAGGAAAATATGTATTTATCATAAATACTCACAAACACATTGCAATATCTCCTGCCCAGTGATATAACCACAATACTCACAATACTTGTATACTAGAACACATAAGTAGCACAAATACACAGTGGTCTCCAGGGGGAGACCAAACCATATATTAAAATAGTGGAATGCGAACCACGACTTAAGTCAAGACTGGACCCAGAAGATATAGAAGAGCCAGGGACCCAAGAAACTACCCAAGGTAAGTACCCAGGAACCGAACTAAGTCCATGTGCAGAGTGGGAACGCAACCACATGCTCAATACAAGTCAAATGTAAGTCGCAGTTGTAGTTTTAAAGAAAAAGGACCCTTCGCAGTGGACCCTGAAGAAACCCCATGGAAGATGGAAGGTTAGAGAGTCACCCCACCCGTGGATAACCCAGGAACCAGGATACCTACACAAGGGAAACCGTGTGCATAGGTGTGAAGTGAAGTCGGAAACCGCCGTCGACCACAATGGAGGACTTCACTGAAGATGCTGCTGGCGAAGAAGGTAAAATAGTCCGGTGGAACCCAAACGTGGATTCAAGATGAGAGATACCTACAAGCAGAGGGGACAGAGTCTATGCCACTCAGGAGTGACCAGGAGGCACAGAAGATGAATGCCCACCAATGTGGGAGCTGCAGGTAAGTTGACGGAGCCCCTGAAACTGCAGCTGTGCAGACCAGGACACACTGCAGAAGACCAGCAGCCATTCATGAGTTGGCCCATGTCAGATGTCAAGAGCCAGGGGTCAGTGTCTGGCAGGGGCACCAACAAGCCTCGGCAGCAGCAACCAACGCAGTAGTCGAAGAAGGTGCAGCCACCTGCAAGGTCCAAGTGTCTCACCACAAGCAGGTAAGTCAGAGCAAGCCCCAAGTAATCAGGGGAGCCCATTGAAGCCAAAGAAGACCCTCAAGAGGACCGATGGGCCAAAGGCATAGTAGTCGCAAGAGGACCTCGAACAGCTCACCAAAGGATGAAGGTCCACGGTGCAGAGAATGCGGTGAATGCAAATAACTTGGCTGCAGGAGATGCTTGAGGCTGGAGCTTCTTGTAGCCCGAAGATCTCTGGTGAAGAAAGTCAACAAGCCTTAGCAATGGAAAGCCAATGAGGTGCACAGGGGTACTGCTCCAGCGGTTCCGAAGAGGGATACTGGTTGCAAACTTGCTATGAAAACAGTGCAGGCCTCGAGGGATTTGCAGAACCACCACCTGTATTGCTGAACCTTTATGAGTTCATAGAAACTTAGGAACAGCAGCCGAGCAGCTTTGTTGTAGTGACTGTAGATGCAGGGAAGTGATCCTTCTCTTCAAGGGAGATTCCTTTGGGTGTCTTGGATGTCCACAGCTCTGTAGAAGAACCTGTATGGTGCACAGGTGCATACAATGCGGAAGACTGTCAGGGCAACACGATTGAGAGCAGCATGAGTCTTCCCGGTTGTACTCTCGGTTCCCAAAGTAAAGTCTAACGAAGTCCAAAGTGCCCAAATGGTTGAAGATGAAGTGGTTTCGGATTCGAATCTTGTCTCACAACTAATCTAGGAATGCAACAACAGTTAAGCCCTTAAGTACCCTAAGGATAGGGTTTTCCTGAGGAGAGGTCTAACTTCTGCGTTCTTCCATGTGTCGGCAAAGGTGGCTATAGGTATGGAGGAATTGATGATGGTGGTGAGCTGTTTGCTGATCTCACTGCTTCCAAGGTTGAAGAGTTGGTGGGGGCAGGGCTCGGTAGGTGCTCCTGAGTGGATGGCGTTCATCAGGGTGGTAGTTGTTGGTGGGCTGAGTTGTTCCCATCTGGAGAGTGGGTGGTTGGTGGTTGTGGTTGATGGGTTGCAGGAGGGGTCAGAGGGTGTGGGATCAAAGTTTCTGTAGATGCTTGCTATCTTGTTGTGTGAATGGTTGCCGAGGGAGTCACAGAGTTCTTGTGAAGTAGGGATGGAATTTTCAGTGGCTGCTGGGCAAGTGAACTCTCTGACAATGGGAAAGCATTCTTTGGTTTGGTTGGTGCTGGTTTTGATCCGGTGTGTCAGGGTCTCTATTTTGGCTGCATTGAGCTGGCAATGGTAGTTGTTGAGGGCTGATTTGCAGGCGGTTCAGTCAGTGTTGTTCTTGCTGGTTTGCCATCTTCTTTTCAGTTGTTTACATGTGTGTTTTGTTGCCCTGCGTTCTGGCATATGCCAACTGGTTCGTTTGGTCGGTCTGTGCAAGTTGGCTGGTTTGGTGGGGGCGACTTGTTCGGCAGCGCTGGTGATCCAGGCATTGATATTCTCTACTGCCTGGTCCAGTTCAGTGGTGATAATGAGATGAGAGGTGTTGTGGGTGACCGCCCATTGCTACTGAGTTACCTTTCTCCAGCTTCGGTAGTGGGTGCTGTATCAGTTGGCGGTGGTCCGGTGAGGAGGTAGTGTAAGGAATGGTCCATCCAAATGAGTTCCGAGGTGTGGCTGTTTCTGATTCTGTTGCTGAATGTGAAGATGAGGTCTAGCATGTCTCCTGCTTTATGTGTGGGATCTGTGACAATCTGCTTGAGGCTAATGTTGTCTAGTCTTTCCAGTAGGCAGGTGGTTTTGGTGTCGGTGGTGTCATCCAGGTGCAAGTTGAGGTCTACCAGGAACATGTAGTCTTCGCATTCAGCAGCAATTGAAGTGATGCATTCAGCGATGGCGTCGCTGTGGCTAGTTCCCGGTCCTGGCTGTCTGTATGCGAGGGTGCCTTTGATGGTGGTTTTGGCATTGGTGTGGAGCTAGAAATCTATATGTTCCATCGTCACTGTGGTGTAGTCATTGGCAATGGCAAAGGTGATCGATTCTTTGTGTACAATCGCAATACCTCCCACGTCTGTTGGTGCGGTCACCATGTTTCATCTTGTAGCCGCTGGTAGTTGCTGTGGGGGTGAGAAAGGCCTCCATGATGAAGACTACATCTGGGGAAATGGTGGAGAGGACGTCCCAGATTTCATTGGCGTGTTTGCAGAATGATCTGCCATTGATCAGGAGGCAGTTGAGTTGATCCTGTGGGGTGCCGGCTTCTGGGGTTGGCGTGGTGATGTTTGATTCAGTGGTGGCTGGCCAGTGATGGGGTGGTGCCGAAACTGTAAATGATGCATGTGAACGGTCATCTGTGGAGTGTGGGGATTTGGGGCAGCAATTGTTGTTGCAAGCGGGGTCTAGGTAGTGGAGTTCTGTGCCTTAGTACCTGTTTAAGTGAGGTGGGCCATGGTTCTTTGCACTGGGCGGAGTCCAGGCATGGACGGGCAGTGATGGGCTTGCCTCCAGCACTTTTGGTGCACCAGCTGCACAGCCACGCTGTGGCCTCCATCCTTAGTCCTCGATGTGGAGCACTTACGCTGATCTGTGTTGAACATGTGTCACACAGCCAAGGTGAAATATATCGATACAGACGTGCGGTGAGGTAGCGGTGTGAGGTTCTGATGCACCGCCAATAAGAATACTGTCCACATGGCCTGTGATGCAAAGTCAGGTGGGAAGGATGCGAGGCACATCAGGGGCAATGCATTGGTTCCTATGAGCGGTGAAGCTACAATGCGGTGATCTGGTGTTTTTGATGAGGCTGCCATCAATGAGGGATGTGAGGGGCATTTGCTGGGTAGAGCATCGTGCAGTGGAAATTCCGAAGGCAATGTGTCGGTCCCAGATGCTGGAGGTTGCAGCATCGCGAGTATTTTGCATCCTGTCCAATCCATGCACCAGTGGTGATTAGTCAGATCTGCTCAAGAATGAGCCACGCAGTCAAGGAAATGCATCGGTTCTGCCTTGGGAATGCGTCGCTCAGAACAGGATGTGTCAGTTCTGTTGGAGATACACCTGAGGCCCACTTCTAAGAGTCCAACCAGAGTGGCACCACGTGGCAATGCAAACACACAAATGTCAGAGTATAGGTGCAAAGCAGGTTGGTTGGAAGCCTTTTACGTCTCTGCGACTCAGATCAGGAGTCCAGCTAGCTAGACCTTGGAGTCAATTTGGGTTCTGAGGACAAGTCATACAAGTCCAGTTTTTCTCACCTAGGCAGGAGGGCAGCAGGCCAGCATGTCAGCAAAGCAAAGTGGGAGCCCAGCAAAGCAGCAATCCAGCAGAGTGACAGACCTTCAGGAGCACAGCACTCCTTCTTAGCAGAGTATCCATCCACAGGTCCAGATGTGTACTGCAGTGGTGTGTCAAAGTTCAGTACTTATACCGAGTTGGGCCTTTGAAGTGGGTGAGACTTTGAAGACATTCCTTTGAAGTGTCCATTGGTCCTCCCTTAATGCGCTAGCTCCAGACTCACTACAAGGTGTGTGGGGAGAGGACACAGCCTATTCAGGTGTAAGCGATGCTGGGTCCAGCTCCTCACTCCCATCCTGATAGGATTGCCTATCAAGTCACGCCTAAGCTCCCATTATGTGTGGATGTCTATGTGGAATACACAAAGCCCAACTGTGACCCACCCCAGACATGTGGTCAGAGACAGGCAGCAGGCGCCAATTGGCTAAAGTAAGAAAATGTCAACTTTCTAAAAGGAGTATTTTCAGGATTTCAATTTAAAATCTGACTTCACCATAAGTTAAGTGTTAAAAGATAGGTTCCTTGTTGGCAGAGGTATGAACCCTGTCCAAGTAAGAAACAAAACGCTAGTCAGGGTTAGTCACAACATACTCTAAAATATTCGGTGCTCAGCCTCAGGTAACTTGGCTCACGCTGACCAACTTAATGTTGTTGAGTTAGGAAATAACTCGATAGTCAGGCCTGCCTGTTGCAGATACTGAAGCACTTCCTGGAAGTGAAAAAGGTGGACCTTCCAATGGCTACTGAAGACAGCTATGTCATCCAGATTGGCAACTGAGAAGTCCTTCATACCAGCAAGTACCTGGTCCACCAACCTCTGGACGGTGCGTCCAATGGGCATCACTCTAAACTGATATTGGCCCTCTGGAGTCGAGAAGGCTGACTTTTCTTTGGCACCTTCTGTTAGGGCAATCTGCCAGTACCCTGATGTAAGTTTAAAGATACGTAAGTGATGGTCACCCAACAACCTGTCAATCTGCTCATCCACCCTGGGGATGGGATGAGCATCTGTCTTTGTCACTGAATTTAGCCCCCTATAATCCACACAGAACCTCAGTCCAGGTGTGCTGCCTGCTGGGGCAGCTTTTGATGCCAGAATCGCAGGACTGGACTATGGTCTACTGGAAGGTTCTATCACTCCCCATTTCTAACATCTTAGAGACTTCACTCTTGATGCTGGCCCTCCTCTTATGCAACAACATGTAAGATGTATTCTTTACAGGGAGGTTGCCTCGTGTGAAAGGGAGAACAGAGAAGAGTACTGTCACAACACTTGGTGACAGTCCCTCTGCTGAGCTAGAGTAGGGGAAAGGATTATTCCTTTCACAGACCCATCCTTCACCTTGGAATCAAAGAGGTCGAGGAGAGGTTCACTTTCTTCTACCTCTTCTTCATTTGTCACCAACGCATGGTGATCTCAGACCCCTCAAAGTGTGATTTGAGGCGATTGATATGAAGCAACCTGTAGGGTTACTGGAGGTCTAAGGTCAACTAAGTAGGTAGCCTTAAACTTCTTTTCAATCACCTCGTAGGGCCGACTTCCTAGGTACTGGAGGGCCCTGGGTTCCACAGATTCCATAACCCACACTTTCTGCCCATGCTGCAACACCACAGTGGTAGAGGTTTGCCCATACCACTCTTTCATCACAGCCTGACTGGCTTCTAAGTTGTCAGAATGTTGCTTCCACAACTTAGCCATCTGGCTTCTGTAGGCCAGTATATAGCTCACTATATCCTGGCACATCTCCCTGGGAGCATTCTCCCACCCTTCCTTCACCAGACTTAGAGGTCCTCTAACAGGGTGCCTGTACAGAAGCTCAATGGAGCTGAAGTCCACTCCGTTCTGTTGTATCTCCCGGTAGGGAAACAACAGGCATGATAAGAGGATGTCCCGCTTATTCCCCAGGGCCTCAGGCAGGCCTCTAATCATGCCTCTCAGTTTCTTGTTGAATCTCTTAGCAAGCCCATTGTTTTGTGGATAGTAAGGAGTGGAGAACTTATAAGTTACTCCACAGTCCTTCTACACAAACTACATATAGCAGACACAAAGTTTGTGTCCTGTCAGACAGAACTTCCATGATGAAACCCACTTGGATAAAAATCCCCATCAGGGCCTTTGCCACTGCAGGTGCAGTCATTGTAATCAGAGGGCTTGCCTCAGGGTAGCCTGTGGCATGGTCCAATAGAACCAAGATGAACCTGTTGCCTAAAGCTGTCTGGTGATCCATAGGCCCTAGATCTTTGATGCCCACCCCCTCAAAGGGTGTGCCAATGACTGGCAGTTGGTTAAGAGGGGCTTTAAGCCATTGCCCTGTCTTCTAACTAGCCTGGCTAGTCCGGCAGGTACTGCAGAATGCAAGTAAGGAAGTTCTGACCTTGGGCCAAAAGAAATGTGGGACAAGCCTTGCAAAGGGGTTGTCTTGGCCCAAGTGTCCTGCCAGGGGAATCTTGTGAGCCAATAGCAAGGCAATATAGCATTTGGGGACCACCAGAGCCCTTGCTGTTCCATGCACTGGATCCCAGGACTAACAGTAAAGGAGGTTGTCATCCCAGTAAATGTGATACCACCTAGAGACATCCCCTGCTGTTTGAGCTTCAGCCTCTTTTTTCATGCCTACAAGGTTGTTCCCTACAGAACTTCTCCTTGGTGGGTACTCCGTCTACATGCCATCCAGCAAGCATAGGCAGGTCACCAAGGGAAGCAGTGCCCTTCTCAGTGGGCTCCGGGGCAGCCACTGCAGGTGCCCTATCCACGTCACTGGGAAGCCACTCAGGCTGGTTTACCACACTCTCTGCCTGTCCCCATCTTAGCTGCTGGCTGGGCTATTATTCCAGGATCCATCCCATTTTGTCTCCCGTCCTGGGCAGCCATGGAACTTGTCATTGCACAGATCCAATCAGGAAATCACAACATTTCCACAGGAGCCTTGAGCTCCACTTCTTTCCAAAGAGTGTGCTCAATGACATTACCAATCAAACAGTCCACAGGCATGGCAGGGTTTATAGAAACTTTTAGAAGACATGTACCCCCCCACTCAACAATGGCCACTGGATAGTGACCCTCTCTGTTGTCAGCATCCACAACTTGGTGGAATGCATTAGGAATTACCTGCTCTGGGGACACCAGCTGACTCCTTACCATAGTCATGCTGGCTCTTGTATCTCTCAGAGCCTGAACACCTTGCCCACTGAAGGTGATCCAGTGCCTATACTAAGTAGTATTTGAGGGCACATGGAGCTGAGGAACAATCTCACTGTCACCCAGGGACACTGGGGGAGCCCCACTAAACTCACCCCATTAACTGGGACAAACTCCTTCCCCAGCACTACACTAGCCACCCCTAGATTATTTCCTCCTGTGGGAGGTGGTGCTTTTTTTGGACACTTGGGATTCGTGTGTAGTGTCCATACTCGTAGCACTCATAGACTTGATGGCATTGGACCTCTGAGCATTTTCAGGGTAATTTTTCTTCTGGTGGCTAGATTGAGAATAAGAACCAGATCCTTTCTCCTGTGCATTGTTTTAGGAGCCTTTAGCAAACTCTTGGCCTGATTTAGATCTTAGTTGACAGGTTATTCTGTCACAGTGGTGATGGATATCCCTTCCACCGAAATATAATCCCATGGAATATAATAACAGTTGTGACAGAGTAACCTGTCTCCTGAGATTTAATTAGGCCCTCTATCTTTTCATCTCTCCTCTCCTTCTTCTGGTGGGAACCATAGCCACCCTTTGGGAGTCTCCCTAGATGTTTTCTTGGACATTCTGGTCCTGACCCAGATGTCGGCCTCCACAGTAACTTTCCTGGGGTTGGATAACTTGCTATCAACCAGGTGTTGGTGCAGCTTCAGAAAACAAATATTAAGCACGTGCTCCTTCAAAATCAAGTTACACAGCCCTGAATAATACTCAACCTTGCAGCCCCTTACCCAGATCTCCAGTGCCTTGCTGGCATGATCCAAGAAATCCACCTATGTTTGTGATAAAATCTTGTGGCTGCTCCTGAATCTGAGCCTATACCTCTCAGGGGTCAGTTCAAATGATTTACTAGGATGGCTTTCATTATAGTGTCTAGTCCTCTACATGTAGTGTAAGGAGTGTGTCACTTCACACCATGGGGATATACCTCCACAAACTACCATCCCAGAACACTTCTGAGACCTTGTACACTCTCAGAGCCACTTAACAGGCTGAAAAGCATTTATCTATTTCACCCCTACCACATAACTAGGCACCGAATCCTTTGGGATCCTGACTTTGGACTCACCAGTGGACACTGCAGGTAGACTGCCGCAATTACTGTTGCTGGACCCCTCTCTCAGGACTCTGATATTCAGTTCTCTCATGCTGAGCTTGTGGGCCATATGTTTTTCCTCTTTAGCCAGACGTATCTCCTCAAGAGCCTGCTGCTTCTCCAAATAAGCAGGGCTGGATCTTTGTCGAATTAGGCAAGATGCAATTTTAGTTTCCTCTCCTCCCTCCTATCTGCCAGCTCCTCAGGGAACAGGCTCCTTGATTACATATGGCTGCCTGGTCTGCCTTGGACTTCCAGTCATGGGAGGGTTACACCCCACATCTACAGGCTGCAAGATTAGACCTCCATCCAGGCCCTGCTTTTTCATCAGACTCTGTTCCCTCAACCTCATGCACTTCCTCTTCTGGTTGGCTACCTTCTTGGCATTTCCCTTATGGAACACCTTTCTCTCCTGGCAGAACTCCTTGAGCTGGGCTACTGTGTATGCCTCCACGTTGTCCAGTTTGAATTCCATAGTGCCAGGTAGGACCATATATTGTTGCAGGGATTCTGCTTATGCACAGAACTATGTACAGGAAACCAGGACCTCAGTGAATTGTGGTGTACCAAAAACTCACCTCAGAACCCAGAACCCCTTATCCGACCAGCATCAGTGTCCCATTCGTTATCCGAGGTTTATCTCGGCGGTCCCAATGTATACCCAACCCAGAACAAGCGACTTAGGGTATTATCAGGAATGGTAGGAATCAGAAATACCTGTTCGTAATTATTCTCATATCAGTCCACAACAGAATAAACAGAGACACGGTAAAGTTTAAAGAGTTTATTTTATAAACCTCGTGTCCTAAGATGCAGTACTTTGGCTAACATAAGCAGACAAATGATTAAGATCAAAACCATCAGCATAGTTACAATACCATAGAAAATGAAAGGAGTAATCATACTAAAATGACAGTGGATCTTAGCCACCTTCCTTTCGCTAGCAAACTAATATTATTATTATTATACTAGTAAAAGGTCTCTAGGCTTGAATGGGGAACCCCATACCGTAAAGATCAGCTCAGTGGGATCACATCACAGGATCAGCTAGGCTCTGCTTCTGGGAAAGCTCTTCTTCCGAATGTGTTGAAAAACATGTAACCCTGCAATATTAAAAGCACCCGACTTTCAGGTATTTGCAGCTGCGTGCGTGTTATGGCTAAATAGTGGGCCGATCAACCTGAACCCAACAACATGCACCGTCTAGCGACCCAGACTGTTTCTTTACACGATGTACAGACCAAGGTCACTGCTCACTGTTCGGGATGTGAACAACACACAGTTCTCATGTGAAGCAAAGTCGAACAAGCATTTTCTCAATTAATAACATGTGATTACAGTGTTGTGTGCAAAAGCAGCAAAAGCGGCAAGATGGCTTTCTAACATCTAACGCGGTTGTGCCAACTTAGCATTGTACATATATAGATAGCAATCTTCACTACAATATATTCTAGAAAAACATGAGCATGGTGAAAAAACGCCTTTAGAAAAACCAAAGATGTCAATCAGGGAGAATTGAAAACAGTTCAAATTGGTCTTAAGTATCGAGTTGTAGTGAATTACTATATGGTATTGCACAAACACAACTCCTAACCTCACCGCTGACCACCAATGATAGAAACTGGATGTCTAGTTGGGAGAGGTTTGCACCCCGTCTAAGCAGGGACCACGATCCTAGTCAGGGTAAGCTAGATACATACTTTAAATGAACCTGTGCTCGACCTCTGGTGGCTTGGCACAGAGTAGGCAGGCTTAACTTAAGAGGCAATGTGTAAATTATTTGTGAAACACACACACACAGTACCACAATGAAAACACCACAAAAGGACTCCACACAGGTTTACAATAATAGACAATATTTATTGGAGTTAAACAAGACCAAAACTACAAAAATTCAATCAGTAAAAGTAAAGAGATACATTTTAAAGAATAAATGCAAAAACAGTGCTTTGAAGTCAAATGTAAATTCAAAATTTCGGCAGACTGCGATATAGGTCAGACTGACCGCAGGATTTAGACGTCCTGCTGACAAAGTACCTTGGATAGAGCAAAGCATCTTCATCGAAGACTCGAGGAGTCGCTGTGTCCATCCGTGGATGGAAGAGAGCGTTGGAGCAGATCGGTGCTGTTGATGGAAGCCTCCATGTTGAACCCCTTTGCGATGGAGGCGCTGTTTCAATCCGAACTGTCCATCGTAATCAAGCAGCGTCGGCTGTAGAATCACTGTAGTCGAGTGGCCGCTGCTTAGGCGTTGAAGACAATGCATCATTTCTGATTGGCACAAAGTCACTGCTGAGTTGATGTGGAAAAAGTTGCAAGAACCTACTTCTGAGGCCTAGAACTGGCGGGGCAACTCAAGCAAGGGTAGAACTCACAGATGGCAGAGTTCAGCATCATCAGCAGGATTGTAGAAAGTCTTTTGTGTACCTCAGTAACACATTGGAAATACATTATTTAATCTTTCAAGGTAGTCAGGGCTCCCAACAGAAGAAAGATGGAGAGTAATACAAGATCAAAATGACAAATCTCCTACAAGTAGAAGTCGAGATATGATTTTTTAAAGAATATTTGTGAAATAGTGCTTAGAAGTAATAAGACCTTAAATGAGATATCTGGTCTCAATGGATTGGGGCAAAATCAAAAGTGGATGAAGCAAGGGCTGGATTCAGAAACCCGCTTAGGCCCACTGAACAAAAGTACCTCCATCCAGGCTTTCGTCAACAGAGCATAGGAGTTCTCAAAACAAACGCCATGACAACACATAATTTGGAGACGACCATGCAAGACAACAATGAAGAAAACGTTTTGCTGTGCAAACATCACGATAATGAAACTCAGTCACCACGTGCACCAGTGTTTTTTTAGCTGTGTCACTCCCCTACTTGTGCCTGCATGTCCCAGCATGCAATATACTGGCTGAGCATAATGAAATCAACGTACTCTTTATGACGAGTAGCAGGAGTAACAAGAATGCATGAAAATGATGTATGCAATAATATGAAACAAACTAATAATAACCAGAACCCGGGAGCTGGTACGCCTGTATACAAAAAGATTCATAATAAATTGTGACAGAATTGCACCCGTGACAAGAATATCAGAAAAACTACACATCATCATTACCTTATATTTACAATAATAAACCAAAGAGTAGAACAGGCAGTGAAGACTCTCCTTGCTGTCCCAGCCTGAACTGAGTCAGTTCCGTCTCTACTCCTGTTGATCAAATGTAACCCAAACTGTTTCAGACCCATGCAAGATAGTGTTAATGAAGACCAGGTATCCTTCAATAACTACTGGGAACTTCCCAGCCACATTACCTTAACACGCCTTTTGGTGAAGTGCATTCGCTCGCTGGCATGATCTATGCTCAGTATCTGAAGTGTGGTGACAACTTAGACACAACCACTGCATGCTTTTCAATCAATCAATCAATCAATCAATCAATTAATCAATCAGGGGTTTTAAAGCATACTTTCTGAACTGGTGCAGTATCAGGCTTCGTCAGATGTGAAGTGGGAGTTCGTTCCAGGCCTTGACTGCGAGGTAAGAGAAGGTTCTGCCACCTGCTCTGGTCCTGTGGATGTGGGGGACTGTGGCTAGGGTTAGGTTGGAGAGCTGAGATTTCTCGTGGGAGTGTGGAAGGAGATTTGTTCGTTGAGGTATTGGGGTCCGGTTTTGTGGAGGGCTTTGTAGGTGTACGTAAGCAGTTTGAAGGTTATTCTTCTGTTGACGGAGATCCAGTGGAGGTTGCGGAGGTGTTGGGTGATATGGTCATGTTCTGGGATGTCGAGGATAAGTCTGGTTGCAGCGTTCTGGACAGTCTGGAGTTTGAAGAGGAGTTTTTTGTTGATTCCGGCGTAGAGAGTGTTTCTGTTTTCTAGTTTGCTGGTGATGAGTGTGTGGGTGACGCCATTCCATGATACGTGGTGGTTTAAGTACATTGAAAACACCGTGATAGAATGCAGACAACCATAAAAACAAGCTTAGTCGCCTAGAGAGATAAAACAAAGGAATCAAATGCTTTAGTGCACTATGCTGCTTTTGCAAAACATGCTAAACATCAATGTTGTGCTGTCATTTAACTATCATGTTTAAGACCACACAAACAATGCAATTTATCATTTGGAATTAAAAATTAAAATGATGCATTATGCATACGATTTATAACATTTAATGTGAGATACAAAGCTGATGTTCATTCAGTGCAAATCCACAGCGCCTAGCAGAGAGAAACAGCTGCTTGTTCAATCAGAAAAAATGGTGATAAAAAGAACCTCATGAAAAACATTGGTTCACATTATACAATACAAATGAGAACAGTATAAGTCTACATAAACAACTACATCGTCCACAAATGAAATGAAACAAAAAATAACAGTAATACATTGTGTCTTGCTTGAAATCTCCAAAATGTCATGTTTAATATGGGGCCACAGTTAGTTCAACTTTGAACCACATCACATGATGATCAGCATAGGCCAATATGGCAAAGTACCCACATAGCTCAATCCAAACCTAATATGGGCTTTTGCAACACCGCATGTATTGACAGTTCATAATTGTGTATATGATAAGCATTTTAAGTTGAGGCATTAAAGGTGCAATGAAAAATAATTTTCCCATTGTGATTGCTGCCATTTTCAAAAAGCATGTGAGCTTCACTTTATCATTTAGTACCTTAGGTATAAGTGGGTCAAATTGTTTGATACAGAATGTTTCTCTCTGTGAATAAAACTTGGATGTATTCATTTCTGAATTAGCTCCAATTAACTCAAAAATTTGAAACCATAATTGATCAATGTTGTGTTTATGTATCAAACAGTGTACACAAAGCTCGAGTTTTGTTTTTTATTTCTTATCATGATCTTGTGTTCTGTAATGCAAACTTTTATCTTTTTCTCAGTTTTGACCAATATGTAGGAGTCCCCATTGGCACTTGATGCAGTGAATCACATTTTGCGTATTGGTCTGAGGAATGTCTTTATTTGATGGATTGCTCCGTGGACAGGTGAACCACAATGCCCCCTGTTATCACATTATTGTAATGAACACAATTCTGGCATTTTTTAGTTCCTGAGCAATCAGCGACAGTTGGTGATTTCCTTCTCGAGAAGATCTCCTTCAAATCTTTTGCGGGTGTGTCTTTAAGCAATTGCTTGTGTTGGAACAATCCACTAAATTCTGGCTCTGATTGAAGTAGTTCCCACCTATTGCAAATAATCAGTTTGATAGATGGGAATTTAGTGCACAACTTGGAACCAAAAATTGAACATTCTGGCTTTATCATTGTGGTCTTCTGCAATAGATTATTATGATCGAATGTTTTGACTCTCTCCAAAGTAGAGTCCAGTAAATCCTTGGGATAGCCCTTATTCATAAAAGATGACTTGTACTCTTTTATAATCTCAGGGCAGACCGTTTCATCTGAAGTTATCCTCTTAATCTGGAGAAACTGTGGATACAGCAAATGCCGCTTTAATGAAGGTAGATGAAAGCTTTGGTACAGTAGTGAATTGTTCCAATCTGTTGCTTTCGTGTATACTCTGTTATTCCAACTGGATGAGGGCAATTCCAGCCACATATCCAGATATGTAATAGAACAATCGCTGATGTTGTATGTAAATTGAATCTGAGGATTCCTCTGGTTCAAGATCTTGATGTTGTCTTCCAGCTCCATTCTACTATTGTGCCAAATCAAAAGATAGTGTCTATATATCTGATGTAGGCCACTAGATTCGTGCTACAAGTCAGTACAGAAAAAATATATTCATCTTCGAATTTGGCCATAAAGGTGTCCAAACAGGCCGGGGCTCCTAAAAAGCCCATCGGGAGACCATTCCTTTGTAAATAGTGATAGATTTTTTTGCAGTGATAGATAGATTTATTTAATTGCACAGTTACTTAAAACCATTTGCAATATGACAGAATCATTTCAAAACAGAACATTAAGAAACATTATTTTACAATTATAAACGATTTCTTTTCATGAAAAGTACACGTAAAATGTAGGAGAGTTAAAAAAATTCAATCCAATTAATAATTTGAATAATATATGAAGCATTGTGAGGTAAATGAGACTTTGTCTATCCGCTGTAAGACTGTTTTATCACAGTTGGCGTGATCTTATTCCTTGGCAAGTGTGGAACGCACTTCTTCCATGTATTTCCCAAGCCTGGCAAGGTCAGTAGGTAAAGTGCAGAAAAATAAAGCCAAAGCAGCGTCTTTTACTGTCCGAACACCTTTGCGTAGCCATATTGGCTTTAAGAGCTTCTGACGAGATTGTAACAAACCCAGACAGCAGCACATCAGATGTAGTAATGATTCTCTTTTGAAATCGCAGATTCTACAGCTGGTTATGTGTTCAAGGGCGTTCCACTCTGGATTTAGTTCTTTTATTGGGAGTGGCACTAGCCTAGCCCACTGAATGTTTTTTAGAGCCTTTCTCCCCAATGCTTGGTGGAGATGAGGCTGAGATTTGGGCTCCATGTAGGTTACCATCAGTCCAGATCGACCGCTTCCACTCTCAAAATGTTGTAGATCACTTTCTCTTGACAATTGATAGCATTGTTTGTTAATTGCCTTCTTAATGCCCAGGTAGGTTATGTTCTATTGACTCCAATTCTGTGTTGCCAAGTCTAAAGCTTCTACTGCTTCCTGCATGTAGACCTGCCATGGATTAGGAGGTCCACTAAAGATGGGTTTTAGCTTGCTCTTTATAGTCCCTTTCTGAGCTTTGAGTACGCGGTAATAATATTTTGCGTGCGCTCCCAAGCATTCTTTGCTCTGTTGCACCAGGCCGAATTCCAGACGGATGCCGCTATTGCAGGTGTATTTAGGTAATTTAAAAATGAGTTTGTATGCCCGGCTTTGTGCTTTTTCCATCATTGTATTCACTTTGCTTGGGAATGCCTGCTGCGCATAACCCGCGATTGCCCTTATTTTTGATTGTAGCACCTTTCTCATTGGGATAGAGGTTGGGCTCTGCATTTTCTCGTGTAGTTTGCACAAGGTGTAGATTGTGGACTAGACTTTAGATTTAATTTTGTTTAAATGTAGAGTTGCTTTGCCCGAGTCACTCAGCCAGCATCCAATGTAATTAGAAGACTTTGAAACAATTATAATGTCTTTGCCCATTTGCCACTTGAGGATTGTTTTTTTGTGCAACTCCCAAAGATCAATACTCTGGTCTTTTCTGGATTTATTGTAAATTCATTGATCTGATTGTAGGCGTTTAAGGCGTCTAGTCCCCTTTGTAATCCTATTTTTGTGTGGTCCATCACCACAAGGTCATCCGCGTATTGTAAAATTTGTATTTTATTGACTCCAATTTTTGGGACTGCGAGATTGGCATTATGGAGCGTCTTTCCAAGGTCCGCTGTATATAGATTGAAAAGTGTTGGGGCACGTAGGCATCCCTGTTTTAGGCCTCGATTTGTAAGGCACTTTTTTGTTGTAGTGTTGCTTGTTAGTTTAACTTTGATCCAAGTATTGCTATATAACGAGATGATTGCGTTGAGCAGGCCTGATGGAATTTGCCAATTGCACAATTTGGACCAAAGCTTACAACCTGGCACCCCATCGAAAGCTGCTGGATAATCAAGAAAGCATGCAAAGACTGGTTTCTTATTTTTGATGTTTTCTTGTTGACTTAAATATGATATGGCCATGATGTTATCGATTGTCGAGCAGCCTTTGCGAAAAACTGTTTGATAGGGGGGAAGGATTTCATTATCTTCCACCCATCTGTTTAGTTCTGTCAACAGGGTGTTAGCATAGGCTTTCCCTTTAATGTCCAGAAGGGCGATTGATCTATAGTTTTTTGGTTGTGTGTTGTCGCCCTTCTTGTATATGGGTTGTAAGATTGACCCGCGCCACGAGTCTGCCACCTCGGCCTGTAGTCGGCATTCGGTGAATATGGTGGATAGAACGCTCCCCCAATAGGTTGGGTCTTCCTTAAACATCGCACCCGGTAGGCCATTAGGTCCTGGTGCCCCGTCTTTCCTGATCTTTTTAACTACTTTTTCAACGGCTGTTGCATCTTGCTCATTGCTCATGGCTACATTAGTGGGTTCCGCTACAAAGTTTGCGCACGCTATATGGCCGTCCGTGGACCTTCCAAATTTAGTGCAACCTTCCTTTTCCACATAAATTGCTGCCACATGTCTCAACCATGCGTCGGCTTGTACCGAGTTACGCCGATCTGCTTTATCATTATCCAACTGGGCGATACATTGCCAGAGTTGTCGGTGTTTATAAGGTTTTGCTAGCTCATGGATCTTGATCCATTCTTCATCAAGCTTGTTTTGTTTGAGCATCCATAGCAATTGTTTCTGCTCTTTATGCAGTTTCTTGCGCTTGCCCAGTGTTCTTTTCAATCCTGCGATCTTATGTGCTCTTATTGAATTGTTTAGGTTGCGAGTAATGACACTCAGTTTTGTGTTATTACACGCGGTTTGTGTGATAGTTTTCTCTTTTGGTTTAGGCTCAGCTTTCTTCAATGCTTTTTTCAGGGCAGTCATCCACTCTGACCAGCTTTCCATTTTGGGCTTAACCGCAGAGTGATTGCTTGTGCATTCTTGTTTTTCTTGCCAGTCCTTAAGTGCAGTTGCCTGATGCTTGTTCCATTTTATTCTTCTCACCAAGGCCTGTTCCTCGATGCCTGTTGATTGGGCTACTGTGATGATTCTTTCCCGTTCTTTGATAGTGATTCAATCTGGAGTAATGCGTGATCACTGGTGTCATCTGTATAGATTTCAAAGTTTTCAATTTTGCAAGCAAGTAGGTTGCATACAAAAATATAATCGATTGTATAACAATTCTTGATTGTAGCTTTCCTTTGTTTTTTTAAATCTGGGATTTTTAGTAGATTTTCTGCTGAGTTGAGGTCGTAATTTAATAAAAAGTTATTAAACATTCTTTCAGCTCTAGTTAAGTGCTTACTTTCGCACTGCTTTGTTCCCAAGTGGTGGAGATTGAAGTCCCCTACTAGCATTTTCCCCGGTAACCGGTGTGTACATAAAATTTCCTGTGTTGCTATGATCATAGATTTTGTGGCCTCTAATTTCGATTGACCTAACACCGTTAAGTATACATTTATTAGAAGCAATGAGACGATATCTTCCTTGACCCTTTTCCCTTCAATTAAGAGTGCCTGCAACGTATTGGAATCAGTCTTAATATTCCTTACTGTCAGTTGTTTTGCATGCTTAACATAAGTCGAGATCCCACCTGATGGTCTTCCGTAGTGGTTGTTTTTAGTGGCTAATTTATGGAATCCACATATCCTTCCAGGTGTACGGGTTCTGTAGCCCAGGTTTCTTGTAGGCGTATGATATCGCCCTCTAGCAGTTTGTTAATTGCAGTGACTTGCTTAAGAGCTTTTCGTAGTCCTGCCACGTTCCAAGTGACAAGTTGGAGGGTGTGTGGTGTCTTTTGCAGTAGCCCTGATGTGCCTGTATTTGCCGATGTTGACAATTTTATCTCGGGCATCACCCGAGGGTCCCCTAGAGAATTAATAGTGTCTTTTTTACATTAGGGATGATAAGTGCTACTCTGTGTATCACTGTTGGTCCTCTTGTTATTCTCCCTCCATCAACTTTTCTGGGATGCATCTTCTTTTATTATTCTATTTGTGGTTGTTTCCCCCTGTGTTCTAATTGATATACTTACATTTTTGTAGCTCCACTCTGATTGTGTAATCGATGTGCCTTTCAGTATACTTTGTTCCTTTTCTTTCTTTGTGTGGTTTGTAGTGTTTGACGATTCAAGTAAAATTAAGGGATATTTTTCCTGCTCGGGTATCATAAGTGTTATCCCCCAATTTTTGAAGGTTTATTTTTACAAGAGCACCGCTTCTGGGATATGATGATTTATCAAGGTCACTACCGTATTTTCCTGGGTAGGATCTTTCTCCCTTGGTTCAAAGTAAACACTCACAATGTCTGCACTTGTTATACCCGATAGTGATGGTATATGTTGAAGGAGCCTCAGAAGGTTGCCCCTATTTAGGATGTCATACCTGCCCTTTGATTTGTAAAGTGGTTGAAAGATACTTAGTGTTGCATTTCTTGTGTCGGCCAGATGGAAATTGCCCGTCACTTTGTGCAGATGTTTGGTTCCCTCTGGCGTTATTTCTCCTGAGAACTTAGGTGTGACATTCTGGGATTGCTTCTTCCCTTCCCCCATTTTATCTTTGGGGTGCTTGTTTGATATTTTGTCCAAGCAGATTGATTTTGTATCCAGTGTGTTCCTCTTTGCTTCCTCCAATTGTTCGGGTTTCTCCTGTATTTCTCAGGTAGCTAGTTCGGTTATTTGTTTCGACGTCTCAGGACCGTCTCTTGACTGTTTGTTTGCTTTTGGTAATTTGATGAAGATAGGATATGTTTTTTTTCCCATTTGTAGGTCCTGTTTTTGATCTTGTGTTTTTACTGGTTCATTTGGGGCATATGATGGCTCCCCCCAACTTTTCATAATTTGTGTAGTCTTTTCGCACTTCTTTTGTTTTCTTAGTTTTTTCTTCATGCATCTTGTCAGGTTCACCTGTGTTGGTTGAATTAGTGTTTCCTGGTTGTCCTCCGTTTTAAGTTTTTCTCTGATGACTGTTTGCTGATTGACAAATACTGAGTCTACTTTTACACTGGCCTTGCTTGGTTCCTCTTTTGTGGTGTTATACCTCGCCCGTGCGAGCGTATCCTTGTAGTTGTCGTAAGTTACTCTCGTCTTTAGATCTTCAATGAGAGTGGTCAAGACTTCCGTGATTGTGGCTAGTTTATCAATTGTTGAGCAACAGGCACACTCCGTATTTAGTGTGGTTGCGTAGACCTGTGCTTGCGTAATTAGAGAGTTGAGTTTGGCTAGTTTTTGATCACTCCCTGTGATTGCATTAGCCATGATATTTAGCAGATCTACTTGCACATCCATCTTATTTGATTGATAATTCAGCGCCTCCAAAGTGAGTTGTTATGTTTTAAAGAAAATATCACATATAGTTCCTGAGTCAATAACTGGCACTGTGTTGGTTATTGTTACTGGGTCGTGTGTCTCGGGACTTTGGCACAACTTCGTGCTTTTCAGTAGCTGTTTTGGTGGTGATGGTGTTAAAATTTGTGAGGTTTCTTCAGGCTCCATGATGTTTTGAGCTGCCTCCGCCTGGTATGCTTGTTTCGGTGTTCGATTAATAATTTTTACCAGTACCTCAATCGGTTGTTGATGATCGGTTGGTTGGTGATCCTCAATGCATATGGTGTGTTCTTGAGTTTTTTTTGCAAAAGTGGACTGTCAGACTCCTCTAGTATATATTCAGTCGCTTGCAGGGATTGTTCTCTTAAAGTGATAAATTCCATTTGAATCACTTAAGTCATGTGAATCATTTAAATCATTTGAGACGTTTGTCTCAACAGTGTACTTGTGTGTCCCTTGTTATTCTGTTCTTTATTTGTACGATTGGTACTGGTAATTGGATTTCTCCCTCTTGAGTAGTAAGCATTGTTCCTACGGGATCTTTTAGGAAGTCGATCTTACTTGGTGCATTGTTTGTTCTTACAAAGATTGGGAAAACTGGCGAGATTAGTGTTTGAACCTCCCCCTTAATTTTTGCTTTGTTGTTTCTAGCCGTTGGACCTTGTGTTTTTCTTTTCCTTTTTATTGGAGGGAAGGGCATTCTGTCTCTTCCAGACCTCATACTTCACCCCCTTTTTTGCAGATCTTCTTTCTTGTTTGTATATTATTAATTGATTGGTTGTTTAGTTACTTGATTATTTAATTGTTTGGAAGTCGCCCTATCTCAATGACCAGACCTAGGGCGGTATTAAAGACTGGTAACCGGATGGCGGCCCTGCTCCTAAGACTCCTAAGGCTCCTGATGCCTGATGAAAAAGTAGCTTGCCTAGCACAACCCCTGCAATCCCCCCGCTCCACCCACTCACTTGCTTTGCTCTTTGTGTCCGTTTTCCCAAGCCTAAGTTCAATCCCTGTAAAGGCTTGCTCTCGCCACAATCTCCGCTTTCCTCGGGCTGCTTTCCTCTGGCTTGACTGCTGTTCTCCCGCGCCTCTACTCCACTCCTGCGACTAGCAGATAGTGGGGCGAGAGAAGCTAGAGCCTGTTGCCCACAGCGCCTGCAAACCGTGCTCCTCCTCCCAACGGGGCAAGGGACCGTCCACCGTTCTGTTCTGCTCAAACTGTCCCGCCGCACCGCACCACGGCTGCGCCGTGCTGCGGTTCCGCTCACTGATCCTGCTCACCAGCCACACACCGCGGTGATGACGGTGATGACATGATGACAGTGGTAGCGGTGATGGCAGCGGTAGAAGAGCGGTAAATTGAAAGAGGGCAGCGGCAGCAGCAACCGTGGCCACCACCACAGCAAACTGCAAACTGCCGGTAACTCCTCCTCTTCCGCTCCGGCCAGTCTCCGCAATCCGCAATCTCCACAACTGTGCAGTAAAGGCGCCACGAGGCCCACCAGGTGAGCATTCCCTGCTGGTGCATTTAGTGGCCTGCAGCTCACAGCAAAGAATCTCTGGAGCAGTGTTTTCACTTTGCGCATGAGGCAGCAATATATATGTAAATAGAGATGACCATCCAATACAGAGTAACTGTGATACAATCTAAAGTGGAGAAGCTTTGATAAAAGAACCTTGTTGGCCCTTACATCAGATAATAACAATAGTGCCCACTCCACGGGCTCTAGCCCTTCCTGAAGTGGAATGATTTTGTACAATGCTGTTACATCTATTGTGCATAGCCATCATTTGTCAGCACCAGTAACCAAAATTCTTGTCAATTGCATTAGAAAGTCCTCGATGTCCTGAATACAAGATCTGCACTGTTGAACAAAAGGTTGTAAAAAAGTATCCATGTACTTCCCTAAAGGTTCATAAAGGGAATGATGGCCTGAAACCTTGGGCCTAAAGAGAGAATCGGTAGGATGGTTATGTATTTTAGGATACTGCGGCAAGAAATGATAGACGGAATGCTGAATAAATCAAATATTCACCTCCTGTCAAGAGATTTGGGTTAAATCCATTGTTCTTTTGCTCATTACGCCACCCCAGTTTGGACCCAGCCATATGTGAATCAGTCTTAACCCTGATCCTCAATGGAGTAGTCCAGCCCGAACTGCCAAGCAGGGTCCCCTGGGATCGGAAACAAGCATCCTGGGACTGGTTTTGGGGTAATACCCCTCATCAGCCAGACTAGCTTGAAGCCAATGGCATTGCAAGCAAGGGTCCCATGTATTGGCATACCCATCCCACTTAGGGTGAAAAATGCTGCCAAAGCAAAGTGCCTGTCAGTGGGTTGGCCTCTGCAGAGCAGACAGGACAACGTCATGTATTCCAGTTGTAAATGCAATTTTGTGAAAATGTGCGTGACGGGGATGCACAGATGACAAAATATTTACAGAGCAAAAGTAAATATATTGTAAAGGCGAGTGAGTGCAGTGTATGTTTAGATGTGGTGAGGTGAGGGATATGTAAGGAAGTGCATTCGAGGATGAGTGAAAAGAGGGCGCTGAAGAGGAAAAACAGGTGGTTGAAGATGTGCAGATATTTTTTTCTATTTTTTCTTCTGGTGGAGGATCCAGCCTGGACCCCATGTTTGTCCATTAAGCTTGCCTGCGTCGCTCACTACATAAAAGTCATATCAAACGTTTATGCCTCACCACTTTCAAATATCACCAGCTGACACTGAATATAATTCAAATCAAATCAATCCATAAGCAAATGCCCCAATTGCTGTGCCATTCTAGTGCCATTGTAATGATCCAGTTCTGGAAAATAACATGCATGCAGGGACTTACCACACCTGTTTACATCTGTTTACACTTGTCCTCCCCAATACCCAGCAATTTTCTAGTCCTGAGTGGCACCTCCATGTTGCAGCTGGAATTCTGGCTCGTTGAGGGAAGGGCGAGCCATGAAACCAAGAGACTTGGATTCAGGTAGAGTTGGGTCACCCACAGATATGCTACTATCCAACTCATAATCAGGCTTTAAGCTGTATGAGATCCTCTTATGTTACCAAATGTTTTGAACAAATTTAATTCTCGAATTACAGGTTAACTTGCGATCAGATGGCACTATTTTCCATGGTATGCCATTTTCCATATGGACCAAGTCGGGTATTCATTTAGAATTCTGTAAATATGCTGTACATAGAAATTATTGATACCCAGGAAGGGCTTAGTTTGTAAAAGAATGAGTGCGGGTGCCCAAACGTCTGCTTAGATGCCCTAGCCGGTGCAATTGAATGTTTGCACCTGAATGCCAAGGCAGCAGCACATTCATCATTAACCTTCACTTCATTCTAATTGCTTACTGTCATCCTTAATGGTCTCCTCAATCCTTTTATCAAAAAGGGTCACAGGATGTCTTCTTTCCTTAAATATCAGGCAAAACTGGACAGTTGTGATGTTATCTTATACCTTGATTTCATAAACATCTCTCCTGCTCATCATGCCACATGTTTTGAGACATGGAACCCACAGATGCTAAATGCAAACAGCTCTCAAAATATTAATCTGATGAAAAGGACTTCTGTGACTGCTTATGCAATGGTCTTATGAAGTGTGCTGTAAGTGCATAACAGTAAGAGGTGCGGAATTGCGTTTAATGAGAATGTCTCTTCAGGAAAGTTAGTGTAAAAATATTGAATATTTTTGAACTAGCGCTCTAGTCTGCCGGTCCCATTATACATCTAATATTACTACAGTACTGACAAGGTGATAGGCCAGAATGAAAATTATACTTGATTGTTCTATATTGCAGCGATTAAATATCCCCTTCCTTTGAAACTCTAGCAACATTACTGTTGTTGCATGTGATTTGTATCCTAAGGGCGAGCTGAAATTGCATTAAAGGCCACATTCCGAAATCACTGCATCCGTGTCCTTTTGTTAGCGTTTTCCAGTCATGAAACATCAATAACTAAGCGAATTCAAAGGGAAAATATCCACAAATAATGAAAATTCTCAAACAAACAGTGCCAGGTGTAAAACCTACATGTGCTTAAAACTAGACAGAAAAGAGGAAATAATTAGGAACACGGAGAAGTTGGATTTAAGTAGGCCCAAAGTACATGAAATGTTAAGAGTGTCTCACTAATGTATTGTCACGTTAGAGAACTGAAAGGTATTTCCTCAGGAGCGGACAGAATACCCATTCACCAGCACAATTTGCTTCTTTTCAATTAGCTCAACAAAATTGCTTGCAGCATACTTTCTAAATATTTTACCGGTCTAGAGTTCACTCCTCGTGTCTTAATGAACTATAGATGAAGAAAGTTTGAGCAATGCAATTCATCCTAGATTTCATAACGAACAAAGGGGGTGATCCACACAACTGCAGACATGCAGCCAATGCTGAAGTCACTGGATCAAACAGAATGCATTAATAATGTGGAAGGAGTAGCAATAACATTCAATGATCACCCGTTTCTCAAAGTTAAAGAAGTGATTTTGACAATGTGTTTAAGCATCAAATCCTAACATGGAGCATGTCAACTAAAATGTATGTATGTATGTATGTATGTTGTGGGATTTATAAAGCGCATAGCTGCCTAAGGTCTTCCCAGAGCTGAAAGTGTGAGAAGGTACATTGAGAGTAAGAGATTATTAGTGGTACTTGTAAAAAAGCCATAGCTGCAGCTTTTCTCTAAAATGTGATTCCTCTTCCAGGAATCTTAGGTCGCAAGGAAGCGAGTTCCACAGTGTAGGAGCCAGATGTGACAAAGATCTGCCTCCCCCATCTCGCTCTCTTGATTCTAGTTTTTCTTAATAATCGTTCAGAATGAGATCTTAGACATCTGTTGAGGTCATATGACGCCACCAAGTCACTGATTGTCTGGGGACCCCTTTTATTTATGACTTTGTGTGTAAGGCATGGTGCCTTAAATTTGATTCTAGACTCAATCAGTAACCAGTGGAACATTTTCAGATGCGTTCCCAGTGGCTACTGTATTGGCACCTTGCACACGAGCCTAGCCGCCGCATTCTGCACTACTTGAAGTTGTTTAATAACATAATTTGGGGCCACTAAATAGAAGGAATTTCCATAATCAAGACATGAGGTAACCAGTGCGTGTATTACTGTTTTCCTTAAGTGATTTGGAATCAGCTCCAGCACCTTTTTGAGCATTCTCAGTAAACCAAAGCATGACCCTGCTAGTTTCTTTACTTGAACCTCTATTGGTAATTCCCTATCCATCCAGCATCCGAGGTTCTTAATTGAAGGACTTGGGCTGGTGGATTACCCATACAGCTTGGCCAGCTGGACAGAGGCCTGGGGACCGCTTTATTTCCAAGGATCATCAGCTCTGTCTTGTCCCCATTCAGCTTAAGACAGCTTCTTGTCATCCACCCCACCACTCTTTCCAAACACGGTGCCAGTTGATTAGATTCAGTGTTCGTTCACGATTCATATGAGACCACCAACGGTGTATCATCTGCATACGAGACCATGGAGAGGCCAAAGTGGTAGTTAAGGGCAGAGATGTTTATCATCTCCAGGACAAAATGCAAATTTGAACAAAGTTAAGGTCATTGTGGACTGTCATTCTTCTTATCTCTACGGCTGTGAAACTCAGTAGTTTAGTCTAATCAAGTCATACTTCCAGATCTTAGGTAACTCTCTACATCTTCACTTTTCAAACATTGCATTAATTGATTGCAGAAGAAAATAGACATGGCTTTGGTCAGGTTAGCAAGGAATCAGAAGGAAGATGTTTGCTCATATATCTAACCTAACACTGATTAAATCCCTGTATCAGGAATACCTGTGAACAATCAGCCTCAAGGAAGATTGCCCTGGTGTTCCCTTATGTTCCCTTGCAAATCGAGATCAGTGCACATTTATTATAAGTAAGCACTGCTTCCTGTATCTGCAGCCTCTCTGGCATGGGTCCCAAAAAGAAGACACGCCTACTTATGCTGGTTCTCCTCGAAATTAAAAGACAAATACAGCAAAGTTATCACGTCAAGAGGAAATAGCATAACAGAAGACTCCAAAGAAAAGAATGCCTTAAAAGCATCATCTAAATTTACAACACCTAACTACTATAATTACAAGTGTCAATGCTGGCACAAATGATTCATCACATGATTAATTTAACAAATCATTTAACTGTCTCAAGAATCTCTTGAACCTTGCTTTATTTTCTTATATTCTTGCCTCTTGAGAATTTTGCAATGCTGCTGCTATTTTATTTATAGCTAAAATAGATATGCTAGGGACTGGAATCAAAACAACTATTAAACCTATTGTTTGTCCCAAAATACCAACCTATTCTCCTGCTTGCTTGAATTTACTTTTTTCTATCTGACCAATAATTTGTGAAACTCCCCTCCACTACAGCCTCCTTTTTTGTTTTAGTTTTATATAGCGCAAACTTGACTCAAAGGTATCAGAGCTCGTTACATGAGCACCAGCTGAGTTACATATGGACACATGCATTTTGTTAGGCGCAGGAAGATTAGATGATTTGCCCAGAATCACAGGATGTTGAGTCTCCCAGCCGAGACTCGAACCCAGTTCCCCAGCTTCGAGATCGACTGCTCTAGCCATTAGTCAGAAATAGCAGACAGTTCTCATCTATACCACCTCAAAGTCACTGAGATAAGTTATAACCCTACATCTGGCTGCCCCTCTCCAGATTATCAGGTCATTTTACAACATCCAGTCTGTAATTTATCAGTTGCAATAGACAAGTGTTGAACCATGGAGCAAGGGTGCATGCATTGGCGCTAGGCAGCACATTGTGTGTCAGCACAAGGAAAGGACAGGAATGCACCTTTATCTACTGAGATATGTCACACTTCTACTCTCGCACAGTATTGGTGCACTTCAGGCAGCATAGCACCACAGCAGGCCCTTGGGGTGCCTGCGTTACATGGGAACATTGCTTTTGTGTATGAACGGAGACCTTCCTGCACAAAAAATATCTCTTGAGGCATTTTCTTCTTTTTATAAGTGCTGCATTTTGCAGCTCACATAGAAAGAGAAAGTAACAAAAAGAAAATATTTTTTCCTCTTAACACCATCCTCTGGGGGGCGTAGCGATTTTCACGGAATCCCTTGCATGGCTTTGTTAATAGCTAGTAGCATTTTGTGTCATGGATGCACTACAAAGATGGTGCAACCAGGACGCAAAATGTTAGTAACTCTGGCCCTACATAGCCAATTTCATTTTCTGAATCAGGCCTACAATGCATCAGTGGGCGTAACAAATATTGACATTGATGAAGTGACAGGTGTTTCGTGTCTTTAGAACAGCACATCTTGTTACGGTATATTTTATGAACACTGGTTGGGTCATTACAAGGGGCTATGGAAAGCAGCATGGTTATTTTTCACATTTCTACTCAGTATTGAATATTTGGCCACCTGTGTCTCAAAGATGACAGCTCCGTGATACATGGAGTCCCGCCGGCTGAAGGATCTCATTTTGCAGAGTTGCACTTTATACGAAGTTTTCCGATTAATCCAGCTGTTTTTCAGAAAAATACATTTTTGCTATCAAATTTTGCGCATGTGATACTCTTCTTTCATCACAACCCTGAATAATTTACACAGGGGACATCGGATGCTTCAACCCCCATTGGTCACACTGTCCTTGAACTTAAAGGCCGTATAGATTTTCAGTCAAAAAGTAAATTTGCCTGAACTAAAAGAGTCATTTAGATGCAGTAAGAAACGAACACAATCCTACAAAACAGACATTGAAGCGTTTGGAAATGCGCTCATCACTTACATGCCAAGGAGGGAGTGATTAAAATCATGCTCACAGCAGACTGCTATGTTACCGTGTTGTATTAACTGCAATAAAAGATTGATCACTTCAAAATAAAACTCCTCAGGCAAATCCATTGGGGGCCGTGCCTTTTACAGTCTTTTAAAGTCATTTTTTCTCCATATTTTGTTGGACATTTACGTTCATGTTTTGTCAGCTTTTCCATTACACGGAAGCAACCGACTAGAAATAGATAGTCATGCCATTGACGGCTTACATCTTTCGTTAAGTAAACTCAGCATTGTCTACAAATAGGAAAATATCAAACAGAGCAAAACATTCGCGTGTCTCATACCACTGGTAAGTGACATATATTACACTGAAGCTCATCTCTGGGCTGAAAGCAAAATGCTTAACAAATTTGCCAGAGCATCACACAGGACAAAAGTGTTTTGGGGTGAAATGGCAGAAAGAGAGACAATAAAAGCATCACCCCCTAATAATCTTTGATTAGTCCGCTATAGCTTTATTAAAGGCCCCCCACATTTTAAACATACAAGGCTGGTAAATAAGATAATTGTATTGAGTTAAAAATCGTTTTTAATAAAAATACCCTCAATACGACCATAGCAATACAAAACTGGCTGGCCTGAATGACAGAAACTAATTTATATATACAGATATATATACACACTGCACTACCGATACCATCTGGGCAGGTATCAAACATCACCAGGGGCTTGAAAAAGGGGCTGGTGGGTCAGTGTCAAGATGTCATCCCTGACCTGACAGGAGGGAGGGTGGACAAAGGGTGCCAGGCACCTGGGACTACTCTCCCCTGCTCTCTGACACCGCAGAGGTTTGAGAGCCCTGAGAGGCATAAGGCCTGGGTCTCATCACTGACTACTGTCAGTGGCCACTGTGGCTTGCTGTCTGTCTGTTGGGACACACCTGTGAGCAAGCTAAGGTTAGGTGCTGCACAGGTGGTGTCCACAGGTGAGGAGAAGGGTTCCCCATGGGTTAGCTTGGTGGGCACTGAGAGTATGGACAGAAGGATTTGGAATATGCCCCTGCTATTGTGGGCCAGGGTACATGTTCTATCGCTCAAAGCAGGGAAGGCAAGATGGCTGCCGTGGGGAAGGCTGTGTAGGCAGCTAGCTCCCTGGCTCCTGGCGTCTTATTGTTTTCATCGTCAGAGAAGGAGAAACTCAGCTATTCTACGTGTTTAAATGCTTGAAAACCGGCCATGGGGCTCTCGTGTTGGTAATTGCAACTAAACGAGCTCATTTCACCTGTGTTCACTTTATCCGGTGACGGTGACCACGCTGCTCAGCATCGGCCGCCGCTACTATCGCGGCTGCGGAAGCCGCCCGGGCTGGGCAGGGCTACTAGGAGAAAACGGAGAAAAACGGAGAGGCAGGAAACAGAGCAGCGCTGTGTGGAACCTGAAGTGTTTTTTCATCTCCGACCGGAGGGTTGAATTCGGAGCAACGCGCTGGCAGAGAGGCAGAGAGGCGTCGACCGTTTCCTAGCAGATCCTAGTAGCGGGGGAAAAGTGCCTAATAATTGTTTTTTGATACTATCGGAGCTTGGAGCTTGGAGCTTGGAGCTCGGCTCGTGTATGCCTGCAAAAGTCACAGAGCTACTGAGACAAACCGCACCAAAAGCGGAGAAGAAATAACATAGCTGTGCTCCAGTATACAGCAATTATATTTTGCTACAAACTATCCTTGCGTTAGGCAGAGCTCACGAATGTTGCTAAATTTCTTTGAGTTTAATCGGCGGTCTCCGCTGTGGCGTGTTACACTCTGTTTGTGCTGGCCACAGAGTAGCGTTTTTCCTGGAAGAGGTGGTTCACGGAAGAAGAAGAGGACGCCACTTCCATCTTCTATAGCCACACGCAGCAACAGAAAAGCTGGCCCTGGGTCCGATTTGAGTAACATGGAGCAAGAGAACGAGGAGATCGAAATGGCAGAGGCAACACCACCGATCCCTGGCAAAACCTTCATCAAACAGGGTAAGAATTCTAACAAGGGGGCTGCTGTTAAATCTAATGAAATACTTGGCATAAAAAGCTCTGCGTTACAAACTTTACCAGACTTATTTGAAAAGCATGCTGCAAAAAAGAAAACAAATGACAAAGTTAACCAAAGTAGTGATATAACCGCAGGACAGTCTGCCAATCAATCATTTATAAGTGGTGATAATCAGAATGACTCTAATAATCCCTCTATTTTGATACCCATTCTAATACCGACCGATTCTTTGAAGAAGGGGGTTATGGGACTTGCAGTTCCGGATGGAGCTATCACCGATCGAGTACGCTCTCCTCCATCACCGGTATTATTACCAAATGAAGCATCAGGTGTAAAAGAAACTAATGGGCATCCATATAACCAAGAGCTCCCTGAAAACTTCTATTCACTATCAGAACTCTCATCCGATGAAGCGACTGGTCTTAATAAAGACTGGGCAGACTTTAGTGGTGAAAGCTTATCTTCTGAGGGTGAGGTCAGTATGAGTCCTGATAATACTAATGTGGCAACTATTATAAAAAAGAAGCTGAGGAAGAAGGGATCTTCTCGTACAATAAGCCAAGAGGCTGCTTCTAATTCCTTATCTCCTAATTTAATAACTACCGTTTCTGCTGCCGATAATATTCCGGGGTCTAGCCATAACCCTACACCAGATCCCAGTCTACAGCAAGTGAATAACGAAGAGATTACGTTGAAAACAATTTTTGATACTATGATGTGTCACAGAGCTGAGAGCAAGGCCGAGAACCAACGTATGCAAATGACATGTGCCAAAGTCAAAAACGCAGTACGACGTGCAATCAAACTATGCTCAGAGACTGCTGATAGGGTCACTGAAGCCGAGGCTAGGATATCTGTACTAGAAGAAGAATGTATGGCTCAAAGACAAGAAGTGGGAGATTTTAAAGCACAAAAGGATGACCTATCCGACAAACTAGCTAGTTTGGAAAATCAGGCCCGCAGAAGCAATTTGCGTTTTTTGGGGATCCCTGAAAATAAAGAAGGAGGGGACCCGAGGAAGTTTATCATTAACTTATTAAACGATGCTTTTCCTGAAATTACTGATTGGGATTGGGCTCGGGAAATACAACGAGCACATAGATTCCCTTTTACAACAAGGAAACCACGACAAGGTCAAGAAAACTATCCTAGGGCCATTCTGGTGTCATTTAATAATTTCCTTGCTCGCGAAGTGATATTTGCACATGCTAGACCAGACAAGAAAGCGGATGGTCTAGGGTGTCAGTTTTTTGTGCGACCAGACTACTGTCAAGCTACGGTGGCTCAACGATGGCAACTGAAGCAATTAATTCCTGATTTTCAGAAAAAAGAAGTAGTAGTATTTCTTCAAGGTCCTGCAAAATTAAAGACTATATACAAGGGCCAGATAAAATACTTTATCTCTACAATCAAAGCTAAGGAGTATCTGGAATCTCTCTAAATAAATAAAAAGATCTTTGATGTATTGTATGATAAATATAGAATTGGAGCGTAACAATTATACTGTATTGTTTAATAATGATCTGAATGCAGGACCATTATGCTTCTCTATCTTTATACTTTCCTTTCTTCTTTTCTGATCTTTCTTCTTTCGTTTTTCTTCTTTCTTTTTTTTCTTCTATTAAGGACGCCACGGGTCAGGGACACGGCATCCATTCGCTTCAGGAACTGATAGTTCCTGTGCCTCATATATTGGGGAGGGTGGGGGGAGGGGTTCTGGGATTAAGGGTAGGGGTGGGTAAGCGCAAGGGTTGGTGGTGGGGGTGTAAGGCAGAGGTGTTCAATACAGGGATGAATATAAGGCATTTTAATGATAATAGTGAAGAGCAAATACTTCTGATGACGGTCGATAATCTGTTTCTATTATTTTGGAAATGTATAAAAAGGTGAAAATATGTACTATTAATATTAACGGTCTCAATGATTTAAAGAAGATTGCTATGTTCCGAACAATGCTTCAAGGGCTGAATATCGATCTCCTATGCTTACAGGAAACTCATATTTCATGGGATAAACGTTTTCTTTTGAATAATTTGGGATTGGAAGTCTTGATTACATCTAAGCAAATGGGTATCAAAAGAGGTGTTGCAATTTGCATGCGAAAGGGAATAGGGAAATGTGTAAAAACACTCTCTGACAAATGGGGTAGATGGGGACTGGTCGAGCTAAAAATTGGAAACTGCAAATTTACTTTATGTTGTATTTATGGCCCCAATCTGGACGATGCCGAATTATTTAATACTATGAATGCAGAATTATCCACTTGGGTACAACCGATTATAGTCTGTGGAGACTTAAACATACATATGTCAGCCGACTGGAATATTAAATTAGAGAAGAGATATATGGGCCGAAAGGTCAAAACTTATAAAGCCCTTAGAGACCTGGTACTAAGTAATGGGTTAACTGATGTCTGGAACAAATTTCATTATAATGACCCCGGATATACTTTTTTTTCTACTCCTCATCAAAAATTTGTTCGTTTAGACTATTTTTTTGTATCCTCAATTTTTTTGGAGAAAACTCGCATCGAGATACTACCACAAGTCATTTCAGATCATAATCCTATAATTGCTGAGATGCAATTTTCTACCGATTGCCTAAACTCCACCAGACCCTGGTCATTTCAAAGAAATTTATTACTAGATGAAGAATACCTTCAATTTATGGTTAATATCATTAAAGATTATTTTTTAATAAACAACGATACCGCCTCTCCGCAAGTAGTCTGGGACTCTTTCAAATCTATTATACGTGGTGAGACAATCAGTTTTGCAAATTATAAGAGGAAAAAAAACCAAGTAGATTTTAGGGACAGGCTAAACAAGATAAGGCGGGTTGAGTTGGAATTATCTACCGCATGCAAAAACAACGCTAATATAGAGGATGTACAAACGCGATTAACTATTGAACGTTCAGGTCTTCGTACACATATTGCTGAAGAAGTAGCTGCAAAATTTAAACAATATAAAACTGAACGCTACGAATTTAGCGAACGTACGGGAAAAATTCTAGCACAGCGTTTACGACAAAAATCTTCTTTTAATGAAATACATTGTGTTAAAGATACAAATGGGGTCCTTCACGAAAGTAGGGAAGGAATATTAGAGGCATTTCAGGGCTTCTATAAGATGTTGTATAACGACTTTAACAATGAAACTGACAAGACCCTTGATCCCAAAGATTATTTACAAAACATTAACCAACTTTCTTTGTGCACAGATGATACAGATTTATTTTCCAGATTAATAAATTGGGAAGAGATTGAAAGGGCTATTATGAGTCTTGCAGCGGGTAAAGCTATGGGGCCCGATCAGATTCCTCTTGAATTCTATCGGACATTTAGACTCTTGTTGAAACCAGAGTTGCTTAAAATCTTTAATGCAGCATTTCAAGAGAAAGCTCCTGATTCCTGGTCCACAGCTACTATAGTTGTTTTTGTTAAAAAGAATAAGGACCCAAAGGAATTAGGCTCGTATCGCCCCATCTCCCTGATTACAGCTGATAGTAAGATTTTTTCTAAAATTCTTGCAAATAGACTAAACGAAGTCATGCCGGGCCTGGTTTCTAATATTCAACACGGGTTTATTAAACATAGGGACACTACAGATCACGTTAAACGTGTTATTGCAATGCTGGATTGGGCCCAAGCAAAGGAATCCCCAGTCGGAGTTATCTTACTCGATGCTGAAAAAGCGTTTGATAGAGTAGACTGGGGGTTCCTTTGGTCCGTATTAAAATGGAAGGGTTTCCCACTACAATTTATTAAAGCTATACAGTCACTTTACTTTAACGCAAAGGGTGTAATAAGATTAGGCACGGATATCTCTAGTCCATTTTCAATTACTAGGGGGACCAGACAAGGGTGCCCTTGCTCTCCACTTTTATTTGCACTTTATCTAGAACCTTATCTGAATAGATTAATTATAGAACCCGGTATTCCACCTGTCCGACTCCATGAGATAGACCACAAAGTCCTAGCATATGCAGACGATGTGGCCATTGTAACTTCTGATTCTTCTTCTGCTTTACCCAAAATAATAGAAATTGCCAGTGAATTTGGTAAATTTTCTGGATACAAATTAAATATTTCAAAAACCCAAATTATACATTCTAAAACCGGTATACCCACTGATATTGCACTAAATGATACTGCCACATACCTTGGCGTAACTATATCATCTAAAATAGATGACATTGTTGGATTAAATCTGGATCCTTTATTCACATCCACCAATAGAACTTTAGAAAGGATAAATAATTTACATTTATCTTTATTTGGACGGACCAATGTCATTAAGATGTTGATCTTTCCAAAATTTCTCTATTTTTTTCGCACTATTCCATTATTTTTTTCTATGTCCCTTTTTAATAAAATAGATAGGATGCTGTCCAGATTTTTGTGGGGGTATCGCCGTTCAAGAAGATCCTTAAAATGGTGCATTTTACCGCAAGAGCGTGGTGGGTTGGGATTCTCGAACTTTAGAATGTATTATTGGGCTATAACTCTTAAAAACATAAAGGTTTTATTATTTCATGATCATATCAACGAAACTTTTATGTCACCATCTATTTTTGAAATGCTTATGGGTGTTCATGTGCGCCAATGTTTATTGATATTCATGGAGCCAAGCTATTACAAAAAAACAAGATTTAAGGTTCTTCTCTCTGCCTTTTTGGTGTGGAGACAAATTAACAAAGCTTTACGGATAACTTCAAAATATAATTTTTATACACCCATCTGTTGCAATTTCTCATTATTTGGCACTCCTCAAGACATCCCTACGAATCGATTCCGTCTGGGACAGATTCATTCAGTTGGGCAATTGTACCAAAATGGGGCTTTAATGTCCTTTTCCAAACTTCAAGATATATTTGGTCTCTCCAGAAACGAATTTTTTAAATACTTACAAATTCGTAGCTTTTTGGAAAAAAAATACCTCTTATATACTAACGCGATGGAGACCAATGCAGTTATGGAAAATGGCAGGAAAGATAGTCGTATTGGTACAATTTACTAATTAATGGTCAACAGGCTGCATGATGATCTTGATTTGCAAGCCCAGAAATGGGAAAAGAAACTGTGTATAGATGGAATAGATCTTGCAAGGGCATTTGAGATTAGTAATAAAATATTAGTTAACAGTTCTCTTAAAAGTCAACATTACATGGCATCTTTAGATCTCTACTATACACCGGCAAAACTGGCCAAATGGAAAGCTACGAAAGGTATTAACTGTAGCCGTTGTGGAACTTTAGCAGCTGACTCTTGTCATATGTTTTTTAGCTGTTCTGAATTAACTGTATATATAAACAGGATAGAAAAGTTCTTGACCAATTTGCTTAATGCTAATATCAAACTATGTCCATCTGTGATTATTTTTGGCTTATATTTTCCATCTGAGAGTCTATCCGTTGATCAAGAACTTTTTCTTTTCATTGGAATGTCTATTTATCGTTCTTGTATCACTTCAAGATGGTTAGATTCTGATCCACCATCATTTGAGCAATGGTTGGGAAAACTGTTAAATGTTTATAGAATGGATAAAGCAGTGTACAATTTGAAAGGACACAGAAAGAAGACATTCGCTAGGAAACTATGGTCTCCTATTGAAAACTGGATTTAATCTAATAATGACCTCATCTGTAAAAAGTGATATTTTATGTTGGTTTTGATAATAATATATCAATAATTATGCGATTGATTGTCATTGTCTAAAATGTTTCTCTCATCCTTGTATTTTGTATGCCTCTGCCACTGAAAATAAAAAAAAAAAAAAAAAAAAAAAAAGCAGGGAAGCCCATCAAGGTAGTGATTGGTCTACCCTGCGTTTTGGCTGGAAGGGGGTTGTGTTGGACTTCGCCCTTTTTGCAGGGTTATCCCTGAAGTTTTTGCCTTCCTCCTGTATTTTTTCTGACCTGTTGTTGGCTGTTTTATGACTCTGGGCACTTTACCACTGCTGATCAGTGCTAAAGTGCATATGCTGTCTATTATAAATTCATGTATTGATTAGTGACTCCATGATTGGATTACTTGATTTACTTGTCAGACTCTAGCACAGTGCACCATGTGTGCCCAGGGCTTGTGAATCAAATGCTGCTGGTGGGCTTGCAACACTTGTTGTGCCACCAACAGAAGCGGCTTGTAAAGTGTGTCTCAGGCATGCCATTGAGAGCCTGTGTGCAGTCTCGTACTGCCATGCTGACTGGGTAAGTGCACCCACTTACCAGTCCCCAAACCTTCCCTTCATATCAGATACCCCTAAGGTAGGCCCAAGGGCAGGGTGCATTGTAAGGATAAGTTAGGATATGCCCTGGTGTGTGTGGCATGTCCTAATAGTGAATTACAGCCATTTTCGTTTTTCACTATTGCAAGGCTACTAGTCCCCATAGGCCAGATTGGGCAGTTTGATTATAACATCTTATAATCCTAACTGACCCAGGGAACAAGAAGAAATTCAAGTTTAGTATGCCTGAACTCAGATTGCTAAAATACATCTTTTAGTAAAGTTGGTTTTAACATTCTGTGTTTGAAAATACCACTTTTAGAAAGTAGGTATTTTCTTACCTAACCATCCAGCCTGCCTCTGCTAGCTTGTGTATTGTGTGTCTGGTTTTGTGAGTGACAGGCTGGGGGATTCCAGGTGACAGGGTGAGTATGCACAGGGCTGAATAGACCCATCTGCATGTAGAGTGGTGGGAGAAGTCAGCACCTGGGTCTGAATAGGGCTGTCCCTGTCTTCCACAATGTTGGTTCCACCTCCTGTGGTGTGTCTGATGTACCTGGTCCACACTGTCAAAGGAAAGAAGGAGTCCTGTAAACAAAGTGCTCCAGGACTGCACAGAACTTGTTTGGACTAGGTACAGGTCCCTCTGCCTTCAGAGAACAAAGGATTTAGTAGTATAAGTATGGGGACCCAGACCCCAAGACTTTAGATCACTTCTGGAACAACAAGACAAACCTCTGCCAAGGAGAAGAACCAAGGAAGCTGTAGGAGTTGGACTGCCCCCCTGTGCTGTGTTGTTGGGTTGGCCTACAGTGGTGTCTTCAGTGCCAAGGAGAGGAGAAGGAACTTTCAAAGAACTTTCATCATCTTGCAGGATATTACTCCAAGGGCTTGAACTTGTGCTTGCCTCCTGCTGAAGTCTCAGGGACAAAAGACTTCATCACCAGCTCCCCTCTCAATTTCCTTTCTGGGAATTCTGTCTGCAGATTCCTGCGTGTCGCTGGGAGCGCGACTCAATGAGAAGAAGCGTGTCACAGTCGCAGCTGTTGCCGTGGAATCACCGGTGAAGCGTTTCGCTGCCGCAGAGGCTTCGGTCGCATCACCGGAGAAGCGTGTCGCAGAAGCTGTCATGGCTCCAAAGTTACAGATTTCGCCGCACGGCCACCGGACATGCACGCATCGTCTTCACGTCGTCGCATATAGGGCGCCATCTTATCGCATTGCCCCGGATTGTTGCATCGCATTGAGGCGCCATCTTGTTGCATCGTAACCGAAAAGCAGTACGAGAATCAACGCATCACCTCCCCTCTGGTAAGGACCAAGACGCATCCCCTACTCTGCATAAGCATTGAGGCGCGACACATCGTCTCCCCCGAAGTAAGGAACCAAAGCATCTCCATCCCTGCGAACCTTTTGTTTGTTTTGCGTTACGCATCCAGACACTTTTGTGAGAACTTTTTCTCATTTATCATCAACTTGAACGAAGTGACTTCTACCATCTATAAGTCTTTTTTGAGTACAGTATTGTGGATTTTTGTCGTTTGTGGTCTTGTGTTAACTGTTAAGTCTATATAAAGAATACTTATTTTTATAAAACCTGTGTGGTGACCATCTGTAGTGTTTTCACTGTATTACTGTATGTGTTCACAAATGCTTAACACACTGCCTCTGAGATAAGCCTGTCTGCTCGTGCCAAGCTACCAAGCGGGTGAGCAGGAGTTATCCAGTAGTGTAATCCCCTTTCCCTGACTTATAAGCAAGGGTCCCTATTTGGCCAAAGGTACCTATCTCTGCCAGCTAGAGATCCCAGTTCTAACACTGAGACTGGCCCATCCTGGGGTTTAGTGACCCTTTCCAACTATAATTTTCCCCACCCTAGCCAGAATGGCAGGACCTGGCCTGACCTCTACTGGGTAAAACTCTTATACTCTAGTTTATCCTCCCAACCTCTCCAAATCCACCGCAAAATCCATCAAACACTCCATCCTGAAAACGCACCCAGAGACCCTGATCTCTGACCTACAATATAGCGCCGACAATGGTACAGTCCTTAATGACCTCATTTTCTACTCCAGAAGAACATCCCTATGGCATAAAACCATCTCGCACCTTCTTAATGTATATATAACCAGGAACATCCCGTACCGCACTAAGCTCACGATGGCGCCCTCATCATTCCTGCGAGCTGACCTGACCCTCACCCTTTACAAAAACAGCATCGTCTTGATCCAAGCCTCAACCAAAAACAAATTTGTGGACGTTTTCACCCTCCTCAAAAAACATGTGCACGAGCAGCCGCCTACCTTGCTTCCTCAACACCCTCTGGCGGCACCCGACCCCCTCCATCGCTCTGTGCTATGCAGCCCTACAGGAAAGGACAATAGCCTCCAGCTTAGTCACTCTATAGACCCTACAGTTATCCCACGCCCACACCCACCAAGGGTGTGGAGAACAACCAAACCCAGGCCGTTCTGCACCCCAAATGGCTCACAAGATTATGCCTCCCTTATTTCATCTAGGGTTCCGCCTCCCATTCCTACTCTCCCTCTCCACACCTCAAGGTGATCCAGCCACCCCCCACTCCATCCAGTGTTCATCCCCCACCCTCACTGTGTCCCATACGCCAGTCACCTGTAGGGTAACAAACACCCACCCCAGCGATCCCCCAACCAACCCGCCAAACATGCCTAGCCACCCACAAATCCCCTTACCAAGGGTTCACAATACAGGTCAACCTAGCCCCCGCTACCTTGCTACCAGTGCCTGCCAACAGAAACAATCCCAAGCCAGTGGTCTCCTGCCCGCAAGCTCATCCCCCTGACATGGAGACTGAAAATCTCACAAAGGCCTACAACACAAGTCGACCTAGCCCCGCCCACTTACCATCTACACTCTCCATTAGAATTGCGCACAACCCACCAACCTCCTGCCCACAAGTGTTTTCCTCTTATTGGGATATTGGGATATTGAAACTCTGCACTGCCGAGCAGCCAAACTAACTCAGAACATCCATAACTCCATTCTGGAACTAAAGAACCTCCTTCACCACACTGAACTCTCCTTCTCAAATTTCAAGCACCTGCGGAACTCCAACCCGCCCCCACACTCAGAGCCCCCCATTTCCTATTGCCCCTATCTTTGAGACACCTTCACCCTCGTAAGCAGCCCTGCCACCTCTCAGAGAAGGAAATTCTATCCCTCCTCACCTACGCTTCGGAGTGGTATGCAAATTATGGTTCAGGCACATATGTGAATTTCAGTCCAGAATATGAACCAGCAAATACAGCGCTCCTCAGGATTGGTATCTATTGGGTATGCTATTAACACACAATGTACTAAGACACTCAGAATGAGGGACGCAATGGAGGCTATATGTTAGATTAAATGAGGGTAAGACCCTTTGAAAATTAATTTGGTTAAAAGCAAAAATTGAAATGGTTAGGAGGGCAGACTATTCATTTATTAATTCATATACTCATTTATTTATTAATGAGTTTTTAAGGTGTTGCATGTTATGTTATGGTAAATTTAGGGTGCTGAGAGATACAGAAAGAGACAAATGATTTCTTGAAAGTTCTGTTATAAGTCACTTCCTAAACTGAATGTAGTTTGGTTTAGCTCTGTGAAGGTACTCCATATTTCAAGGCCTTGCATTCCCAAAGTAGTCTGTCAAGTCTGTGCATATCACTTTGCAGGCATCAGTAAACCCCTTTACAAATCAGAGAAGTAAATGTGGCCTAACGGGCTAGAATGCCAACTTTGGCACTGGGGGATCAGGTTTGAGATCCAATGTTGGCTAAACATCCTGTGATTCTGGGCAAATCCCTTAATCTCCCTGTGCCTAACAAAAACAAAATCTGAACTTCTGTAATGTCATCTGGTGATCATGTAAACTTTCCTCATGTCTTTGGACCAAGATCCCATCATATAAAAGTTCAAAAAAAGTTGTGTTAACTCAATTTGACGGAAGATTTGCATAAGAAGGGGAATATTCCAGAGCCGAGAAAATTAAATGGTAATACCCTTTACTGTTAATATGAGGATTAAATAAGAGGTTTGTGTTGAAGTTGATCCCCAGATTTTTAGTTTCCTGAGTGGTGAATGGAGCAGGTCAAAGTCAGGATTTCCATATCAAAGGAACCGAAGTGTGGTTTTGGTTTCCCAAAGCCAGGACTTCCGTTTTGTATAATTTAAACAGAATAGGCTATTTTCCATTAACATTTGTGCAAGTGTGTGCATTTTTAGAGTTCTGGGGGCACTCAGTCGTTTTCCAGAAGTACATATATCTCTCATCTCGAGGCATTTAATAATTTAGCAGGGAGTGTATTATACCCCATTATCACTGACTAATTCATGTGGGAAACATTTATGACAAAATATGGAAAACTACCACCTCTTTGGTGTTGAGAGATGAGAAATTCACGTCACCTCAACACATTTGTGAACATAATCAAATAATACTATAGCAAAGCCCATATTAAGAGGTAGTGAGCCCTAGGTACAATGAAGTTAATGCCAAATTCCACCCACAGACCGTATGGCCATGGCACCAATGTCGTAGGACATTTGCATGTCTTGATGATTTTGTCAGCAACACTGCACTCCACATACCTCCCAACATGCATCTCCACATTAAGATTTATAGATGGCCACTGTAGTAATAACACTCTGGAGTGTGATAGATATTTATTCAGACTTTATTGAATGCTGAATCTCGGTGTGCTTCCTAGGGGCCCACTGGCTTCAACTGGCTCTAGGAACCACAGACATTCATGCCATAACATTCTGTCAGCCAACATTCTGAGTCAGCTTAAAGCTCTAACAGCCACCAATAAGCCATGCAAAGGTTGTTTTAGTATGCTTCATACCCAGGTGTTCCTCATGAGTTAGGTGATCAGTTCTCTCTAAGAGTACTTGAGAGTACTAAGGTATCCGCTTGTAAAATCACTTTATCTTTTACAGAGGTTTAGTTTTTCACCTTTCAAAAAGGTTTGAGAATAGATTTAAGAATTCTCTCATAGGACCACCACTTCGCCACATTGTTGTTATTTGTTTGGGACACAGCACCTTTCTCCATATCTTTCTCATATTGTCATCCTCTGTAGACAGTAGATGAGGAATTACTATTATCAGATAACAAGGCCACCAACAAATCCTTTCTCATTTAGCCTAAATTTCAGTCCCTGCACATAGCGCTCATGACAATAAATCTGCAGGAAAAGAAGAGACCGTAAGGAAGAGGAATTCCTCTATTCGGAACTAGGGTCCTCACACACCCAGCAAGCTAGGTGTCATGCTTCATCATATGGACCTGCTCCTCGTCGGGCCGGCGCTGCAATGCCCGACGGGCACCCTAAAAGGGGCTCTTTAGCGGAGATCTTCAGTTCCTGGCCGTATGATGCAGTGTGTGTGAGAGGGACCTAGTGGTGTAGATGTGAGTGCAGGTAAGTGAATTAAAACAAGTTAGAGAGTCCAAAAATAATTTTATTGGGGATGGCTCTCTACCTGAATAAAAAGCGGAAGCAGAATGGCAGCTAGCTGATGTTATGATTCAGCTTGGCTAAGCTCATCTGTGCTGGTCGACATGTTTCTTGCCTAATGGTCCTAGTGATCCGTGGCAATTCCTCAGGACCTATATAAGCTGTCAATAATCTACACAAAGCGGTAAGTACAGCTGTTACCTACTACCTGTTATATGGGAACGGTCTCGCCATATGCCTAGGGGAACCTAATATAGTTTAGTACCATGCTCCTATCCGTGGCCGTGGCGCCACCTGGACACCAAGATTCTGGTGTCTTAAAGGTTGTTGCCGGAAAGGGCTATCAACCTACCCTCGCGCCACTCGACCCGGAACCGTTCCCATATAACAGGTAGTAGGTAACAGCTGTACTTACCGCTTTGCGTAGATTATTGACAGCTTATATAGGTCCTGAGGAATTGCCACGGATCACTAGGACCATTAGGCAAGAAACATGTCGACCAGCACAGATGAGCTTAGCCAAGCTGAATCATAACATCAGCTAGCTGCCATTCTGCTTCCGCTTTTTATTCAGGTAGAGAGCCATCCCCAATAAAATTATTTTTGGACTCTCTAACTTGTTTTAATTCACTTACCTGCACTCACATCTACACCACTAGGTCCCTCTCACACACACTGCATCATACGGCCAGGAACTGAAGATCTCCGCTAAAGAGCCCCTTTTAGGGTGCCCGTCGGGCATTGCAGTGCCGGCCCGACGAGGAGCAGGTCCATATGATGAAGCATGACACCTAGCTTGCTGGGTGTGTGAGGACCCTAGTTCCGAATAGAGGAATTCCTCTTCCTTACGGTCTCTTCTTTTCCTTTACACCCCCCCTTCTGTTTGAGGAACTGCATACTTTTTCCTTTCTATATAACTAACTGGGCATGTATGCTGGACCTCCTTAAATAAAAGCCCATCAGTCCCTCCTTTGTCTACATAACATAAAATAAATCTGCAGGGACATCCTCCCATAAGGTAAATGAACTTGCAACTGCTTTTCTATTAATTTATATTGCAATTTGGCAATCCTTGAAGAGAAGTTACCTGTCATTAGTGGTTGGCAGTCAGTCACCCCCAACGCTTTAGCTGACAAAGTTCGATACATAGTCTAACCCTTTCTGTCTTCTGTTTTGCTATCACCACAAGTGGCAACTATTCAGAGATGTTCTTTGGTTCAATATTAACTTCCTTGCATCACTCTTTCAGGATAGTCTTGACTTCTGAATGAGCAGAAAGGGATATGTTACATGCTCAAAGTTTTTAAGCATCCAAGATGGTTGCTGAAGACCTCTTTGAATTATTTAAGTAAGGTCATGACTTCCGAATCATGGACACTGAAGTCATGTGTTACTTTACAAGAGTTGATTAACATTTTTAGTGATTTTTAAGTTCTGTTATTTAGTTTCAGGATAGAATGCTGATGTGATATCAATTATCAATACTTTAGAGACCACACTTCTGTTAGTGAATGCCAATTAGGCATGGAATACTCCCTTGAGTTTTGATATTATGGCCACCATTGGCTCCAGGAATTACCTTGTTTGACATTAGTATTTTCTTCCTTTCCAAGTCATTGTACATATTTTTGGAAATTATGGTGATTGTTGACCCAGTGTTCACTGAAAGATTTACCTTGGTTCCATTCATCGTCATATCGAATATGGGCTGGGTTTCGTTCTTTTCCTTGCCATAGCTATAAAGAGTTCAAGGTTTTCCGTCAAATCTCATTCATCAGGTGTAACTTCATATTTACTCACTGTATACAGCTTTATGTTGTGGATTCTGCAACACACATTCAAGACTTGAACTTTCCAGACACATTCTGTACAATATTTTCCAATTGATGTAAAGTTTGTGCTGGAGGCTAAAGGGAATTTTGAGACACACCAGAAGCATGCAGTTTTAGTGTGATTAGTTTCTTTGTTCCTGACTGACTTTGGGATGTTAAACATCGGTTTGAGCAGTGATTTAGCATCTTTACTTTCTATGGTTAAAACAATTTTTTCTACTGTGTGATTATCAAATGCTTGTCAAGAGGGTGGTGTGGGTATTTCGGAAGGGCTAGGTGCAGAAGAGATCTAAGAATTTATCAATGAAGCCTTTGCTCTGCCTCGGAGGCCTGTGGATGATATGGAAAGTGGCAGTCTGAATTGCACAGAGTGGGAAATAGTGTGCCAGCAGATCCATGCATGTGAGTTTATTTGCTTGTCTGGTGTTCAAAAAGACAGCAATGCCTAGCAGATTTTGTTATGCTTAGAAGATGTCATTTGCATTACAACCTGGTGCTGAATCATCTGTGTTGTAGGCTCGACTGGCTGCATGGGAAATTCATAGCTGTTGAACGTTGCCAGTTAGAACCTCATGTAGTAATGAGCTATGAGTAAGTGGTAACACTTTATTACTCAAGCAATGTTTCAGAACAAATGACTAAACTGTCACCCAACTATCAAAATAGAATGTACATACAACAAAGCACACTGGACACACATACCCACACAAACAATGTAAAAAACCGAACAAGGAGGGAAAATACTTCAAGGCATAACTTATATAACTTATATAATGAATGATTACTAGTACATTGTTTGAGAGCCTACATGAGTTTTCAATTTGTATCCTGCTTAGGTTCCAAGATGATTTACTGTTGTGAGCCATCATCAGTCAGCTTCTAGCTGTGTTCTTTCTGACTGCATTCACCTTAGGAGTGTGCTGTAATATAAAGAGGCTATTGTGATATTTTGGTAAGTTGAGGTTTCTTGCAATTCTTTGTCTATTGATATGTATTCACTCAAGATCTCTTCATTTTTGGGGAGGAAATGTTGAATTTAATGTTAAAACCTCCTTTCCGGTGTTATTTGCATGATAATCATTTTATGAAACATTGGAGTAAGTACCACTTGATAGAGGATTCTGGGCCTTCTGAGATGACCTGCAGCTTTTATCATTCTGACATTGAAATTTTGAAAGCATTCCTTTCGCATTTTGCGGTGCTGCTGTTGTGTTGTGTGTTAGCTGTAATATATAACACTACATATCTTTGTTTCTGTCGCCTCATTCTGGGGATTCATTTCAACATTTCAAACCTTAAATGTACAACTTGCACTGCCCCACTCTTGGAAGTGTCTGCACCAATTATCTTACTGTACTTTTGGAAATACCTTTGTTAATGTATATAAATGATTGGAATGGGTTATTTGGTTCTGAAAAGGGACTAATCTTTGCTTGGGCCAGATTTTTAAGGATGTTCCCTAAATGTGTATTACATTTCGTCAGTTTCTTCAGAGTTGTTATAGGGGCTGACTTAATGCAAATTGGATTGTTCAGACTCTTCAATCACTATGCGACTACTGTCAGGAAAAACTGTGACCTTACACTCCTTTTTTCAGCTCATGTTAACCTGAATGAAAAGCAAGTATTTTAGATTTTGGAGTGGGAGGACCATCTCAGCATTCCTGTTTCGAAAAAGAAACATCCTATGTTCATACAAACGTGATTCTTCATGGAGAGTCTATGACATTAGAAGCAGCGCTTTGCTGTTTTGACACAAATTGTAGGTAGTTGCAACATCTAGGTCTCCTGAACTGTTCGTTGGAGTGCTGCATGATAGCTTTAACAATGTTCAAGGATTTGTAGGAAAGCTAATCTAGACAGTTTACCACTTGCCTCTATTACAGGCACCTGAGCATACTGAATTTCAGAACAGCCTTCCATTTTTCATGACTACCTTTTAAAGCCCCTTCAGTGCTCACCAGACACCCTTGTCCATGCAAGGTATACACTTGATAATGGGCCACTCTCATCACTTCATGCCAGAGAAATAATGGATATAAGCAGCATCTTGACCTTTTCTACATAGTGCTAATGTGCCAAAAAGTGAGCTATTAGATGCTACCAGTATTTGGGCATTATAATGAAGCCATATGGGAGGTGCAGGTAGAGCAATAAGATCAGCCGGATAGGAATGCCTTTTATGCAGATGTCAGATGTCTGTTTATCAATCTAATACTTGGAACTAAAGGCTCTGCTGTTATATTGTGACAGTGATCACTCCTATTTTATCTCTTTACCAACGGGCAAATTCATTCTCTGGCAGACGGCCTGTTGTTCCGCCAGGACAATGGAGAAATTGAATCTGTCGCCCTGGTGGAGGGCCTGCCTGCCAGATTTACAAATGACCACCAAGCCGGTGGCCATTTATAAAGCATTGACAGTAACCAGGAGTCACAGCAGTTTCTGTCAATGCATTTTGCGATTTGGTGCAGCAAACAGTTTTCTTGTTTTTATTTTCAGAAATAAAATCCAAAAAGAGGGATTTTCTGTTTGAAAATAGAAAAAGATAATGTGCCCCTCACTATTGCAGTCATCTCCTATGGTGAGCAGGGCATTATTTCTTGTTTACTGTCCCTCACTGCCAGGGTTTGCTTGGCAGTGACGGACAGTAATAAACAGCTATATGTCTGCCTGTTAGAAATGGGATTTCTGGTTGGCTAAGGCTTGCGCCAAAGCCAGGCAGAAACCACCACTCTAGTCAATTACTCAAGCCTAAACTTGGCAGCTGCCCACTAATTGCTGGGCAGCTGTGAAAATGAGCCTGGGCACCAGCGTGCGTCCTGAGCCCCTCTCTGGGACTCCAAATTAAACTGTCCCCTAAAGTTGCAGCTGCCTGCGCTCTCGCAGGGCAGCTGGAAAAGCCACCAAACAAGCACTGGCACTGGGCTCCTCCTGGTGCCTCTTTAGTAAATTAGGACACTGGCACCCACTGTGCCCGAGGAGCACCAACAAGGCTCCACACTTTGGCCCCAACGTTGCTGTTGTCTGTGCTCACGCAGGACAACTGTGAAAATGTCCACCTGGGAGGGAAGGCAATGGCCCCTCCGGGCCCTTTAACAATAATTAGGCCCTTCGTTGGAGCGGCCCGCTGCCAGATGGGGCCGCTCATGAACTTAAGCACCGGCAGGGTGCCCCTTATGCAGCCCCTCTCTGGGGGGGCTCTTTAAATGAATATGTCACCTGTTGGAGCACACGAGCTCTAAAGGTAGGAGGTGCCCCTCTCGTGGGGGCGGTAGCGGAATGCGGCCGTGTCCCCTGCCCAGCCCTCACTCACCGGGTTCAGATGGAGTACTCCTGACTTCACCCAGCGCGGAGGGGCAGGCACCGACAATGTGCCTTGCGCCCCCTCTGCACCAGCTCCGGCCGCACTGCTCCCTTCAAGGTCCAGCGCGGGGTAGGCTCCCACCTGGATTCCTTGGCTTCTTCACCCGGGCTGCAACACGCGGGGCTCCCTCAGCTCACGGGAGCCCCAGACACTTCCTCCTCACTTCGCTTTTTGTCTCGCGATGCCGTGGGCGTGGGGCTTCCCTTGGGAAGTGGAAGTCCCGCCCCACGTCAGGCCTCACACTGCCTGACTTCCTGTGGGGCCGATCGGGCACGCGGCGGTGAAGTTGTTTCTTCTGGCGCAATGCGGGGTGGGCACCCGCTCCATTAAAGGTCCAGACAGCGGGGTGGGCACCCACTAGTGAGCATTACCCGCAGACCAAATACGATAAAATAAGCGGGGTGGGCTCCCGCCACGGATTTAAAGAATCAGCACAAGCAGGGGAATCCCTACGTCGGGATTCCCTCCACAACGATTGTAGTTCCACGCTGCCAGCTGGAAGTAACAGCGCTTGGGGAAATCAGGGAAGCGCTCTAGTCCAAGTCCAGGGTCAAATGGAGCGCTCTTCCCAGCAGTAAAGAGCAAAGCGCTCTTCCAAATAAATGCAAAGTTCAGGGGGGGGGACACAAGGCTGGGCTCAGGCAGGACAGCACACAGGGCCCTCCAGCAGGGAGGCAGTCCCTTGTGGCGGTTCCTCCTGGAGCCCAGCAGCAGAAGCCCCTAGCGTCAGGACCAGCACAGCAGAGCACCACTCATGGGGTCACAGCCCCTTCTCTTATACACAGATTTCCTTTGTCACAAAGGTGCAGGGCCAGGGGGAAACCATATGCAACTGGTTTGGGGGAGCTTTGGAGCACTTTGTTGTGCTCAGCTCCTCTCTCCATTGTCAGGTGGGGGCTAGGTGCTCAGACGCACCACAGGGGGCGGAGCCAGCATTGTGGAGGGAAGGCACAGCCCTATTCAGGTCCCAGGTGAAATTCCTCCCTCCCATCTACATGCAGATCTCCCTATTCAGCACTGGGCAGACTCATCCTGGCTCCTGGAATTCCCCAGCCCTCTCAGCTCCTGTCAATCACAAGCCAGACATGCACTCCACATCCGGCAGGCAGACACACACTAAACAGAAAGGGCAACTTCTAGAAGTGGCACTTCTCCTATAGTTACAAAAAATCTGCACACATCATTGCGCAGCATTTATTCTTATGAGTTCGCACATACTAAACTTGACCCTGCACTCCTCTCACACCAGGAATTATCATGGACACACATATCCCCCATGCATTCCTATGGGAGGGCAGGCCAGTCTCACTAAAGGTAACACAGAGCACACGCACTTTACACTGGGGCACAGTGCTAAAGTGCCTAGAGGCCTAAAACCACTAACACTACATAGGGAAAAAGGCTAGGATTAATGCAAAAAGTTTAGGGGTGAACCTGCCAAAAGGGCCAGGTCCAACACCGCCCATCCTAATTTCGTGGACGGACATATACATAATTCTTTATCTGCCCTTACTCCATCGGGTCATTGAGAAGTCTGGCCACGGTAGTGACTGTGTTATCACAGCCATGGCCAAACTTAAGATCTTCCCGCATTAAAATCGGGAAGGCAGACAACTGTGTTGGCAGGGAGAAAAGTCTGTCACCGTTGTGACAGAGTTCCCTCACTGCCAACATAAAAATCAGGCCCTAAGACTCTAGCCTAAAAGGATATTTCTATGTGTACTGCCCTGCTACATGACTTGCTGAGTATGTGACATTATCAAAAAGTGACCTCACAGGTTTCCCACAAACACTTTGTTTAAAATAAGAAGCAAGTCAAGAAGATTTCATTATCCAATACCTGGGTTTCATTCTCCATCAGCTATCTCCTCAGGAAGGAACATCACTTAAATTTTCATTCATCTGCAGTGGAAGTGAGATCACTTCATGTCTTCTCCCTACTTCAATCAACTTTTTGGAACATCCCATTCCCTGGATGTCACCAACAAATGCGGACACAGACAAGGGCATCACCATTTGCAGCGTGTTGGGCAAGTAAGGGCCCTGGGACTGAATCACTGTTATAGTGAAACTTACAAGGCAACATATAATCAATAGTCATAACCAGCATCCCATAATGGCAGTTCCCAAATTCACATCCAAACCTAGATGACTCAAACACTCACATATCAATCACACAACACATAGACTCAATTTCGAACACATCCCACTGACTACCACACAAAGTCAAACAACAAAAAACTAATTCCAACTCATGATCTTTAACACTTATTGATCAGCATACCATGCACAAGAAATTGCGGACCTCATCACCTATCATAAGATACCCACCCTCTTCATCATAGAAACATGGTTCACCCCCATATCCACTAATATCCCAGATATTCTTCTTCCCTCATACTACAGCACTCATCACGTGGACTGCGCAAAGAAGAAGGGAAGAGGTCTCCCTGTTATCCTGACCTGTACTCCAGGCAAGCAAGTACACTCAAATCCATGGAGCTGCTGACATGCTCTTTGACCCTCTCTGCAATTCAGACTGGCACTTTCCCTCTCATCGACAGATGTCTGCAGCAGAACAAACACTTCATTAATGAATTCTTAGATATGTTTCCCATCTAGCTCATCTGACATGCTCACACCAACCTCTTGACGAATGATTGAAAGACATTTCTGGTGATATTTTTGGTCAGAGTCCAACCAAAAGGAATTATTTAGAGTTGCAAAATGTATTTCACATAATATCCATAAAGTAGTTCATTATCCATTGTTATCGTTTACCCAGCAAGTGCCACTGCTCAGCATAAAGCAGACACTTGTTTCGTGGCTGGGTCTATTTCTCAATACTGTTAATAGAATGATACAAAGACGAAGACTCAAACGGTAAGAGTAGAATCCTTTATTCCTGACTCCTCTCTCCACCAGATTCCTTCTCTCCTCACCAACATTCTAAGGTCCCCTGCAGGGACTCAGAACAGACCATTAACAATAGGGGTGATACAGGGAACATACCAAGTCTGGTTATACTGGTCAGTGACATAACATACCTTAGAAGACGCATCGTAACATAGAACAGTAAACATAGTCCATCATTATATATACTAACACTATTTTTTTTAATTACAATGCAACTGGCATCTGTTATATTATCAAAAGATTATACTATACCAATGTGAGGATCTGGATGTATTATATGATGTGGCTGTGGGGCCTTATCATGGGATACACTTGCAAAACCTTTATTGGATCCAGTCAAGCTCCTTTGAACAACCTTAAGCTCAGCCCTAGGTGGCTAGGGCTTTTGAGCAGCAAGGCTTGAACAAAGGAACTTAGTGTAAAGCATTTAACATCACCAAACAACAAAATTGGAAAATTATCGAACACGAAAGAAACACAACACCAATTTATAAAAATAAATATATAGAGTGCAAAATCGATCAGAGGGTTCCAGCGATATGATTTTCCAAAAATGCATCACTTTGAATTCCAACCACAAGTGAGCATTGATCAACAAAACGTTTGCAAACTTTTCAAATGTTTGTAAACGTTACTACTACTACCTCAGCCAGGCTTGAATCACCAAATGCAATAGGATGTGGGTCTAGGGGGCCAGTGGAGTATGCTAGGACAGTTACTAGGTGTAGGGCACTGGGTCTCTATATAGTGCACCAAAATAAGGTACACTGTGCAGAGACCCCAGGAAACCCTTGTTGGTTTACAGAGGCACACGTAACAAACCCAAATGCTCTCTTTTATGTTAATAAATGAGACACACACTCAAAAGAATAAACCCAAAACTATTTAGAACAATAACACATACTTTTACACAAATTTCAGCACCAAGAACTTTGGGATCAACTAAGTACTTTTCAAGAAATTGATTTTTACAGGTAAGAAAAATGTTCACTTCAATGCGTCTTTATGCGGCAATGCTTTCACATGGGAAAAAAGGAATATATTGCATAAAGTTATTTGCAATAGGTTTCTGGGGGTCCCCTTCAGAAGGTAACATGGTACAGGGCCAATGTTCAAAGAACTACCAGCACTTAGTCTTTAACTGTCCTGGAGCAACGGTGTTGCAGAGGAGCTGTTCCGGTTGGTAGCTTTGAATGCTACACCAAAGGGGAGGGGGAGGCACCCAGAAACAGACTTCAGAGGTGGCTTGGGGACTAGTCCGGGAGCTCCCAATAGGGGACTCTGTTCATGAGGGCCCTGGGAGCAAGGAAGCACAGTTAGTTCTTGGAAAACTGGGCTGAGGTGTTCATGTGCGGGAAGGTTAGTTTTGTGGGCTTGTGCGTCGCGGGCACTCACTGTTGTCGGTTTTCACCAGTTGAGAGGACAAACATAGGACAGATAGGCAACTCCAAAGTGGGTCTCTGCGATGCTAATGTCTCTGCATGGCTGTTCAGTCTGGGAGTTGTTGGAGTCCAGATTGGACTTAAGCAGACTTTGGTTGCTGCAAGGGGTCCAGCAGACTAGGTTTAGGTGTTGTGCAGCTCCGGTTGGTCCTGGTGTCTTTTCACTTGTTGGGGATATGGATCTGAACTTCTAGAACTTGGAGATCTTATCCTGGGTGACTGCTTCATTGGTGGAACCTGAGGACAGCTGAACAATGGACTGGACTTTGCTGATTGGTATCTACAAGCTTCAAGGCAGTAGCACCTGTAGTCAGAGGGCGATTGCTGCCAATTTGCGAAGTGATGGCAGCCCACCTAGATTCTTGGCAGATGCACAGCAGCAAGAGGAGTGGGTTTGTTGCGATTGTTGGGACAGATGCAAGCAGGCAGAGTTTGGCATCAAAAGTTCTCCACTGGTCCTCAGTTCTCACTTTCTTCACTCTTCCTTGTCCTCTTCTTCTTATGTCTATCAAATCTGAGTTGCTGTTGGCATGTGTGTCACCTAAATACTCAATTGAGGGGCATTAGGGGGAGGGTAAAGTAGGAGCCAATGGGCTATTTACCTTTGGGATACCTACTCCCCTTATATGACCAGTCCCTGTGGGGAATGGTCATAATCCTGACCAAGTGTATCTAATTTCACACAAAAAAACAAGATAGTGGAATTCTATTTTTTGTGTTCACTTCAAGTAGCCCACCTTCTGGGTGTAAAGGGCTTGTTAGTAAATACGCCTCCTGACTAGCTAATTTTCCTGCCTGTCATTGTGCCAAATGGTCCCTAGGCAAGACCTGGCATTTCCCCAGTCTGGGTGAAACTCGGGTCATATATCAGAGGCAGCAGAGGCCTTTATAGCCTCCTACCTTGATATGCTGAATTATAGCCATCCTGCCTGGAGGAGGTGACATCATGTCTAGCCGGAGCAGACATTGTTTCTGTGGTGGCAGGCTGGCCAACACAAGTCAGCAAGTGCACAAAATGTCCTCTGGATGCATGTTTTGGAAAATTCACTACCGGCATCAGTATCGATTTTTTAAGACAAGGTATTTGGTACCAAACACCATAGGTTTCAGTGAAACCATCATGCAACTGGGGAAGTCGTAATAACCAGTGCCCAGTACATTTACTCAAGATGGCTTCCCTGTTTACTGGTACTATCTTGTACGTGGACTAGACAGCACAGGGGCCTATCTGCTCAAGACAATATCTCCTCACATTTAATAGACTGCACCCTGTCTCAGTGCTGTAAGGGGTGACATATATTTCATGCAGTGTCTGAGGACATGGCACAGAGGGTGTGTTCCATGTCATGTTTTCACTTTTGCCTGCACCATTTCACTCAGCTTGCAATGGTAGTCTGCATGAGTTTGGCGGTGGGTCCCTAAGGGTGGCACAATACATGCTGCAGCACTTAGGGAACCTCTTTAGTCCCCATGCCCTAGGTACCAGGGGTACCAATTACTAGGGACTTACAGGGGTGCCAAAGGGCTTGCTAGTTATGAAACAATTGCAAAGTTAACTTGTATTTGGGAAAGAACACTGGCACTGGTGACCAGGATATCAGGAACCCAGTGCACTTCAGTCAAAGTTGCATCAAATACCAGGAAATAAAATGGGGGAGACCATGTCAAAAAGGAGCACTTTCCTACACCAGGCCACTAGACTGTTTTTCAGTTCAGTTTCAACCTTTAGAGTGCAACCACCATACACAATAATGGAGTGGTCCTGATGCTGGGGATGCAGGATGAAAAGATGCTTAAGGATGTTCCAGTTATGATATGGTTGACGGGGGTGGCTTTGTGGTTTTTCCACTTCCCACAGGCTATGTAGGATGGGTCACCGAAGTCAAAGTCCCACAAAGTCCTCTTTCTGAGGGGTCAAAGGTCAACAGTGCCTGGGCTTCAGGTCACTGGGTACAATGGTTGGGTCAAAATCCTCTTGTGGGGGCTACTGTCCCTCTGGTGGACCTATCAAGATATTGACAACATTCCTAGGTCCAGCTGACTCAGGTGCAACTCTTGGCTGTCAAAGATTAGTCTCACACAGTTCCAAGTGACATCTAGCAACAAATCTTCTCTGGTGACTAGCACAATGCCGGTTTGAGCAGCTTTAGCTTTTTTGTCTCTGGAGCTGGTTGCAGGGAATCAGCAGACTGATCCTTTGAGTCATGGTTCTGGTCAATGGATCAATGTTTCCCAAAGCAAGGAGCCACGGGCACAGTCGAAACTCTGCTAGACCAAAGTGCTAGTCCAAAGTGTAACAGGTGTAGTCCAGCAGACTGTGGAGCCTCTCTTTGTGTGATTCTAAGGGCAGCAGGGCAGTCATTCTTCGGGCCACTTCCCAAATCCAGTGTGATCTGATGGGCAGGGTACCAGGTGTGCCATATTTATCCCAGGAAGGTTACCTGAGGGGACCATGGGGGGCCTGGACAATGAGCTACATGGTCCCCTCCTTTCGGTGACTAGTTTCATGCAACGTGTGGCATCTGACCATCCCAGAGTTTACTATTCTAACCACTCTCAAAATGTCATGACCCCTCTTTGGTCATCAGAAGCTTGGTAGCCCACGCTAGGGATGTAGGAAAACTGGTTTGGGGATAAGTTTCCCCTCTCTGTCCCTGTCTCCAACTTGGCTAGAAGAACAAAAGGCACCCTGCTCTGGGGTGTTGTCACTAGCAGCACTTCAAAGACAGTTTCTCCTGTGAAGTTAGCCTTTTGGGTTAACACCATGAGTGGATTTCCTGGGAGAGGGGTACCGCCTTACTCTGCAGCAACTGCCTTTATTCCTAAGCCTTAGGGTCATTCACATGTCTGTGTGTCAGGGCCTGTGTGAGGCCACTGGACTGGCTGGGCACAGAGTGCATCTTTCTAAAAGTTGCAAAACTTTAATGGTGACATTACATTCGATCTGGGTAGAAGGTCATGTCTAATGCCATAATTAATTTGATACCTTACAGTACCCAGTTAGCTAGTCCCATTCAGAAGTTAGGCTGGAATGCCAGCCGGTAACCCCGTGTTAGCCAATGGGGCTACTAACTTTCCCCAGCAAAAATAAAATGTTGAAGTATTACTGTTAACCATGGTGCAAGTGTGCCTGGGTCGCAGGCAGGATAATTTTTGTGCAGGAAGGGGCCAAAGTTCGAATTCAGACATTAAAGAAACTGTTGCGGAGGCCGTAAAAAAGACTTCAGTATAAAGAATGAAGGGGGAAAGTCAAAGCGGAGCAGGTCAAAAGTTTAGAAGAAATAATTAGCTGGGTCAGTAGAGATAAGAGGGCTTAATTACTGCTGCTTGTGGTTGCTGCTCTAAAAAGCAACATTCATGTTAAATGGAATCGGCCAGGAGGGAACAGAGTAAAAACTGTCGCTGGATTCGAGAATTTGCAAAAGTTGCAGAGATTAGAGAACACATACATGTTTTTTGGGGTGTAGATGTTACCAAGTATACATTATTCTGATAGTGGGACTATTCACACATCATTTTCTTTTGGACCAAAATACATTTACAGGCCCACGTAGCCACAATGATTCTGTGCAGTATGTGTTTCTGTTGTCCACATATCCTGCTGTGAGTCAGCCACAAAGGGACTGATCTTCAGAGAGGGAGTCTTTCATCCTGGACGCTTTGTCCATGGAGGAACAAATGCATCAATACATCGATATTCTTCAGTCTTAAGCTGCATGCGGCCTTTATTCTCTGACAAAAACATATTTTATTTAACCTCATTGATTTTTAAAAGACGTTACGGCGTTGAAATAACTCATCAAACAATATAGAAACTGAAACTTGATTGAAGAAAAAGGATGTGATTTTGGAAAAAATAATCAACACTTGCAGTGATTATAAAATTTCAAAATGCATTCGAGGTTACTTTGAGATATTAAAACGTACTCTATACAATAAAGGGCAGAGTACGCGGAATAGAAGATGTACAAAACCAATACCACACTCAATGCATGCAATCATTTGCAATGGGCAATTAGCAAACAGGGCACTTGTAAATTCCAGGCGGGAGATATATACAAAGGTAATGAAAGAATGTCAAGAGTCTTTAAAGGAATCAGTAATGCTCTGGTTCATTCCACTATTTCTGTAGATCCAAGACATGTTTAAATGTAATGTCACTTACTAAATTTGTTAGACGTTTTGAAGAACCTTGCTCCGGAATTACACAATGTGAGCACCCAGATGGCAAAAATGTTTGCCTAACACTATTAAATGTCTTTGGTGGTAAGTAATGGAGTACCTGGTGCAAATACCTTTCATCACTGTCTATAAAGCGGATTAGTGGAGGTGTTAATTTGTGTCCAGAATATTTGTGCATATGTAATCAAGCACAGCCACAGCACAACCTCAAGATACTATAGTACTATGTTATGTAATGCAGATTTGAATAGCTCGCTAATCACCCATGAGGGTATCCAGGCTCTCTCCAGGTGCGTAGGTTGGGGACTACATGGAGGTTATTTTAAGAGGCTTGGCTTCAGCTTCTTACAGAACTCAAAAAGTGATGTGGGGGCCCTGATGTACTGAGGGAGGTTGTGCCATGCTTTGGGGGAGTAGTAAGAAAAGGAGCGACCTCAACCAATCAATCAATCAATCAATCAATCAATCAGTAAATGTGAAGCACTGCTAATCATCCATGGGGAATCCAGGCACTAGGTTGCTGAGCTCGGACAAATAGTCAGGTCTTGAGTTTCTTTCTGAAGCCCACAGTGAGGGTGATGTCCGGAGGTGGAGGGGAAGGCCGTTCCAGGACTTGGTGGCTGGGAAGGAGAGGGAACGGCCTCCGCTGTGGCCACAGCAGATGTGCGGTGTCAATGCAAGGGTTTGGGAGGTAGAGTGAAGGTCTCTGGATGGTTGGTGGAAATTCAGGCATTGGTTGATGTATGCAGGTCCTAGGTTGTGGAGAGCTTAGTATGCATGTGTCAATATCTTGAATTGGCATCTTTCCTGGACAGGGAACGAGTGGAGGTTCCTAAGGTGTGGTGTGATATGGTTCCGTTTGGGCAGGAAGAGGATGAATCTGGCCACTGAGTTCTGGACTCTTCTCGTGAGTTTGGTGGTGGTTCCTGCATACAGTGTGTTGCCGTAGTCCAGCCGACTGGTGATTAGGGCTTGAGTGACGGTGTTTCTCCTGCCGATGGGAAGCCACTTGAAAATAATTTGGAGAGTGCGGAAGCAGGCAGAAGCAACTGCGTTCATCTGTCGTTTCATGGTGAGTTTGTCCAATATGATGCTGAGGTTAGGGGCATGGTCTGTCAGTGTGGGAGTGGGCCCATGTTATGCAGGCCACCAGGTGTCTTCCCTTGGGAGGCGTTGTTGCCAAAGAGCTGAACTTTGGTCTTCTCAGCGTTGAGCTTCAGACAGTTGCCTTTCATCAAGTCCTGCTCTGCTTTTGTATACATGGGGTATGTGTGCAAGTGAGAGTTCTGCTGAGTGTAGATGTCTGGAAATGTATGCAGCTGTTGAACCATGAGGGGCCCATGTTTCATAGTGCTTTATATGTGTGCATGAGGAGTTTGAATTGTGTACATTTATGTTTCGGGAAACAGTGGAGTTGTCTGATGTGTGGTGTGATATGGGTGCCACATGGTTAATTGAGGGTGAGTCTTGCTGCTGTGTTATGGATGTTGTGAAGTCTGTTCAGAAGCTGTTTGGTTGTTTCAGCATAGAGTGAATTCTCATAGTCAAGTTTGCAGGTTATGAGTGGCTATGTGACTGTTTTCCCTGTGTTCTCCTGTAGACACTTGAAGATTGTTCGTAGCAATCACAGGATGTGGGAGCAGGTGGAGGTGACTGGGTTGACCTGGGCTGTCATGTTGAGTTTGTCATCCTAGATGATTCAAAGGTGTCTGTCATGGATAGTGGGGCCCATCTCGTTGCTATTTCAAATTCCTTTGGACCCCCATTCCTATTTGACTCTTCTCTGTTTCCTGGTCTTATCTCTCTGCTTGTTATCTATCCTTTGCCTTGTCCTGTTCCCTGTTTATCTGTTGCCATCCTTCCGATCCTGGAGTCTCCACTTCGGCCAGAGGTTTTTTCCCTTCTGGATTTTTCCTCTTGGGGACTCCTCCTGGAAGGCACTGTCTGCCCTGGCATTTAGTTATCAGCAGCACCATGGCTACCGGAAAGGGTCGCCTCTACGTCGGACAGACCAAAACCTTCAAGACCTGGAACTGGAAAACATCTTTTTGCACCGGAGTCAGAAAAAGAAGTTCCTATAGGGATGCAACTGACAGATTGCAATGCCCAAAACCTTGTTTTGGTCTTGATGCAATGGTTGTTCCCCAAGCACTTCCTCAAGAAGGATCTGAAGAGGCTGCGCAAGCTATAATGCAGCGTGTTCAGCAACAGGCATAGGACCTGCAACAATGAAACTTTAGAATTACGTCAAACTCTTGCAGCTAGGGCATCTGATGTACCCACATTCTCAGCAACCACTCCTCGATATTTGGATGATGCAAAAAAACTGAAAGAATTCCTGAATTCTTTGATATTATTCTTTGTTTTTTCCCCAGTTTAGTTCTCACTAGAGAAAGCCAAAGTCAAGTATCTGATCTCTGCCTTGTCTGTTCCTGCATTAGCCTGGGTGACACTTTTGGTAGCCACAGAAGACCCACAATTGCCTAACTATATGACCTTTCTCACTGCCTTCAGACAAATGTTTGAAAGGCCTGGCTTGGAAAGCTTACTGAAGAAGCTCTGTGTGATATCTAGCAAGGCAACCATGATGTCCTTCAATACATAACTCGTTTCCAATAGCTAGCTGCAGAGACCATTTGGTAGAGCGCACTCTAGTTACTTTCTTTCACTGAGGTCTTCATGAAGAAATCAAGGACAAGTTGGTGCATTCCACGTATGCTGAGGCAATGGCTGGTCTGATGGATTTGGCTTTATCTGTAGAACACCGCCGCAATGAACGCAGGTTAGAGAGACGTATGGCTCATATTCAGCACCATACAGGAATGTCACATCTCTATATTCACAGGATGGATGCTTCCCTGTCTGAAACATCATCTTCGACAGGAGAAGAGCCTATGTAGATAGGCCTTGCCACTGTCCAAGACCGAATGGGAACATAGAAGGAAACAAGGACTATGCTTATATTGTGGTTCTCCTGGCAGTTTGATTTGTAGCTTCCCTACTTGCCCTAGAAGCCCTTGGGAAATGCTGGGTCCTGCCCTCTGTAAGAAGGGAGAGGGTGGGAGGGTCTGGTATTCCTTCAATCTGTTCTTCAAAAGAAACATTGATTCTCTTTTTCTCTTGCCTATGTTTCTAGGATTACCCAATGGTACAGAAGAGAAAATACTAGCCTTGTTAGACTGCAGAGCAAGCAGAATTTATCTGGATGAAAGATGGGCCATGGAAACACAAATACTCTGACTTCCTAAAGAAACACCTGAACAAGTACATCCTGTTGATGAAACCCCACTTGTCTCTAGAGTTCGACCAGTAAAGGATATGGCACTGTCTTTACGGTTAACTTTTGGAAGGCATCAAGAGTATTTGTCTTTTGATCTTACAGCCTCTCACAACCATATAATGATCTTGGGAATCCCTTGGCTGATCAGGCAAAATCCTTACATCAACTGGGAAACAAGCTCTATCGCCTTGTCCTTACATTTGTGTCTATAGTTTTGTTATGCTACTGAGGAATACTGGTCAGCAAAGGAGATGCCTATTGCGAAAGAAGACATATGCAATTCCATCAATGTCATACAAGGGGTCCCTGGCGACTATCAGATGTATTCAGACGTGTTCCAGAAATCAAAGAATCTGACCTTACCTACTCATAGAGAATTTGATTGTGCTATCCATCCGGAACCTGGGGTCACAGTTCCCTTTGAAAGAGTATATTCCCTCGCTGAGCCAGAGAAAAAAACATTTTAAACAAAACCTTGAACAAAATCTCCAGAGTGGTCTAATTATATGGTTCTCATTGCCTGCCGGGGCACCCCTCATCTTCGTACCTAAGAAGAAAAAAGATCTTCAGCCATGTATAGACGTTAGAGGATTGAACAAAGTTACTATAAAAGACCGCTACTCCTTGCCTCTCTTGAAGGACATTGTAGAATCATTTAGAGGGGCACAGTTCTTTACCAAACTTGATCTTCAGGGTACTTATCATCTCCTTTGAGTCAAAGAAGGAGATGAGTGGAAGACCGCATTCAGAATACCCTTGGGCTACTTTGATTATCGATTTATGGCCTTCGGACTGACAAATGCGCCTTCTATCTTCCAAAGATTTATGGACGTGTTTACAGATCTTTTAAACCAGACCGTGGTAATATATTTGGATGACATCCTTGTCTATTCATCAAGCGCTGACCTTCACCTAAGCTTGTCACTCAAGTTCTTGAAAGGGTATGCCAGAACAGCCTGTTCTGTAAGCCAGAACAGTTCACGTGTGACCAGCCCAAAGTGGAGTATTTGGGTTATGCAATCAATAAGACAGGAAAATGCCATGGCCCTCCAAAAAATAAAAGGTATACAGGAATGGACATCCCCCGCAACTATTAAAGAAACCATATGTTTCCTTTGGTTGACAAACTGCTGTTATCAGTTTAACAACAACTTTGCCCACCAGACAAGTTTTATTTCTCAAACATTAAAGAAGGAACATCTCCAACAAGGGTTCAAGTGGACTGAAGCTGCAACAAGGGTTTTGTCAGTCCTTAAAGAAGGCCTTCACTCAAGCTCCTCTTCTGCGACATCCCGATACTACCAAGAAATATATAGTCAAAACTGATACTTCAGACAGGGCAGTCGGAGATGTCCTTCTCCAAAAACAAGAAGACGATGGGCTTGAACACCCTGTTTTTCATTTGTCACATTTTTTCAGATTCTGAAAGGAATACACTGTTCTTAAGCAAGAACTATTAGAGATGAAGCTAGTCTGTAGTGAATGGAGATAGTTTCTAATGAGTACTAAAGAACCCTTTGAAATCAGGGCAGACCATAAGAACTTACAATGTCTTTGCAGTATCTAGTGCCAGAATAGTTGCCGGGCTAGGTGGGACTATTTTTTCAGTCAATACGACTTCATAATTACCTATCTACCAGGTCTCTAAACAATCTGGCAGATGCAATGTCACAGCAATATCCTAAAGGTCCTAATCTTCCACAAACAAAACATCATAGAACTACAATGTGTCATTGGTACAGTTCAATCATTTCTTGAAAGGGAACAGTCAGCCAATGCATCTCTAACCAATGAATATTGGAATAATATGACCCCTCAGCTTAACCAATGAGATGAACATTACTAAAAGGAAAAGGCACTGTTTCTCCCTACTAGGAAAGTGCAACTGCAGGATTTACAAATGTGTAACAATTCTCCGATCACTGGTCACCGTGCTTTCAAGAATAATCTAGAATTAGTTCTTTGTTCCTTTTGGTGGCCATCAGTACAATAAGACACCAAAGTATATGTATTCTTTTGTCTGACCTGTGCTCAAGCCAAGACTTCTCACACCAGACCTGCGGGATTGCTTCAATCTCTACCTGTTCATCCAGCACCATAGTATACGGTGTCCACGTTTTTTATTTCTTCCTTGCCCCTGCCTTCAGGAAATTAAGTAATTATGGTGACGGTGGACTCGTTTTCTAAGATGGCACATTTTTTTGCTTTTAAGAAATTGCCTCCTGCAAGGGAGTTAGGAAAGATCTTCATACAGGAAATCTTTCATATTCATGGACTACCGTAGGCCTTTATATCCGATCAAGGTCCCAGTATATATCCCAGGTCTGGAAACACTTCTGTAAATCCCTTCACATCGAGGTAGCCCTGTCCTCTGGGTTTCATCCTTAAACCAACAGTCAGAGTGAACGCCTAAATCAAGGTCCTGAGCAATATCCCTGTTGTTTCTGCAATTCTATCCAAAGCGATTGGACTACCTACTTACCAATAGCAGAATTCTCCTGTAATAATACTGTCCACAGTGCATCCAAGACCACTCTTTTTTTCAATCTTTACAGCTATCATCCAAGAGTATTTCCTTCTACCCTACAAGATTCTGTTTCACTCCCAGCTGCAGCCTCTTTTACCCGACATCTCTTAGTAGTAAGGCAAAAGATACGTTCAAACTTGAAAGAAACTAAAACGAGAATAAAAAGTACAGCTGATGCTCCTGGACGTCAGTCCCACTCATATCAAGTGAATGATAAGGTTTGGCTCTCCTCAAAATACTTACCACATTGCCTGTCTCTTAAAAAGGTTAGGCCATGCTGTTATCGTCCCTTCAAAACCATTCAAACAGTAAACTTCGTGACTTTTCGTCTGCAGTTGCCTCGTTCCTGGATAGTGCATGCAGGGCACCATCCTTCACAACTGAAACGTTACATTACCGACCCCTATAAAAGGGTCTTTTCCTGAACTCCTCATAATTTGGTGAATTATGTTCCTATACAATGTCCAGGACATTTGTGATCCTTGGTTTTTTATAAATCGTTTACAGTTCCTGATTCATTGGAAGGGCCAACCTCACAGTGACAGGTCATGGGCAGATGCCGATTCAGTTCATGTTCCTATCCTTTTCTGCGGATTGTTTCAGCTGTTCTCAACCAAACCCGGGTCTTGGGAGGGGACTTACTGTTATGCCATGAGCCGTGGTTCAGCCCACGATGCTTCCATTTGTTCCACTTCTGTTTGGCCTGTAGCCCCTCCTTCCACCAGTCTGCACGCCTCAGTCCATAGTCATTTTTGCAGCATTCCGGGTGTGCCGCAGTTCCAGTTTTGGAACCATAGCTCCCTGTAAGATGCTCTGCTTGGGCCACAATACTCTTGCTTGGCACCTGGGGCTCAGAGATACCAGTCTCTCCAGGAGCTAATCTCCTGCCTGAGAGTAATTTTCCTGCATGTCTTCTTTCCATGATTCCTCAGCCTTGTTCCCATAATGCCTCTGGGAAGGGTTTTCTTCCACCATTCTAAAACGTCAACCTTTCATATCTTTTTCACCACTATTTCCCAATCCAAGATGGTGATTGCTCAGTTCCTGTCAATGGGTACATAACGGGCCTCATCTTTCATTTCCTTGTGTTGCAACACTCCTTGCTCCTGCTGGTGTGTCCTCGTTCCTGTTGATGTATCTTCATTCCTGTTGGCCCATCTTGTTCCTATTTTGGAATTCCATTGGCTCGTCATTGCTCTTGGACTCTTCCCTGTTTCCTGGTCTGATCTCTACTTGCTGATTATATATTCTTTGCCTGGCCCAGACCCCGGTTATCTGTTGTCTTCATTACGCTTTTGGAGCCTTCACTTCAGCCAGAGATTTTTTTCCCTTCAGGGTTTTTCCTCTTAGGGACTCCTTCTGCAAGGCACTGTCTGCCCTGGTGTTTCATTGTCAGAAGCACTGTGACTACCGGAACCTGTTGCCCCTACCTCGGACAGACCAGAACATTCAAGACCCAGAAATGGGAAACATCTCTTTGCACTGGAGTCAGAAAAAGATGTTCCTACAAGGACCAACCTGACATAAGCCTGTCTCAGAAATGTATTCTGTCGGAGGCATAGGGTGACTTTTGTAAACATTTTGGGCAGACCCCTTAATGGAGGCCACTTTCTGCAACCTCCCAAACACTCTAAAAGTAAAACTGGTGGTGCCCGTTCTTGGGGGACCACACTGTTAACATAGACTAAGTAGGAGCTCTTCTCCGGGGTTTATGGGGTGGTCCATCAGCCCCAGGCTATGCGTACATGATGAGCAGCTTTTCAACTTTCAAAACATAGGCTTTTCATATGTGTTCTTGCTGCATCTTTGTTTCTAGCATCTGCAGCCTCGCACCTTGGTTTTCTTGGACAGGACCACTCCTACACACACCACCAGCACCTACTACTGGCACAGCTGCTGTGTGCCAGCATGGCAATAGCCTCCTCTTCTACCCCTGTCTATAGCCAGCATAGCTGAGGGTGTTGTCTGGGGGGAGCGTGGGGATCCGGAGCAGGCACTAGCAATGTTTCCTGGGGGTTTGGCCCTCATTGGGAGATGCTCTTGTTGCCTTCTGTCCCAAGGAATGGGGTCCCCTGCGACAACTGAGATTGCACTAGACCCCATAGAAAGAGGCCCCTTGAGCTGTCAGTGGACCTGGGAAAGAGGCTCCATACATGCATTCTTCCAATTTAAGCAAAAAGTCAGGATTGCATCAACACCCAAGGGCTTGGCTCTCCCTGGGGTAGTTTGAGGACATTAATGCTGAATGTTCTGTACTGGATCCCCAGGGGGACCAAGCCTAAAAGGATGGTATCTTTGGCCCTTGATGATGAGCCCATCCCACCTGGTGCATTATCTCTCCAAGCCTCCTGGCCTTTCAATGGCACTTGTTGCTTGGAGCATGATTTAATAGCTCCCTTAGTGCTCTCTCTTGATTGGGGGCATTTTCTGCAGCTCCTCCCCAGCTAACTTGCAGAACACCATCACTGCCACACTCCCCAGGTCCCACAAACACCTGGCTTCTTTATGGGCACCTGTGTGTCAGCAGAGCACAGTCCACAGAAGCCCCAAGGGAACCATTCAGAGTCTATCAAGCGGTCCATTCCAACAACCGTTCCTTAGGGAGCGAAAGGGGTGCAGTGCCACTGACCCTGGAGAGACCTATCCAAGTCAATGGAGCCAGCTAGAGGGAAAGCCCCTAAGTCTATCTTTGCAGTGGTATCAGGTAGTTTCTCCTTCCGTCTGGGCATTATCTTGCTATCACTGTTCTTAGGTCTAGTATCTTCAGTTCAGTCTCTCCCTTGTCCAGGGGTTTTCAAGGGAAAGTTGAAATTTCGATAAGTCAGGCACCCCCGGCCCATCTTGTGATGCTACATCATTTCTCCATCCTTGACCCAATCCAGCTGCACATCATTTTGGGACAATTCAAAATGGCAACTTCAAGGTTTCTCTGGAAAGAACAACTCTGCAGCCTCCACTCTGCCCCTAGTTAACATCACTGCCTGATCATTTACCCAACACAATTTCAAAGGCAAGCTCCTCCCATATTGGCTTCAGAGGTCTGGCTCTCCACCTTTTTCTAAATGGACTGGGCTGTCACTGCTCAAATTATTGGGGTAGATTTCTTCCCCACCCCTTCTTTTCCCAGCAACTGAGTCAAGCACTGTTGACAGCTCAAATGTGTGGGAAAGCCTTTGATCCTCCTGCAGGCCTGCAGAGTAATTTACTTGGCCCAGTAGGGGGACAAAGGCCTGGAATCTGATTATGAACTGAGCCAGAAAAATATTAAAAATCTTTAAGAGCTATAAGAAGTGTAGACATGACAAAAAGGGACTTGTAGATCTGCACTCTGGATGAATATTTTTCTTAAGAGTAATACCTCAGTAGACCATGAAGGCCTAAGTGGTGTGAAACTGTACTTGGGTGCAGATTTTGCCTATATTTTGTAAATCAGACAAGCACCACAGACTTTCAGTAAGCACCACAGGTCTACACTATGAATGCCCCCTCACATTAAAAGGCCTAACCCAGGTCAGTGCCAATCCTTTAAGTGTAGTTCCTGTAGCAGGTTATGTCTGTGTAGGTAGAGGGCTGTGCACTACAGTAGTATTACACAGGCATCCGGCACACTTGGGAACAAATGAGTGACCAATTCTTCACACTTAACCAGCATAGAGTCTCCAACCAAAGCTGGAAAGTAGCAGCCTTATGTTAGAAGATGGACATTGGCAATTTCCAGTGTCAGTCCATTTAGCATGGATTTACTATAAGTGAGACTCAGTTGGTGAGACTCACTCACAGAAAAAGCCAAACATGGAAATAGTCAAAAGCAAAAAATCAAGGGGAATTCATGGGCAGAAGGCATTTGCTACCCTCTCCAATTGTGCATCTTTCTGTTCCTGCTCTCTCGGGTCTTTTTCAGGATTATGCTGTTCTCAAATTCCTTCCTACCACTGATCCTGACACTGGTGTGACACCATTTGGCATTCAAAAATGCTGGCATCAAAATCCAAATGGCCACTGCCACAAACCCCAAGCATTTCATCTTGACTATATTTCCCATAACAGTGTCTACAGCCTCCCCTACCCATGTATTTTAATCTGTTCATTCTGATATTCACATGCCAGTCCCCTCCCCCCTGTCTCAAAGTTATTCCCTCACTCTTCATGTAAATCCCAGGGACGAGGGAAATATACCTAAGATCGGCTCTCAAACATCTGCCCTTGTTCATGCCTTGATTTCCAAGGCCCACCATCACTTCCTGTCAGCATTGTTCAAAAGCCACTATCAATGTGTTTAAGTTATTTTGCTGTATGGCTCGGGTATGACTGGGAATGAATTGCTGGCATAAGCAGGAATGAGATAAAGTGGACTGTGCTTAGTACCAGGAAAGAGCAGGAGAGACCACATCACGTAGTAGGGAGAACCACTAAGAAAGTGGCAAATCAATAGGTCTTTATTTTAGTAAAAGTGTTTTATATCAAATATGTATCAGTAAATGTGAGATGAAAGAGATCTGACCTGCACCTTTTTACCCCAAGACTGACATTTCTGTTTACCTACAAGGTACAACATGTACCCCCAAATTAGGAAAATTCTAGCAGATCACATGCTTTAGTTTGACGTAACCACAGACGTATAGCTCTTTAAGCATACTGATGATGCATTAAAGCTCACTTTAAAATTATGGGCTTAATAACTGAGAAGACGTACTTGAGTAAACATGGACAGTGCCAAATGGGCCCATTAATTATCACTGGCAGAAGTTTTGTAAGCAATGTCACACTGGAAAGCGGGGTCTAAAACAGTCAGCCTTGAAAGATGTAATTGCACATAAGCAAAATTCCAATAAGAACAAAAATAAGGTTTCCGCACATAATATGAAAATGCAGTTGGTTGCACGCATTGAGGCAGCCACTTAATATGAGAAGTGCTAGCTACTCTGCATCACAGCTTCTCCTTCAGCTTGCTGTAGGGTGAATTGTAGGGATGGGTTGAAGTCGTGGAGTTTCACTCTGTGCAATTCCACTGAGTTACATAAAAACTCAGCAAGATTTTGTGGAATTCTGCCAAGGAGCAGAAGATATGCAGCCCGTACTGCTCTTGCTGCAATTTAGCAGCGGTAGACAAAGCAGCGCTGAAAATCAGTGCAACCGTCACCATGCCTTGTGCAAGAGCGCATTGCCATTCAAGTCGATTTTGCTGCTGTTTGAGTAGAAAATCTACTTAATTGCAGCAAACCTACTCAAACGGCAGCCCTCTGACTGTGACCCCTTGTGAACACAGGTGACTACCCACATTAGGAAATCACTAGGGGTGTCTAACCTCGCTTACCAGCTCACCTATTCTGGAGCCTGCATGAGAAAATTCCACCATGCGGTGATTAACAGAATATTATAATTAAACAAGAGAAGAGTGTATCCATCAAGACTGAGGAAATAAAAAAGTGTGTTGAAAAAGTGAATCACTGTATTTTAAAAGAACCCTCACTCACCAACCTAGTTGGTGACATGCTTCATCATTGGGTTCCCACCGGAGAGACCGAATGTCTCCCCGGTGTGCTGCGACGCCTGGTTTACAGCGGAGCTGTTTTTTTTTGTAGAGACAGTGCAAGTTGTGAGATTGGTGATTTTAAAAAGGTGTCACAATTATAACCAAATAATAACTTTAATAATGGCAAATTGGACACGGTTAAAAGGGGTGAGGTGGACGTGTAAGCTCTGGTGGCTCTTGGACCAGCTAGGTCCTAATCAAAGTGAAAAGTAAAAGTGGTCAACATGTTTCTGCTTCTAGTGATAATACATGAAGCATTCGTCAGGACCTAGTTATGGACTACCACGGCGGTGTACGCTCGCTAAGACGCACCCTAATCAGTGGTGTCTAGAACCGCTGACACTTACGGTTTAAATCTTGCCTTCAGGATTTCTGAAAGCTTTATGTGAGCTCTGTTGAAACAAAAAAGAGTAAAGAGACAAAACAAACAATGATTCACAACATACATGTATATCAACAAGAAACAATACGTGGAGAAGAAACCAATCTGTAAATGCTCTCCACACACTTAAATGGTAAGTTGTCATAGCACCTGGCCGTGTAGGAAAAACATTCGTATCAATCCAAGCCGGTATGATCAATTCGTGATGGCGCAATTGTGGCAATGCCATTAGAAATTACAAGGAAGCAACCGTGTATTACGAGCAGCACCCTAGTTGGCGGTGATTACGACAAAGGTGTCTATTACCTATGGCGTGTGCTATTAACAGGAAAAAGGGCCATCGAACCATAATCAGCAGCAGAATTTGGCTGACTAAAGGAGGCGGACTAGCAGACTTAAATATGAATGGAAAGAACGCAAGGCTTATCATGCTGTATCCAATCAAAACAAAAGAAGGACAATGATTTTGAAAGTTGGCGCTTACGTGATATTGAGTTAAACGTCACAGCATGAGTCCTGGTGGAGGGGGGCGAGACTTATAGTCACACTCTGAATAGGGAAGGAAGTAGCATGATTGAGTATAAATTAAGGAGAAATGGCTAAACAATAGGGCCAGATAGTAACCACTACTTCCTACGCCAAAGTCTCCAACCCGTGGGAAACCTCCTTGTCCCTCCTGTGGACTCGTATGTTGCCGTGAATCTCGCGTGCGGGGATAAAATAGGAAGGCCTCTACTCGGGAAGGACATTGCGTCACCACGCGGGTCACATGATGCGCTTAGCGCAGAAAAACACTAGACCGCTCAGGTGGATACAAGAGCCGGTCTAGTAGTCAAAACTTAATCAGCAACTAGGGTGCCGCTCGTATTACACGGTTGCTTCCTTGTAATTTCTAATGGTATTGCCACAATTGCGCCATCACGAATTGATCATACCGGCTTCGACTGATACGAATGTTTTTCCTACACGTCCAGGTGCTATGACAACTTACCATTGAAGTGTGTGGAGAGCATTTACAGATTGGTTTCTTCTCCACGTATTGTTTCTTGTTGATATACATGTATGTTGTGAATCATTGTTTGTTTTGTCTCTTTACTCTTTTTTGTTTCAACAGAGCTCACATAAAGCTTTCAGAAATCCTGAAGGCAAGATTTAAACCGTAAGTGTCAGCGGTTCTAGACACCACTGATTAGGGTGCGTCTTAGCGAGCGTACACCGCCATGGTAGTCCATAACTAGGTCCTGACGAATGCTTCATGTATTATCACTAGAAGCAGAAACATGTTGACCACTTTTACTTTTCACTTTGATTAGGACGTAGCTGGTCCAATAGCCACCAGAGCTTACACGTCCACCTCACCCCTTTTAACCGTGTCCAATTTGCCATTATTAAAGTTATTATTTGGTTATAATTGTGACACCTTTTTAAAATCACCACTCTCACAACTTGCACTGTCTCTACAAAAAAACCCTGCTCCGCTGTAAACCAGGCGTCGCAGCACACCGGGGAGACATTCGGTCTCTCCGGTGGGAACCCAATGATGAAGCATGTCACCAACTAGGTTGGTGAGTGAGGGTTCTTTGAAAATACAGTGATTCACTTTTTCAACAGACTTTTTTATTTCCTCAGTCTTAATGGATACACTCTTCTCTTGTTTAATTATACTAGCCCCGGGGGATTAAGAGTAGCTCCAAAAAATTTCCCTCTCTCTCTTGTTGTTGATTTATATTAACAGAATATTGTCAGACTTCATGTTAAAGAGTAACACGGAGTGCCAAAAATGCTCCCAAATCCATGGGTAAAACAAGACATTCTGCATGCTCCTAGTGAATTATAATTGCAGACTTTAGTTCTGTATACATTTTCCCAGAAAGTATTTTGTCTCCACCTGCTTAGCATTTCGCCTCAACCACTTCCTTGCCTGCCTGACAATTGCACCTCGCCACTGACCTCTAACTACCAATATTTCATTTTTTTCTCTCTGGTTGGCATCTTACAACATAAATAGGTACATAGCTGCCACAGAATGGGCAAAAGATATCTGGCTTGCTAGAAACAGCTAAAAGATTCACCAAGAACTGTCAAAGTGCTTGATTATGTAGCACACTTTCTGTACTATGCAGTGTGCAAGCAGGCAATAAAAGTCTCCTGGAACTCAGGGGAGTCTCCAAGACTGATTATGTATTGTCCCGCAGATATGACCATGAAACATGAACACTAGTACATAGCTAACACAAACTCACACGAAGGGCCAGATTCTGATGCGGTTTGGAAAGCATCCACACTGAATCGGTTTGGAAATGGTTTTCCGACCCACTCGTATCGGGAGAGTCCGACCGACTGAGAACGATGCATCCGGATGCTTCCAGATACGATTTGGTTGTACTACCATTGACTTCAATGGGAGCATATGTTTCTAACCGCATCGTAATTGGGCCCTCGGTCGGGAAGACATGTTCCCGATCCGACTTGGAAGGAGCAAATGCTGTTAGGAGGCCTTCCTAACCGCATCGTAATCGGGCCCTAGGTGGGAATGCTTTCCTAAACGCATCAGAATCAGGCTCTAAGTAGTTAAAGTGACACATGTATAGCTGCAAAACTTAAAAAACCCCACAAATGGCTAGTTTATTTAAGCCATAACTCATTTGTACTACGGCAACACTAGAATCTGCTTTACAACTTGGATTGCTGTGCATTTTAGATGACACTGGCATTATGATTTGTGTTGTGCTGCCTCATTTGATGCCTCAGCAATATGTAATCGTTGCTTGGAAATGGGATCACTGACAGAATATCGAGGAGAAGAATATCGTGCTGCCACAATATCGAGGTAAAAATATAGAGGGACAGAATGTTGACTTCCTATCTACAAACATGTAAGTACAAAAATATCGAATCCTAAATATCGTTGTTAATAATATAGTTTGCTAAACTATCGACTTTTTAAAATGTCTTAAAACTAATATAAAATGTATTAAATAATAAAGATAATTAAGTAAAACACACTTAAACATAATTAAAAAACGTTAAAATTAATAAATAATAAATGTAATGTAAAATAAAAAATAAACATGCATGTTTTAATATATATTAACTTAATAATATTAAAAAATAATGAATATTTTTAATTATAAAATGTTAAAAAACATAGAGAGTGTTGGATAGCGAGAGTGTAAAAATTACTATTCCCACTCCACTGAGTGCAACAGTAGGGAAAGTGTTGGATAGTGGGTGGGTAAAAATTACTATTCCAACTCCAGTGAGTGCCCCAGTAGGGAAAGTTTTGGATAGTGGGTGAGAATAATTTAATATTGATGTAGCAAACCCTAGAATTAGGGTGTGTCCCCCGGGCACTGGTTGAATGAATGAATCATTTGCATTGTTTAAACCAATAAACGATTGTTTGTGATTTTCAATAAAGTTGCACTCTTGTCAATTCATTTGAACGTTCGTTTAATTCATCACGACGTTTTTTTTGTAACGAAAATGCAGTGTTTAACAAATTCTACGTGTCTCACATATCCCAATGCATTTCGGCTTAAACATAGCCTTCGTCAGGGGTTTATCTATAACATAAATGAACAAAATGAGCTTTCCTGCAATGTATCTAACGGACAAAGAAAACAGTAAGTTCACTTGGCTACAATGTGTCAATTGCATACCGTAGGTTTGTGGTTTCTCCTGTTCGCCGTGAGTCTAGCATGCTCCGGTTTTTATCTATGTGTGGATCTTTATGTGAGTTTGTGCGAGTGGCTTTTTGAACTTCGATTGAAATTCGTGGTGCGGAAGTGACTATGTGTATGCAATTTAATATGTTGGGCTCACTGGTGTTGGTTACTTACTCGTGAGTCAGCGTAGTCTGGTTCAAACTGAGCTCCTTCGGTGTGTGTCGGTCGCTGAAGCGCTCTCCCTTCGTGTCGGTGGTTGGATTGGAAATTTCATGTCGGTTCTATGGGCGTGTGATTAAGTGTGCTTTGGAGTGTAAGAGTCGAAATAGGACTTTGAGTGTGGCGGTTAATAATGGTGCAAGGGTTTCTGGATCTAGTAGTGCTTGTGCGCTGCTTAGATTCTACATTGTGTCTAATGGTAGATTGATTAACACATAATATTAGAAGCATGAACGGTCATAAAAAACTTCTCAAGATAATATCAATTAGGCAATTTAAATCAGAGATAACATGTAAATTCCATGCGATCATTCATCCCATGTGGTTTCATGGAATTTAGTAGACGTATCCAATAATTCTCCCGTTTTAGCAATGTCTTATGGTTGTCTCTTTCTTCAATTCTGTTAACCGTTTCTAGGACCATGAATTTCAATTGGCTTACGTTGTGACCACTTTCTTGGAAGTGGCTGGCTACTGTGGATTTTGCATTGTTTGTTCTAATGTTGCTTTTATGTTCATTCAATCGTACTTTTATTTTTCTTTCTGTTTGTCCTACGTATATCTTCCCACATGGGCATTTTAAGGCATATATGGTGTTTGTAGTATCACACGTGGCTGTTACTTTCAGTTTGATGTTATGTCCTCTCATTGGGTGAGTTATTTGTGATCCTGGTATAATGTTGTTACAGTTGTTGCAATTTTTACAAGCCATTGTGCCTTTGTATTGAATGAGTTGATTTGATTGAATGGGGTTCTTTATTATTTCTCCCAAGTTTTTAGCTCTGGTGTATGCAAATATGGGTTCATTTTCAAAAATTCGGTGAAAATCTGGTTCTACACGGAGTATGGGCCAGTGCTTTTTAATGGTATCCTTAAATCTTTTGCTCATGGTTGAGTATTTTGACACCACGGTCATGCGATCTTGTTGATTCCTCTTACTTGGTAGTAGTGTCATTTTTCTGCTGATCTTGTTGTTTCTCTCCTCTGCTTGATGTAGGATATTTCGGGGATATCCTCTATTTTCGAATCGCTGTAACATTTCGTTGGTGCGTATTGTTATTTTGTCTGATTCTGATACAATACGTTTGACTCTGAGGATTTGTGTGAAAGGTAAATGGTTTTTTAAGGCGTTGAGGTGGAAACTGTTATATGCCAGAGTGTTGTTCTTGTCCGTGGTTTTTCTATAAAGATCTGTCTGAAAACCTTTGTCTGTTTGTATGATCGTCACATCCAAGAAGTTTATTTTGTGATGTTGAATCTCAAAGGTGAATTGTAATCTTTGGTCGATGGTATTGAGTTGTTCCAATAGGTTTGTAAGAGTTGTTGTAGATCCTTGCCATAAGATGAAGATGTCATCTATGAAACGTACAAACATTTTCAAATGATTATGCCATTCTGGATCAGCTAGTATGTGTGTCTGCTCAAAATTGCCCATGAAGATATTGGCATATGTTGGGGCAGTACAATTGCCCATCGATGTTCCCGTCTTTTGTAAATACCAGTTAGATTTCCATTTGAAGTAGCTATGGTGGAGTGTGAACATTAGAAGTTCCATGAGAAAAATTTGTAAGTCTAGGTCGTAGTCACTTCGTAACAATGCTTGTTCTGTAGCTTCTATGCCAAGTTGATGGGGTATTGAGGTGTAAAGAGATTTTACGTCTACTGTGCACATGATCATTGATGTTGTTATATCTTTTGTGCTTTGGTGAAATTTTATTAAAAAGTCTGTGGTGTCTTTAATATAAGTTGGTAATTTAATGACACTATCTTGTAAATGTCTATCAAGGTACTTTCCCACTGGTGCGTGAATACTGTTTTTTGTGGATACAATTGGTCGAAAAGGTGGGTGAGTCGGATGTTTGTGTATTTTTGGCACCATGTAAATGGTGGGGCTTTTGGGATGCGTTTGGATTAGGTATTTTTTAACCTTTTCATTGATGGTTCCTCTTTGGATTGCTTTATCCACTATTTGAATGAGTGTTTCTTTGATTAAATTTGTAGGGTTGGTATCCAGTTGCATGTAAGTTTCAGTGTCTGATAAATGTAGTTCTACTTGTTCTTCATAATATTTGGTGTTAAGTATTACCAATGCTCCACCTTTGTCTGCTTTCTGGCAGGTGATGTTGGTTCTGTTGGCCAGATTTGTTAGCGCTCCCCATTCTTTCTGAGTGAGATTTTGATGTCTTTGTTTTTTTTGGAAATTGAATTTCTGTAAGTCTTGTTTCACCAGAGCTTCAAATGTATCGAGGGTTTTGTGGCTGATAGGAGCCAGATAAGTGAGCCAGATAAGTGCTTCTTGATCTCAATCCTTTCAAGGGATCATCCTGAATGGTTTCTCTGGATTCTACTATGTTGGAAAAGTAGTGTTTTAATCGTAATTTCCTCATTAGACCTACAGAATCCAATGTTCCCACAACCTCACGCTCTGAAACACTTCCATCGGCCCCTTTTTTAGGGGTAGGAACCAACGACGAGGAAGACCCAGGAGGGGCAAAAGAAAAAACAAGCGTACCACCGCAAACACGCCAGACGACCTCCAAATTCAACAAACAGAAGAAAGGGGGACTGAAAATGACCTAATCATAAACATCTCGGATTATCAATTAACAGAAATTGAACATAAAGTACTTCAAAAAGGTACATCATTTGTTCCCACGACAAACACCAATCAATTGGAAATAGAGATCAGCTTTTTCAAACTAATGAGGAAATTACGATTAAAACACTACTTTTCCAACATAGTAGAATCCAGAGAAACCATTCAGGATGATCCCTTGAAAGGATTGAGATCAAGAAGCACTTATCTGGCTCCTATCAGCCACAAAACCCTCGATACATTTGAAGCTCTGGTGAAACAAGACTTACAGAAATTCAATTTCCAAAAAAAACAAAGACATCAAAATCTCACTCAGAAAGAATGGGGAGCGCTAACAAATCTGGCCAACAGAACCAACATCACCTGCCAGAAAGCAGACAAAGGTGGAGCATTGGTAATACTTAACACCAAATATTATGAAGAACAAGTAGAACTACATTTATCAGACACTGAAACTTACATGCAACTGGATACCAACCCTACAAATTTAATCAAAGAAACACTCATTCAAATAGTGGATAAAGCAATCCAAAGAGGAACCATCAATGAAAAGGTTAAAAAATACCTAATCCAAACGCATCCCAAAAGCCCCACCATTTACATGGTGCCAAAAATACACAAACATCCGACTCACCCACCTTTTCGACCAATTGTATCCACAAAAAACAGTATTCACGAACCAGTGGGAAAGTACCTTGATAGACATTTACAAGATAGTGTCATTAAATTACCAACTTATATTAAAGACACCACAGACTTTTTAATAAAATTTCACCAAAGCACAAAAGATATAACAACATCAATGATCATGTGCACAGTAGACGTAAAATCTCTTTACACCTCAATACCCCATCAACTTGGCATAGAAGCTACAGAACAAGCATTGTTACGAAGTGACTACGACCTAGACTTACAAATTTTTCTCATGGAACTTCTAATGTTCACACTCCACCATAGCTACTTCAAATGGAAATCTAACTGGTATTTACAAAAGACAGGAACATCGATGGGCAATTGTACTGCCCCAACATATGCCAATATCTTCATGGGCAATTTTGAGCAGACACACATACTAGCTGATCCAGAATGGCATAATCATTTGAAAATGTTTGTACGTTTCATAGATGACATCTTCATCTTATGGCAAGGATCTACAACAACTCTTACAAACCTATTGGAACAACTCAATACCATCGACCAAAGATTACAATTCACCTTTGAGATTCAACATCACAAAATAAACTTCTTGGATGTGACGATCATACAAACAGACAAAGGTTTTCAGACAGATCTTTATAGAAAACCCACGGACAAGAACAACACTCTGGCATATAACAGTTTCCACCTCAACGCCTTAAAAAACCATTTACCTTTCACACAAATCCTCAGAGTCAAACGTATTGTATCAGAATCAGACAAAATAACAATACGCACCAACGAAATGTTACAGCGATTCGAAAATAGAGGATATCCCCGAAATATCCTACATCAAGCAGAGGAGAGAAACAACAAGATCAGCAGAAAAATGGCACTACTACCAAGTAAGAGGAATCAACAAGATCGCATGACCGTGGTGTCAAAATACTCAACCATGAGCAAAAGATTTAAGGATACCATTAAAAAGCACTGGCCCATACTCCGTGTAGAACCAGATTTTCACCGAATTTTTGAAAATGAACCCATATTTGCATACACCAGAGCTAAAAACTTGGGAGAAATAATAAAGAACCCCATTCAATCAAATCAACTCATTCAATACAAAGGCACAATGGCTTGTAAAAATTGCAACAACTGTAACAACATTATACCAGGATCACAAATAACTCACCCAATGAGAGGACATAACATCAAACTGAAAGTAACAGCCACGTGTGATACTACAAACACCATATATGCCTTAAAATGCCCATGTGGGAAGATATACGTAGGACAAACAGAAAGAAAAATAAAAGTACGATTGAATGAACATAAAAGCAACATTAGAACAAACAATGCAAAATCCACAGTAGCCAGCCACTTCCAAGAAAGTGGTCACAACGTAAGCCAATTGAAATTCATGGTCCTAGAAACGGTTAACAGAATTGAAGAAAGAGACAACCATAAGACATTGCTAAAACGGGAGAATTATTGGATACGTCTACTAAATTCCATGAAACCACATGGGATGAATGATCGCAGGGAATTTACATGTTATCTCTGATTTAAATTGCCTAATTGATATTATCTTGAGAAGTTTTTTATGACCGTTCATGCTTCTAATATTATGTGTTAATCAATCTACCATTAGACACAATGTAGAATCTAAGCAGCGCACAAGCACTACTAGATCCAGAAACCCTTGCACCATTATTAACCGCCACACTCAAAGTCCTATTTCGACTCTTACACTCCAAAGCACACTTAATCACACGCCCATAGAACCGACATGAAATTTCCAATCCAACCACCGACACGAAGGGAGAGCGCTTCAGCAACCGACACACACCGAAGGAGCTCAGTTTGAACCAGACTACGCTGACTCACGAGTAAGTAACCAACACCAGTGAGCCCAACATATTAAATTGCATACACATAGTCACTTCCGCACCACGAATTTCAATCGAAGTTCAAAAAGCCACTCGCACAAACTCACATAAAGATCCACACATAGATAAAAACCGGAGCATGCTAGACTCACGGCGAACAGGAGAAACCACAAACCTACGGTATGCAATTGACACATTGTAGCCAAGTGAACTTACTGTTTTCTTTGTCCGTTAGATACATTGCAGGAAAGCTCATTTTGTTCATTTATGTTATAGATAAACCCCTGACGAAGGCTATGTTTAAGCCGAAATGCATTGGGATATGTGAGACACGTAGAATTTGTTAAACACTGCATTTTCGTTACAAAAAAAACGTCGTGATGAATTAAACGAACGTTCAAATGAATTGACAAGAGTGCAACTTTATTGAAAATCACAAACAATCGTTTATTGGTTTAAACAATGCAAATGATTCATTCATTCAACCAGTGCCCGGGGGACACACCCTAATTCTAGGGTTTGCTACATCAGTATTTCATTTGAGGCACTCGCATCAGAGGAGTGACACCCTGGAAGCACGGTCTTAACATCCACTCAAAATTTTGAAAAGTCAACATTAACTGTCAAACTGTTTTAAAAGGAGCTGTGCACGTGCCAAACAAACCTTGTAATAATTTAATATTCCCACTCCACCAAGTGTAACAGTAGAGAAAGTGTTGGATAGCGTAGGGAAATAATTTAGTATACCCACTCCTGCAATATAATTAACATTAATAAATAAGTAATTATTTTTTCAAAATGAATTTACCTCCCACCATTTTCCCCTATAAACGTCACCTACAATATTGTAAAATATTAATAAATTAACATAATTAATTAACAATTGATTAATTAACTAATAACAATAACATTAATAACTATCAAATCTAAATTAATTCACACAATTAACACTATTAAATACCTTTCAATAAATATAATATAAAAAATAATAAAAATTACATTAAAACTAAATTACTTCCTACTTCTCCTGCTCACCTGCTATATGTACTGATGATGATCTCGTACAATTGAGATCGAAATGCTGTTGACCCCCTACAACACGAACTCCTCCCACTCAGTAAAACGTTTTTGAGGAGTTTCTAAAATGGTTGTCAATGCGATGTCTTTATTTTTAATTTCACCATGACTTTGCACGTCACGCTTATTTTCACTTATTGTGTGAGCACCTGAAGACTATTGTTTTGAAAATAAATATCTGTCATAAACTGACCTACATTTCCCTTTGTACATTGTTCATCGCTCCCTAGAGGAATTCACTTCCTTTTCTCAAACATAGTGCCCCCCACAGTGTTACTTTTTGTATGGACCTTTTGGCCACGCCAGAACCATTGTTTTTCTACAACATGGGCTTTAAATCAGTCAAGAAAAATAGAATCCCTCCTCCTCTGGTCAAGTAGTAACAAACATTGCTAAACTTAGTGCAGTGGTTCCCTCAAATCCCTGTGCCATGAAGCCACTGTATGTGCTACAATGTTGATAACTACACCCCCCAACCATAATATGTCTGCATGAGATTGTCTGCAAGAGACCACCTGTATGAGACTCTCTGCTGATGTGGAAATGACTCCTTTTTGATAGAAGGAGATGATTGATCAATGATTGCAACAACAAACCGGAAGGAGGAACAGCCATCATCCTCAAAGAGACTATAGAGGTGCCAATTACGATCCGGTAAAAAAAAGGCCCGTCCGACTCGTATCCGGTCTTTTTACCGTACGAATCGTACAAGTGCCGTACAAACTGCAAATTACGATTCGCATGGAAAAAAGACCATACGAATCGCATTGGGGATAACTCCCCACAAGTCCTCGGGTCGGAAAACGTGTCCGACACGGCCACGGACGAATTACCGTACAAATGTGAAAAGTGAAGTCCGACCGCGGAATTACGATCCATCCCGTGCGTCCGATGTTACAACCGTATGGTAAAAACACCGTCCGCACCGAACTCCCATAGCAACCATGGAGACATGTGCCCGCATACGCGCCCAACACTCACCCCAGCCCCCGTACGTTCGAGTCGTACTCCCCGTGTATGTACACCCCCGTGTATGTACACCCCCCCTGTATGTACACCCCTGTACGTGTCGAACCCCCACCCGTGTATGTACACCCGTGTACGTGTCGAAGCCCCACCCGTGTATGTACACCCCAGTATGTGTTGTACCCCCGTGTATGTACACCCGTGTACGTGTCATACCCCCGTGTATGTACACCCCTGTACGTGTCGAACCCCCACCCGTGTATGTACACCCGTGTACGTGTCGAAGCCCCACCCGTGTATGTACACCCGTGTACGTGTCGTACCCCCGTGTATGTACACCCCTGTACGTGTCGAACCCCCACCCGTGTATGTACACCCGTGTACGTGTCAAAGCCCCACCCGTGTATGTACACCCCTGTACGTGTCGAACCCCCACCCGTGTATTTACACCCCTGTACGTGTCGTACCCCCGTGTATGTACACCCCTGTACGTGTCATACCCCCATGTATGTACACCCCAGTACGTGTCGTACCCCCTCGTGTATGTACACCCCAGTACGTGTCGTACCCCCTCGTGTATGTACACCCCTGAACGTGTCGTACCCCCGTGTATGTACACCCGTGTACGTGTCGTACCCCCCGTGTATGTACACCCCTGTACGTGTCGAACCCCCACCCGTGTATGTACACCCCTGTACGTGTCGAACCCCCACCCGTGTATGTACACCCCTGTACGTGTCGTACCCCCCGTGTATGTACACCCCTGTACGTGTCGTACCCCCCGTGTATGTACACCCCAGTACGTGTCGTACCCCCATGTATCTACACCCGTGTACATCAGAGTCGTACCCCCACCCGCGTATGCATGGAGCGTACCCCCACCACAACATCCTAAGGACGGAGCGCACCCCAGGCCCCAACATCACAACCGCATGTACGAGTCGTACCAAGCCACACACAAGGACAGCACTGTACAACAAAATGGGCCATGTACACACCGTATACACGCTAAAAACGCACGTACACAACCAGGACAAACCAAAACGACACAAGAATACACCATTCGAATGGCACAAAGCCACAAAACATGTCCAACAACTACCAAAACAACACATTCACTGACCTGCAACTGCCAAAAACAAACAGAGGCCCAAAACACCACCACTACTTATAACACACCCACCCAAAGTTCAAACACAGCCACACCCACCAATGGACCAATAAAAAGGGACCACACACACAAACCATGAGCCTTTGCAACAGACTCACTGCTGCCAGACCCCACAGACAACCTACAGCACCATACTTGAACCTTTACTATACCTTACACTTGCACACCTTCACACACACACCTTCACAAACACCCCCACATCACATTCACACACACACCCAAACAACCACACCCACACACCCACAACCATCCACACCACCCCCCCCACCATCCACACCCACACCCCTCACCATGCCCACCAACAAGAATCCAAAGTTCACTAGCCGAGAGTTGGAGGTCCTTGTTGATGAAATCCTCAGAGTTGAGCCACACCTCTTTGGAACATTGGTCAGACAGACCAGCATTTCAGAAAAAACAGCCATGTGGCAGACCATCGTCGATGCTGTGAATGCTGTTGCGGACACCAGAAGGACCAGGCATGAATGCCAAGCCAGGTGGTACGATCTGCGGAGGAGGGTCCGAGCCAAAATGACCGACGACCACAACCAGGCCAATGTCACTGGAGGAGGGCCGGCCCGCAGACCCGTACACTACCATCCCTGGGAGGAGAGGGTGATGGCCATACTGCCGGTGGTGGCAGTCGACGGATTAGAAGGACTCCGAGACCCGGGTGAGTACACAAACAACTCACCTCACATGGGGGGAACGTCATCCACAACCAAACTCACAAACAGGCACGCAACCACCCCAAGCTATCGCATGACTCAACCACACTCCATGAACACGCACATGCCACTGGCGCCACCATGCCCCATGCACCCAGCTGGACAATGTCAAGTCACAGGCCACAGAAAACACCAACACATGACACGGTAAGCCACATGGCGGGAGTGTGGGCCCAAAAAATCACATAGTGCAAATCAGAAGCAGACAACAATGCCCTCTGCCCATATGGCCTAGGTCACAGCCAGACAAACAGTGTGTCCCCACACAGGAAAGACTCGCCAGCAAATGGCGGACGCCTTGCATCAACACATGGGGGTGACGGCACCTTCTTGCACATGACAGCAGCCAATGAACAGCCAACACCGTGAAAGAGTGGCAGCACACACCACCACAGCAGCAGTGCAGACACACACACTACACCCAATGGGTGCCTGCAGATCACAAACAAACTCACATCAACAATCCAAGGGCCATTCAAAGATCTGCTAACAGTGTGTGCCCAGGAAGCTGGGCTCAGGTGACAAAGGGTGACACAAAGAGGGAGGGAGAGGGGGACAGAGAGGGAGGGAGACAGATGTGGACACAGGGAGACAGACAGAGGGAGGGAGGAGGGTGACAGAGGGAGGGAGAAAGGGAGACAGAGGGAGACGGACAGAGGGAGGAGGTTGACAGAGGGAGACGGACAGAGGGAGGAGGCTGACAGAGGGAGGGAGAAAGGGAGATGGACAGAGGGAGGAGGCTGACACAGGGAGGGAGGGACAGAGAGGGAGGGAGACACAGGGAGACAGACACAGGGAGGAGGCCGACACACAGAGGGAGGGAGAGGGGGACAGAGAGGGAGCGAGAAAGGGACACACAGGGAGAGCAAATCAGCCTTGTGGGGTGTGGGAATGTCTGCTAATCAGCAGGTAGACTGCGTGCATGTAGACAAGGGTGGCCAGTGCCAGAACCCCCCCTCTCCTCCATGGCAAAACACAGGGCCATGTCACAACCTGTGCACGAGCACAACGACAGCTACCTGCATTATCTAAGTGTGTGGAACCACTCCATGTGCCCACGTACACTGCAACACGGAAGGCGCCAATGCATGGCTCGCCACACCTGCCCACTCCACTGCTGACTGCAGTCACAATTGACGCAGCAACTAAGACTGTGCCACACTTAGGTAAAGTCGCAAAAGCTGTGGCCAAGGGACCTACCCATGTACAAGTGCACTGTGAGTGGAATGCAAGACATATCCAAATTCACAGAGGAAATGTGCCAACTTAGAAACCAATGAAACATGGATGTTGCATGGAACAAAATTATCATTGTCTCTCTCACACACAGGTCAACGTCGTGGATCACCCCCCAACACTGGGGGGGAAGACTCACAGGACCCGGCTCGGCGGGATGACGGAGCCACCGCCAGCGATGACTCTCACCACTCTGTGGACGAACCTGCCCCCGACCAACCTGGACCCTCTGGTGTCCAATGACCTGCAGCACCTGCGTCAGGTACAACGGGGCCAACCACCACCCCCACTCCTGCCACATCCCAGGAGACACCCAGGATCCCTGCCCCACCACCACAAAGCAGCCAGTCTGTCCAGGAGGGACAAGGTTCTCCGGGCACCCAGGAGGAGGCAGGCAACACCGCAAATGCCATCCCTCAGGGGTCCCGGAGACCCGATGTGCCCACAACGGCAGGCCAGGCGCAAGTGGGCAGGGGTGGTGGGAGTGGAGGACGGCGGAGGCGCCAGCCTGACCAGTTGGCTGGGGAACCGGTATATGCCCATGTCCGAAACATCCTGGACACATACCGGCAGGACACCACGGGCATGGCCCAGGTTGTGTCTGTCCTCGAGGGGATCAAGACCCAGCAGGCCCAGCAACATGCCTGTCTACTGCAACACCAACGGAGGATGGAGGACAGACAGGCTGAGCTCGTGACGGTGTTCACGGGAATTCACAGTACACTCCGTCGGATGGCCGACAACATGGGCAACCCTCCCTGTGCCAGAAGGCCTAGAACATCACCACCCACAGGGAGGGATCAGGAGGAGGAGGAGGAAACATCCGACGGAGCATCCCAAACATCGTCACGGCCTGCTTCTGAGGGTCCCCGCAGGAGGGCGGGTCGTCCACGGAAAAGACCGTGAGGGTCGGCGCAACAGCACCATCTCCCAGGACACATGGCCTGGCACCTGGCCCACTGGAGCAACAGCATCACAGCAGCAAAAGACATTCTCTGCCACATGGCCTTGCTGGTCACTGTCTGACCAATGTTGACAAAGACTGTGGCATGGACTCTGAGGATTTACAATGGCAAGGACACCAACTCCCCCAGTGAACTTTGGATTCCACACACCCGGAAAGCCCCTCATGTCAAACCCCCCCCCCCTCCCCCCCCCCCACTAAAATAAAAAGTCACACCATGAAGAGAAGATGCCTGCTGGTTGCATTATTACCTTACATGTGTCTTGTAAAGTCTAACCATGCCTGAGTTCTCTTTTGACTTCAACCATCCACACCCTGGGGCCTGAGTCTGGCACAGGACACACATGGGTCACAGTGTATTAGGCAAGACAGACATGGAGCACCATACACACCCGTGATGGGCCCAACCAGCTGCGGGGGTGGCCGCACAACCGTGCCGACAGACATATTGAGTACATCAACAGTCATGCGCAGAGGGCAGGGATCATGTGGAGTGTCCTAGGGGGCACCCAGGTATGTGTAGACAGGTGGCAGAACCATGTCCTGCAAGCTTGAGTCCGGTGGATGCTGAGAATGGTGGCATGGCCAACGTTGGATGCATGGGGATGGCACATGTCACAATACCCACACAGTCATGGACATCATGCACAATACACAGTCTAATCCCACACAAACAGCTTGCATCTAGCTACTCGACACATAGACACATAGCCACTATCACGGAAAACCATGCCAGACATGCTGGATGCACCGTGGCAACACACCAGCATTGACTGAGAAGAGGCACCTTGGAGGCATAGGGACACCTTTATTAGTCATGTATTCGGGATTGCAGAGGCAACTCGGAGCACACATCAACAGTTCATGTGGAGTAACATGTGGGTCCAACACTGGCACCCCCCTTCCGCAGCACAAATGCGTGATAGCCATGGAACTGGCACACAAGTGTCGTTTAACAGCTAAACACCCCCTGCTGCTCACGGAGAGCCTGCCACACACCATTGATCCGCTGATGTGGAAGTCCCACAGCATGTCAAGCCAATGCAAACCGTATGTGTCCTAGGGCAGTGTTACACACATTGATGCCATCATCACATTCCACAATCCCATCACTGATGACTGTCAACAAGTCTGACCATCTATTCAGGTGTACCCAGCTGCATGTAATGTGTACCATGGTGATGCAACATGTCTGCAGAGGAACCAAACATCCACAGGGGCAGTGTGCATACATCGTGAACAACTGCCACACCCAATACACCCCTGATGCATCCCTTACCCTAAGGAGACTTCCAAACGTGTCCGTGCCTGTAACGCTGAGTCAGCACACGATGACGTGTCCATGAGGAATAGCAGTGCCACGACAATGCAACCAGCAGACGGCATGCGCAAGTACCTGGGGAAGAGAGACACACAAGAAGTCAGCCACAAAAAACACAGCCACTTGCATGTGCATGTACTCGACACATGTAAGGATGACCACATGCTAGGTCACAATTATGACTGGGGAAATACACCCATCACTGGCACCATCACTCCAGTGACACATCCACACACACCTCTGACTCACGTGCCATACATGCAGGTGGAGACACACATCGCAACACATGCCACACCGGGACCAATGCGTGCACACTCAGACACTGGTACTCACCACTAAGCAAAGAAGTCGCGTATGAGCCGAGTCCGGATGTCCTCTTGCGGCTCCACATCCTCCACATCACTAGCCCCATTGCCAAGCCCTTCATCCTCCACGGGTGGATGGTCCTGGTGATCTTGATCCAGGATGAGTGGCACAGCTTTCTCAACTGCAATGTTGTGCAGCATGCAGCAGACCATGAAGATTTTGCAGACCTTCGCCGGGGCATATGGGTGGGCGCCGCCGGTCTTGTGGAGGCATCGGAATCGGCTCTTCAGGAGGCCAAACGTCCTCTCTATCAGTCGCCTTGTCCGGCCATGGGCGGTGTTGTGGCGGAGCTGGGCCGGCGTGCTGGGGTTGCGGAGAGGTGTGATCAGCCATGGCATGTTGGGATAGCCAGCGTCCCCTACATGGAAAGCACATGGACATAAGTAGGACAGGAGTAACGGTCGTGCTGGAAGTCTACGCAAAATACAGGACAGACAGACTGTACCCACCAACAACACATGCTCGTTCGTTGCGCAGCTGCGTCATCATTTCAGGCATCCTGCTACGCCTCATGATGTAGGCATCTTGTGCTGATCCTGGAAAACGAGCACAGACATGTGAAATCACCATGTTGGACAGACACACCACAAGGGCATTGATGGAGTGGTAGTGCTTGCGATTCCGGTACGTTACCTCCTGTGCGTGTGGTGGTACCAAAGCCACATGTGTCCCATCTATGGACCCAATGACATGGGGCATCCCTCCCAGGGCATAGAATCCACGCTTGACCCCAGTCAACATTGCAGGGGTAGGAAAATGGATGAAGTCATCCAGGTGAATCAACATGGCCTCTAAGAAATCATGCAGCACACGGCAGAACATGCTCTGGGACATGCCACCAACATGAGCTATGGTATTTTGAAAGGTACCCGTGGCTAGAAAATGTAGGGCTGCCATTACCTTCAGCTTGGGTGTCAGTGCCGTAGGATACCTGTGCTGCGGTTGCAGGTGTGGTGCCAGTCTCGCCGTCAACTCCAGAATCAACGGTTGGGGGAAGCGGTAGCACCGGATACTGTCATTCTCCCGCATGGCAGCCAAGTCCGGAATTGGTCGGGCAAGAGGTGGCGCTCTGCAGTAATTTGGAAGTGACAAGGAAGAGTGAGTGCACCACAACAACAATTGATTTGTACTGTGCACATGTTCATCTGTCAATACACATATGCCACATACAGAGTCAGGTATGTGCTACATGCCCTGGACACATATGGCTGCCAGGTGACACTCCTACCAAGACCCAGCTACACACGGAGATTGTGAACCTCCACATGCCTTGGCATGGGAATAGCTGTGTCCCAGTGCTAGTGAACAGCCTGACGCAAGACAGGAGTGACATACATCCACACATCAGCAGAAGTAGGATGTCGATTGCAGAGACTGGTAGCGGAATACTAGAGCCACAGGTCACATGACATTACACTAGGACAGCCCACACACCTTGCCATGAAGGTGTACATGTCATGACTCACCACACATTCATAGAGAGGATGCAGACATGTCCTTGTTACGCTACTCCGTGTCCCATGCATACATACGCACCTCGCATCCGATACCACATGTGGCATGGTGTGCGGAACAGTGTGCCATGGCCATCTACACACAGACACATGTTGGTTGCTGCAACGGCTGCAGCTTTTGAGGGAGCTAAAACATCTACCTAATGTGAACCCCCCACACATACATGACATAGTCACATCGTGCACCGTGGGTAGTGACATGTCAGGTGTGGTAACCCCTGTACCGGGCCTCAGGGGACACTTGAGTGTGTTGTTGTCCGTGCCATGCCTGTGACGCTCAACCCAAGTGTGCAGTACGACATGCACACATGTCAAAGGAGTCAAGGGCATGCCTGGCACACATTGCACTGTCACACATTACATGTGTACACATATCATCATACATCTGGTGCCTTCTCGACTCAGGAGTATTGTGCCACATCACAGCCTTTAACACCTGTGCCCCACACATGTAGTACTGCCCAGACAATGCCTTGATGTCCATCCATGGACAAGTATGTCAGCCCTATTCCTTCCTGTGTGCTGCCTGTCACCACTGTGATGTGTGAAAAACACCGTACTTCTGCTAAGAGGGCCTGTGTACGTTCCCGTATCACTATGGGAGTGCTGCCGTATGTGTACCCATCGTGATGGTGAGCGTACAGGCATGTGTACGGTCCGTACCACTACGAGTACGCATACGCAAGAACACCCATAGTGGTACGGCCCGTACACGCGTGCCTACGTTCACTTTCACTATGGGTGTCCTCGCGTATGCGTACTCGTAGTGGTACGGCCCGTACACACGCCTGTACGCTCCCTATCACTATGGGTGTCCTCGCGTATGCGTACACGTAGTGGTACGGCCCGTACACACGCCTGTACCCTCCCTATCACTATGGGTGTCCTCGCGTATGCGTACACGTAGTGGTACGGCCCGTACACACGCCTGTACGCTCCCTATCACTATGGGTGTCCTCGCGTATGCGTACACGTAGTGGTACGGCCCGTACACACGCCTGTACGCTCCCTATCACTATGGGTGTCCTCGCGTATGCGTACACGTAGTAGTACGGCCCGTACACACGCCTGTACGCTCCCTATCACTATGGGTGTCCTCGCGTATGCGTACACGTAGTGGTACGGCCCGTACACACGCCTGTACGCTCCCTATCACTATGGGTGTCCTCGCGTATGCGTACACGTAGTGGTACGGCCCGTACACACGCCTGTACGCTCCCTATCACTATGGGTGTCCACGCATATGCGTACATGTAGTGATAGTGAGCGTACAGGCGTGTGTACGGGCCGTACCACTACGAGTACGCATACGCGAGGACACCCATAGTGATAGGGAGCGTACAGGCGTGTGTACGGGCCGTACCACTACGAGTACGCATACGCGAGGACACCCATAGTGATAGTGAACGTAGGCACGCGTGTACGGGCCGTTGCTATGCATGTGGGGTGCCCTAGGGCCCTGGAACGCACCGTACCTGTGTGTGAAGCTCCAAATTACATAGGGGACACATGAGGGACAAGTATTAAGGCCTACATGCATGCTGGTTGTCATGGAGACCAAGTTTAAAGTTTGAATTTGTTCTGGAAGGTGCACAGCAGAAGTCAGTTGGAATGAATCTACTTTGTTGCAATGTGTTTGTGGGGTTGACATCATGCTGAAGAAAAAAACAGAATAAGAACCCACTGACTGCTAGGTTTGAAGGGATTGGAGGAAACATAGGATGCAAATGTGAGTGACCAATCACTCTGTACTCCTGTGCATGAAATGGGCCAGCAAGGCAGATATAAGGCAGCCAGGTCCCATGAGGGAGCACTTGCCTGCACATCTCTGTATTCCACGACCCAGCTGCTGCTACTGATTCCCTGGAACCATGTCAAGGGCTGTGGAGAGGTCACAGCCATTCACCCTGGAGGAGAACCTGGCTTTGCTGGATGTGATCCTCCCACAGTACCCCATGCTGTATGGGCGACCAGGTTATCAGGTGAGTGCAGAGTCCACTAGCACAGACTGTGTCCCTTTTTTGTGACTGTGACTTCTGCCATTGTGTCCAGGTGTGACACACATGCTATGTACTGTAGGGAGGGTCCCAGGGGGGGGAATACCTGATGTCTCCCAGCAGTGCCAAGAGACAGGAGGGGTGTGTGCCTAACACTCCCAGCAGTGCCCAGAGACAGGAGTGGTGTGTGCAGAGTCCTCCCAGCAGTGCCCAGAGACAGGAGGGGTGGGTGCAGAGTCCTCCCAGCAGTGCCCAGAGACAGGAGGGGTGTGTGCCTAACACTCCCAGCAGTGCCCAGAGACAGGAGGGGTGTGTGCAGAGTCCTCCCAGCAGTGCCCAGAGACAGGAGGGGTGGGTGCAGAGTCCTCCCAGCAGTGCCCAGACATGAGAGGGGAGGGTGCAGAGTCCTCCCAGCAGTGCCCAGAGACAGGAGGGGTGGGTGCAGAGTCCTCCCAGCAGTGCCCAGAGACAGGAGGGGTGTGTGCCTAACACTCCCAGCAGTGCCCAGAGACAGGAGGGGTGTGTGCAGAGTCCTCCCAGCAGTGCCCAGAGAGGAGGGGTGGGTGCAGAGTCCTCCCAGCAGTGCCCAGAGACAGGAGGGGTGGGTGCCTAACACTCCCAGCAGTGCCCAGAGACAGGAGGGGTGTGTGCAGAGTCCCCCCAGCAGTGCCCAGAGACAGGAGGGGTGGGTGCCTAACACTCCCAGCAGTGCCCAGAGACAGGAGGAGTGTGTGCAGAGTCCTCCCAGCAGTGCCCAGAGACAGGAGGGGTGGGTGCCTAACACTCCCAGCAGTGCCCAGACATGAGAGGGGTGGGTGCAGAGTCCTCCCAGCAGTGCCCAGAGACAGGAGGGGTGTGTGCAGAGTCCTCCCAGCAGTGCCCAGAGACAGGAGGGGTGGGTGTGATGCACAGTGTGAGCCTGGATCATTGATTGTGTAGTTGCCCTCATTCCACCTGTGTCCTTTCAATGGCACGTACTGCTTTTGCCCTTCCCCAGAGGATCATGTCCCTATGACAAAGGTGCAATGCGTTGGATGCATACTATGCCTTGTTGTAAACAGCAAATGTGTTCTAATCTCTGTCTCTGTGACATGTGCCAGGTGTATTGATGTAGTGTCACTTGTTCATCCTCACAGGTAGACGCCTCTGCCAAGGAGCACATATGGCTGACCGCCGTCAGCGCCGTAAGGAGTGCGGATGGTCGGAGGCGGCGCCTGTCCCAGGTGAGGAAACGCTGGCAGGATATCCGGTGCTGGACGCGAAGGATCACACGGGTCCTGCTGGAGGACTCACCTGAGAGCCAGAAGAACCGCGGGCGCCGCTGTCTCTCCCACATCCACAAGCGTGTGCTGGCGGTGGTATTTCCAGACTTGGACAGGCGCCTACAGGAGATGCAGCAGCAGGAAGGGGGTAGGTACATGTGTGTTTGTTGTGTTTCACCAGCATTTGTAAGTGCACTGTTCCATGGATACACTGCCAGGGTTTAATGGTGCTGTGCAGATCCTGTTACCCACAGTATTGCAGTGCTCTCCTGCCTCCCTTCCCCTCCTTGCAATGTGTTCCCTGGTCTGTGTGTAGTCATACTTGCACAAGGTTATCTAGGCTGCCAGTTTATCGATGTGCCCAATGCTTGCAGCTTCTTGTGTGGGGGTGGTGTGTAACAGGTTTTGGGACCTTGCCTGTGCTCTGTCCAGTTCTTGACTTGTGGGTTCCATGTCAGTTGGCACTAATGCTGAGTCCAGACATGGGAGTCAATCTCTCAAGTGCGAGGCCTTCCAGCACGCATGTCCTATGTGGTGGCCTGTGACATGATGTGCATGAGTGTGCGGTACGCATAGTGCAGGGATGGTAGCGTGTGTTGCAGTCATTCCCATTCAGGAGCATGGAGTTGTGTGGCCACTACCGTCCCCAGGGGCATCTTTTCCTAGGTATCATGTGTGTAATCCGAAAATGTCGACTATCTCTGTGTCTACAGCATAGGTTGTGCTCTGTGCCATTGACCCCTGGCACCATGTATATTGACGTGAAATGTAGTAAAAGTGTCCACTGTCCAGCCTGACCTGATTTTCCTTGTTCATACTCACGGTGGCCATTGCCTGTGTGTCTTGTTACAATCATCTGATGATGCCCATTTGTACATGATTATTTGGACAGGCGCACCTTGGGTATTTTGTGTGCAATATAGAATTTTTGCATCCCATGTGTATTTCACCCAGACTAAGAGATGTAAGTGCTTCCTGTGTCTCCAAAGAATTGTCTCATGTAGGGGGTGGGTGGTGCGGGCATGGCCTACATGTCAACACCTGAGATCTCCTTGCTAGGACTGGCCAGTGTGTGATGTTTGTCTGGACATACACTCAAGGTGCAGTGAGCCAGTCAGGGTGGGCATGTTATCAGTATTACCTATGCTGCATGTGCCTCTAGTTCCTGGCTATGGTCCCTGCTCATCCCTATTTCCTGCCACGCTGTGTGGTGCAGATGCAGTGCTGGATTGTCCCCAGGGCCTTGCTCCTCAGTCAAAATTCCATGTCATCTCATTTGCTATTGTGTCATGCTCTCCATAGTTTTTCAGTGGCATGGTGGGTCACACAACTGTGTCTTGCATGCCCTACATATGTACCTTGTTTTGTAGTTGTGACTCTTCTTTTGTTTCAGGCTATGCACTGTAACCTGAGTAGGTTGGACTCATGTGACATATGTATACAGGTGTATGATTAATTTCTGTCTCTTCACCCTGCCCACAGCATCGTCGGGGGACACGGAGGGAGACATGGGAACAGACGGAGCAGAGGGACCGAGCACCAGTGCCAGCGGTGACATCGTGGCTGGCACATCGAGTGGGACTGAGGCGGAGGAGAGTGAAGCCGGGGACCTGTCGACTGGCACAACAGAGTATGAAGCTGACGGGTCCGAGGATGATCTCTCCGAGTGGGCAGTGGCTGCACCACCATCTGACAGCAGCACTACATCTTGCCCCGCCCCCTCCATTGGCATCTGCCGCCTCCCACGTGCTTGTGTCCCTTCCCAGCGTGCCCAGTCACCGCATGTCTCCTTCATGCCAGGCACCGCACCCCCTGCCCCTGTCTCCACTGCTGCCGCCAATGCCGAGTCTGTGGACATCCAGCGGCAGTTGCAGATTGGTCAGGCTGCGATCCTTAATGTCCTCCATAGCCACAGCCAGGTCCTCAACAACATGGAGGCATACTTGGAGGGCATTCATTCATCGCAGGCTGACCAACGCAACTTGCTGAGGTCCATAGACTCTACACTGACTGCAGCAGTGGGTCTCCTGCAGCGCTACGTCCCACCCCCTACCCCTGCCCCTTTCACACTTCCCACTCCCATGCCTGTCCCACGTACACCCAGACGTCAGCATGCACCCACCACAACAGACACAGGCACCACACCAGCAGGGAAGGTCCGCCGCACACCTCCTGACACGCACACACAGGGTGAAGTAGGCACACCCACTGGGTCAGGGGGTAAACGTGTGACACGCAGCCAGAGTAGGAGTCCGCATTCCACCAAATCCACTCCCTCCAAATCCCCTCCCCTCAGCTCTCCTGGCCACATCTCCCCCAAAGACTCCTTCATGGCCGCTCTGTCCCTGAGCCCCACAGTGACACCACCCCGCAAGCGGTCAAGGAATTCCCCGGTCAGGGTGGTTGGGTCCCCCACCCTGTCCACACCCTCCCCCAGTGGCGCTGCGACCCATCCCTCTGATCCCCCCCACTCCTTGGGGCCTGTGGTTCCTTCGGGTGCAGGGGAGTCCCTGGAGGACCTTGCTAAGGTGTGCAGCGAGCTCCTAGAATCCACCTTTGGCCCTGCCCCACCCCCTGTGGTGGAGTCCTCCATCCCTGCACCCACGTCGCCTACCCTTCGCCCTCCTGTCCCTGCGGTGCCTGTTCCTTCCCCCCACATGATGCCCTCACCCCTGTGGAAGACGACGGAATCTAACTGTGCAGGCAAGCTAGGGGACACGCATCCCACTGTGTCCCCCATCCAGCTGTGACTCATGGACTGCCCTATGGGCTTTGTAAATATTGAACTTTCTACTGACACACTATTTAAGATCATGCTGATTGAAGCCATTTTTGTTTCCTTTGAACACTACTGCTTTTCTGATGTTGCTGTTGGTGGGGCTGCTACATGATTTTGGGTGGTAATCATGTGTGGGGTGTGTGGGAAATGTAGTAGTGTGCTGGTCATAGGGGGGACCCTGGTATCTGTGTGCCATCACACGGTGTTAGCTAGGTTTCTCTGTTCATGTAAGCAGTTACTGCATGGTGAAATTGTCCCAAGGTGTATTCCTTCCTCTGTGTACCCTGCCATCTTCCCTGCAGGGTGTTCCCAATATGTGGTGCTGAGCTGTGTCTACATCAGCTGGGTGTGTGACGGACTCCTTCAACTTTGCACATGCATGCTGAGCGATGTCTCCACCTGCATCATTCGTGGCATCCTTGGTAGTCATTGTACTTGTGTATGTGGACTATTGACATGACTTCATGTGGACATGTTTTCTTTTCGGTGCTATGCATGCGTCTACTCCCAGCCTCGCACACATGTGGTACATGTACTGCAGGGTCTTTGTGCACCTGACTGACATTTGTGGGCATGGTATCTGTGGCTACTCCACCCTTTGCGTTCCATGGGCACTGCTGGGAGTGTTAGGCACCCACCCCTCTCATGTCTGGGGACTGCTGGGAGGACTCTGTACCCACCCCTCCTGTCTCTGGGCACTGCTGGGAGGACTCTGCACACACCCCTCCTGTCTCTGGGGACTGCTGGGAGGACTCTGCACCCACCCCTCCTGTCTCTGGGCACTGCTGGGAGTGTTAGGCACCCATCCCTCCTGTCTCTGGGCACTGCTGGGAGGACTCTGCACACACCCCTCCTGTGACTGGGCACTGCTGGGAGGACTCTGCACACACCCCTCCTGTGTCTGGGCACTGCTGGGAGGACTCTGCACACACCCCTCCTGTCTCTGGGCACTGCTGGGAGGACTCTGCACCCACCCCTCCTGTCTCTGTGCACTGCTGGGAGGACTCTCCCCACACCCCTCCTGTCTCTGGGCACTGCTGGGAGGACTCTGCACACACCCCTCCTGTCTCTGGGCACTGCTGGGAGTGATAGGCACCCACCCCTCCTGTCTCTGGGCACTGCTGGGAGGACTCTGCACCCACCCCTCCTGTCTCTGTGCACTGCTGGGAGGACTCTGCACACACCCCTCCTGTCTCTGGGCACTGCTGGGAGGACTCTGCACACACCCCTCCTGTCTCTGGGCACTGCTGGGAGTGTTAGGCACCCACCCCTCCTGTCTCTGGGCACTGCTGGGAGGACTCTGCACCCACCCCTCCTGTCTCTGGGCACTGCTGGGAGTGTTAGGCACCCACCCCTCCTGTCTCTGGGCACTGCTGGGAGGACTCTGCACACACCCCTCCTGTCTCTGGGCACTGCTGGGAGGACTCTGCACACACCCCTCCTGTGTCTGGGCACTGCTGGGAGGACTCTGAACCCACCCCTCCTGTCTCTGTGCACTGCTGGGAGGACTCTGCACACACCCCTCCTGTCTCTGGGCACTGCTGGGAGGACTCTGCACCCACCCCTCTCATGTCTGGGCACTGCTGGGAGTGTTAGGCACACACCCCTCCTGTCTCTGGGCACTGCTGGGAGGTCTCTGCACCCACCCCTCCTGTCTCTGTGCACTGCTGGGAGGACTCTGCACACACCCCTCCTGTCTCTGGGCACTGCTGGGAGGACTCTGCACACACCCCTCCTGTCTCTGGGCACTGCTGGGAGTGTTAGGCACCCACCCCTCCTGTCTCTGGGCACTGCTGGGAGGACTCTGCACCCACCCCTCCTGTCTCTGGGCACTGCTGGGAGTGTTAGGCACCCACCCCTCCTGTCTCTGGGCACTGCTGGGAGGACTCTGCACACACCCCTCCTGTCTCTGGGCACTGCTGGGAGGACTCTGCACACACCCCTCCTGTGTCTGGGCACTGCTGGGAGGACTCTGCACCCACCCCTCCTGTCTCTGTGCACTGCTGGGAGGACTCTGCACACACCCCTCCTGTCTCTGGGCACTGCTGGGAGGACTCTGCACCCACCCCTCTCATGTCTGGGCACTGCTGGGAGTGTTAGGCACACACCCCTCCTGTCTCTGGGCACTGCTGGGAGGTCTCTGCACCCACCCCTCCTGTCTCTGTGCACTGCTGGGAGGACTCTGCACACACCCCTCCTGTCTCTGGGCACTGCTGGGAGTGTTAGGCACCCACCCCTCCTTTCTCTGGGCACTGCTGGGAGTGTTAGGCACCCACCCCTCCTGTCTCTGGGCACTGCTGGGAGGACTCTGCACCCACCCCTCCTGTCTCTGTGCACTGCTGGGAGGACTCTGCACACACCCCTCCTGTCTCTAGGCACTGCTGGGAGTGTTAGGCACCCACCCCTCCTGTCTCTGGGCACTGCTGGGAGGACTCTGCACCCACCCCTCCTGTCTCTGGGCACTGCTGGGAGGACTCTGCACACCCCCCTCCTAATTCACAATATGTACGCTTCGAACATACACGGGTGTGGGTTCGCTCCATGCATACGCGGGTGAGGGTACGGGTCGTACTTACACTGTTGGGGTGGGGGGTTCGCTCCATGCATACGCGGGTGAGGGTACGTGTCGTACTTACACTGTTGGGGTGGGGGGTACGCTCCATGCATACGCGGGTGGGGGTACGTGTCGTACTTACACTGTTGGGGTGGGGGGTATGCTCCATACGTACGCGGGTGGGGGTACGTGTCGTACTTACACTGTTGGGGGGGTACGTTCCATGCGTACGCGGGTGGGGGTACGTGTCGTACTTACACTGTCGGGGTGGGGGGTACGCTCCATGCATACGCGGGTGGGGGTATGTGTCGTACTTACACTGTTGTGGTGGGGGGTACACTCCATACGTACGCGGGTGGGGGTACGTGTCGTACTTACACTGTTGGGGGGGGTACGCTCCATACGTATGCGGGTGGGGGTACGTGTCGTACTTACACTGTTGGGGTGGGGGGTACGCTCCATACGTACGCGGGTGTGGGTACGTGTCGTACTTACACTGTTGGGTTGGGGGTACGCTCCATACGTACGCGGGTGGGGGTACGTGTCGTACTTACACTGTTGGAGGGGGTATGCTCCATACGTACGCGGGTGGGGATAAGTGTCGTACTTACACTGTTGGGGTGGGGGGTACGCTCCATGCGTACGTGGGTGGGGGTACGTGTTGTACTTACACTGTTGGGGTGGGGGGTACGCTCCATGCGTACGTGGGTGGGGGTACGTGTCGTACTTACACTGTTGGGGTGGGGGGTACGCTCCATGCATACGCGGGTGGGGGTACGTGTCGTACTTACACTGTTGGGGTGGGGGGTACGCTCCATACGTACGCGGGTGGGGGTACGTGTCATACTTACACTGTTGGGGTGGGGGGTATGCTCCATGCATACGCGGGTGGGGGTACGTGTCATACTTACACTGTTGGGGTGGGGGGTACGCTCCATACGTACGCGGGTGGGGGTACGTGTCATACTTACACTGTTGGGGTGGGGGGTACGCTCCATGCATACGCGGGTGGGGGTACGGTCCGTACATTGCCATACCCACGCTGTGGAATGCTTGTGCGGGCCGTCCCCAGGCCTTTGCCACGTGGGTACGAGCCGTCCCGCCATTGTTGGGGTGACGTAGGTGTGGGCGTGGTACGACTCGTACCCACGCTCTTAAGGCGTGGGTACGGGACGTACCTGTATGGTTGTGTTGCCGGTTCGCGTCGTCAAGAACTTCCGTTGTGGCAGTCGCTGGCTTGGCTGGACACGCCCCCACCCCCTCGTAGTGACCAGGGCCTGAGGGTCAGGTATGTCCAGGGCATGTGTGCTGTGTGACTTTGGTGGGGGTTTTGTGGCCTGCCCCTGGTCCTGCCACCCCCCCCCCTTTCCCCCCTCCCTTTGTGGTTCTGACCTTCTGCGGCGTCTGCGTCCGAACCTGTAGAGGAGGTCGACTGCTATGAGGGCCCGGATGACACGTAGGTTTGGGTCCATGTCTGTCCGTTGCGTACAGGTACTCCTTGTTCGCGTCGTCCTGTCTGTCCGTCGCGTACGGGTCCTCCTTGTTCGCGTCGTCCTGATTTCCGGCAGTTTTTGGCAGCCGGAAAATATTCTCTGTGCGGGATGACGTCGGTGCGAATCGTAATTCCTGGTTCGTGAATGGCAGGCTGCGTGCGTCCCGACGTCACGTCGGCGCTTTCCCGGATCGCATTTGTACGTTTATTTTGGTCGGTCGGGGTTTTGTACGATTCGTACGGGAAAGGTGTTTCCGTGCGAATCGTAATTCCATGTTTGTATATTTTGATGACCGGGTACGCGTCGGACGGGGAATATGCTCCGTCCGACGGTTCGTACCCGGTTTTTACCGGATCGTGATCGGCACCAGAGTGTCCCACCACCATCGACAACATTTCCACTCCCATGGAACATCTCAACTTCCAGCTCCACACAGACAAAAAGGCAACCATCAGAGGTACCCTTGCATACCGACTTCCAGGTCTGCGCTCCAACTTCTGCAACACCATTGCAGACTTCATTGCTCCACTAGCCTTAGACTCCAAGGACTGCATCTTTCTCGGTGACCTAAATTTCCACACCAATGACCCCAATGACAAAAACACCGCACACCTTCTTTACAGTATGAGCAGCCTTGTCTTTGACCCAGGTTGTCCACAACCCTACACACACCACAGGACAGATGGTGGATCCAGCAACCACATCAAATACAGCAATGTCACAGAACTCACATGGACCGATCACTCCATTGTCCACTTCAGCATCTTCAGTCCCCGCACCAATGCCCCCCACCGGAAGTGGAATGAAATCTCAGCGATCAGCTGGACAAACATCCTGAACATCTCCAACACTGCTGTCAACACCAACCTTGAACAGAGAGTGAAAACCATCCATGCCTGGATCACCAATTGTGCAGACAGCATTGTACCCATCAAAAGCAACATCCAGAGAAAATCCTCTAAAAAGACCAGCTGGTACACTCAAGAACTCAGATGAGTGAAACGAGACAGCAAACGGTTGGTGAGGAGATGCCACACTAGCAAGGACACCTCTGACAGGGCAGCCGTCAAGACCTCCCTCAACCTCTACCATCGCCTGCTGAGGGCAACAATGAAGACAGCCATTGCCATATCATCAAAACCAGCGCCAACAATACCAAGGAACTTTTCAACATTGTTAACGAATTCTCCAACCCAGCTGCCAATGAAAACAACAACACACCCTCACAGGAGCTGTGAGACAACCTCTCCCACTTCTTCCACAGCAAGATGGTGTATGGAAACATCAAACCCAAATCCACACCTATAGACTTCCTCAAGAGATACCCTAACATTGTAACCAACAAGAACCACACACTGACCACATGGAACATCCTCCCCACCTAGGACCCTACCTCCACTATGAAATCCATCCACTCAGGCGCTCCAACAGACCCATGCCCACACCATTTCTTCAACCTTCGAAACCAAAGGATCAGCCAGGAACTCACCACCCTACTCAACATCTCTATCACCACTGCAACATTTCCTTATGCGTGGAAACATGCTAAAGTCAGACCACTACTCAAAAAACCCTCCGCCAACACCAGAGAACTCAAAAACTACCAGCCCATCTCCCTCCTCCCATTCCGAGTGAAGGTACTGGAAAAGATCATCACCAAGCAACTCACCTGGAGAAGAACCAGCTACTTGACACGCCCAATCTGGCTTCCGCAGCAATCACAGCACCAAAAATGCCTAGATGGCAGCCACAGATGACATCCGAATCCTCCTTAACTGAGGAGAAACAGCAGCTATGATCCTCCTTGAACTCTTGGCAGCCTCTGATACAGTATCCCAAAACACTGATCAAAAGACTTCACCACATCAGCATCCAAGGAGATGCGCTCTAATGGATCACAGGCATGGGCGGTCCATTGGGGCTGAGGGGCCATGCCCCTCTACCTTTTGCCCCTCACGAAGAGTATCTGTCAGGCTGCACAAAGGTCAGCATGACAGCCACTGTTCACTTTCAGTTTGGGCAGCCAGAAGCCAGACATGTGTAAAATGTATAGGCTCTTGGTTGACTGAGCTGCACTTTGCTGGGCTGAGGAAGTCACAGCTCCTGTGGGCGTGAAGTCCTCAGTTTAGCAAAGGTCCCTGACGCCCTACCCTCAGTGACCAGGGGTAACGTCACCGATTGTCTCACACCTGGGTACTTCAGTTTTAAGCCCTGAAGTGCCCAGGGTGGAGTGTCAATCATTGACACTTCATCACAGAGTGGGGTGGGGTCAGCAGTCTCATTGACCCCATTCCACTCTGTGATGACGTTGGGACTGCTGCCTTCCCTCAGTGGCTGACCTTAGTCCCAAACCTCCTGGATCCTCCGAGGCAGAGCTGGTTGCAGGTAAGTGTGTGTTTTGTTTTCTTTTAAATTAATGTTTGGTGTGTGCGTGCGTGTATGTATGAATGTTTGGGAAAGAGTGTTGTGAATAAATATGTTTGTGAGTGCGCATGTGTGAATGCCTGGCAGTGAGTGTTATGTGTATGTGTGCATGTGTGTGTCCCATCTGCCCCCCTCCCTCCAAAACCTACCAGCTGCCACTGTTGGATCACCTCCTTCCTCACCAAATAACCACCCACCTTTCCCCTCTGAACCCAAGGAGATCACCTGCGGTGTCACCCAGGGCTCATCCCTCAGCCTCACGCTCTTCAATGCATATATGACCCTATAGGCTGACATTCTCAGATCCCACAGTCTCAACGTAATTTCTTATGCAGGTGACACCCAACTCATCCTCTCACTCACCGACAACCCCACCATTACCAGAACCAACATTCACAGATGCATGACAAAAGTCGCCAACTGGATGAGGAAGAACTGCTTTTTGGTAACAGCAACAAAACATGGAATGAATCCTGGTGGCAATTAGACCTAGAACCTAGAACCTGCACTCACTCCCCTTCATCATACCAGAAACCTTGGAATCATCATTGTCAACAATCTCATCATGAAATCACAGCTCAACGCTGTCTCCTCTGCCTTCTTCCTCACTCTGAGCATGCCACATAAGATCTTCAATTAGCTACTCCTACACACGAGACACACCGTAGCACAAGCCCTCATCACCAGTCAACTAGACCATGGCAATGCCCTCTACAAAAGGAATTGCCGCAAACCTTCTACAGAGACTTCAGACCATACAGAACGCCGCAGCCATGCTCATCTTTGGCCTTCCCCAACAAACCCATATCACACCCCACCTCAGGAAACTCCATTGGCTCCCCATAAAGAAGAGGTGTCAATTCAAGTTGCTGGTCCACACACAAGGATCCACGCACCAAGGACCCGCCTATATTGACCACTGCCTGAACTTCTACCAAACATTGAGGACACTAAACTCTGCCTCCCTTTCACTTGCCCATCCTCCCTGCATCTACCAAAGCAAAAGTGGAGGACGTTCCTTCTCCCACATTGCAGCAAAGACCTGGAACAGCCTCCCCACATATCTTGGAACCATCACCTCACTTCTGGAATTGTGAATGGCCTTCAAGACCTGGCTGTTCGAATAAGCCTCCAGGGCCTGCATGCGCCTGGATACCCTATCGGGTGATTAGCTACGCTTTATATATCCTGATTGATTGATTGACAGTCAAACACACGTTTAATAAAAAGGTTGTATATAAAGAGGTTGGGCATTAAATTGCACTGCTCCAGAACACACTGGACTTCAGGTTACGAGAAGCCACGTTCATATTGGACTTAACGTTTACAAGTAAATATTCTTAAGTGTGTTAGACCAATGGGTTAAATTGTTCTGAACCAAGACAGAGTACAATTTCCACAATGAACTGAATTGATAGATGAAAGACTGGGATGAGAAAAGGGGTTCCTATGACATGAATTGTAGCATAAGAATAAGACTCATGTGCCATCTTTAAGGAAAGACTGACAATTGCAAATGAGTGAATCATGGTCACACATGCAGGCAAAGTCTACCTACATACAGGGATCAGAGGCAAGGTACAACATCCAAAGGATGAGTACAGCAGCCTGACTCAGTGGTCTATGTGTGGTAATATGAGAGGTTCAATTAGAGGGAGAGGGTGTGAGGTTCTAAGATTCAGCTCATATTTTCAGTATACGTTGTGAACAAAGTTCAGTTTGCTAATTGACATTTAGTTTCACACTTCTAAGCTGCATGAAAGAAGAACTAAAGAAATACCATTAGCCCTGTAATCTGATTAAACTCTAATTAAGTGTTCAGTGTTAAAAAATGTGCCTGTGGACTCCAATTTGCTGTGAATTATTTTGTGTAAATTTAAAATACTCCTTGGAGGTTTATATTTTAACATCTTTTCACTGTTGACGGGAAAATGTGCTATTGCTTTCAAGGCTATGCATTAGCAGGAGGGAAGTGTCTGAAGATTTGCCAGGTCAAACTGGCAGTTTAACACTCCACACAAAGTAATGGCATGCCTGAGACATGTTTAAAGGTCAACTTAAGTGGGTGGCCCAATCAGTGCTGGAGGTCCACTAGTAACATTTAATTTACAGGCCCTGGGCACATGTAGTGCCACATTACTAGGGACTTACAGGTAAATTAAATATGCCAATCGGACCTATTGGGCATGTTTTAAGGAGGGAGCACATGCACTTTAGCACTGGTTGGCAACGGTAACGAATACTAAGGGCAACAATAATCATATCCGCAAAAAAGGGGGTTCAGTTTATGAGCTTCTTGCGTTTTGTATTCAGAGGATAGAGAGATCTTTCTATATTCCCCAGAAAATATTTGAATGTGCATTTTTATATATGTCTTAATACTTATTCAGTATAAAATTCATTTAATCGATTTGCACAGTGTGCTCTACAAACTGAACTGTCTTTGCAAGCTTTAAGCGCAACTATTATAGCATCACTCTTTCTCACTGTTATCAACCTTGGAAGGACGAAGATTGAATCATGTTGCACATCTTCAAAACAGGCCGATTAAGACCCACTGTGCTGGCATTGTATTGTGTGCCACAATTAACTGCGTTAATGCCATCTTGATAACACCTGTCTTTTAACTTCTGCCCACAGATGCTGTACTTAGTTACCAGGAAACACTCCCTGAACTCGTCGAATGTAGGAATTTAACAACAAAAGAACAAGTTTCCTATTTTTAGTGAACAAGAGCTGTATCACATAAAGGGAGCACTGGCATTGCTCAAATAAGTTAAGACTCGTCTCTGCCACAGTTTCGGTCTGACAGGTGTCTGATCTGACATAGTTGAAGAGCTGTAGGGGGTAATTTTTACCACATAATGTAGTAGTGAATGGTTGCTTGACACAGGAACTTTCAAAGTAACACAATGAAGGCATGACAGAGCACAATGGAACAAGATAGTAAAAACAGACCAAAACACAACTGCAGTACAACACAATACAATCACGATACAATCACGCACCAGCACCAACCTTAACCGTGAGCCGTGAGGGGAACGGCGAGGTCCTCACGTCCAGCTACCCAAGCCCACGCCGTGAGGGGAACGGCCAACGTGAGTCCAGGCCAACGTGCCACGCCGTGAGGGAAACGGCCGTTTTACAAACTACAATTCCCAGGAGGCTCTGGGAGGCGCCAGAAGATCGCGTCAGCCCAGCGCCAGGGGGCATATAGAGTGCCAATTCCTCCCGCAGCGCAGGACGCGCGCGGGCAGCGCCCGGGCGAAGCCCGGGCCAAGGGCAGGCCCGTCCTTGCCCGTCATCGCCGGACGGAGGCCGGGCTGGGCCCCCCCTCTTTAATCCTGACCCTTGCGTTGCTGATCCAAGGTACTGTTGATTGCTTCGAGACTGTCAGCCCTTGACGCTGGATTATTGCCATTAGTGTTTGCATGCCCCCCATGCGGCTAATAATTGTGTCCTTACGAGGATTGAGGGTATTGTAAATGAATGTGAAAACATCTTGGGAGATAGCAATATCCCTACTGCTGTCTCGAGCCCAACTGACTCTGAGGAAGCTTTAGTACAGACACACCCACATGAAAGAGTTGTGCCTGCTATGTTCTCTAGGAAAACATCGCTAAAATTACCAACTGTGCTAGTACATAAATCAAATGTGGATATCCCGGGGCCTCCTAACTCTCAATTTCATCCAAGACTGGGTACTTACTCGAGAGCCACTAACAATGGTAAAGCCTGTGAAGGCCTGCTGGATGAAATACCCTGCTTAAATAGATTTGCTGCCTTAGATCCCAGCCCAGTGTGTAGCCCAATCGATACCCCTAGCCGAGAAGGAGCGGCCAAACCCCCTGCTAACCCAAGTCATTGTAATTCTTATGGCCCTTACAACGCTGCTCTCTATCAGAGAGTGGAACTACTTGAAAGGGAACTAGCCATGTTGAGGCAAAAAGTGGATGAGCTGGAAGCCAGGCCCCTAGGCCTAATCACCCAACCCCAACCCCCCCCATTTGTAAAGAAGAGCATAGGCAGGGGTGGGGAGGAGAAGCGTCTTGGGGAAAATGGGTGCAGCCTAGTGCCAGGCCAGGTGATACAGGCCCAACCCTCTATTCTTGGCTCTCTTCCCCTGAGTAATTCCACTCCTTCTTCTGAGCCTGCTATGGGTAAGGTGCTCAGAGGTAAGACTTTAGAACAGTCCAACCCAAGATCGAAATATGATAGATATGTACCGATCAGAGAAGGGTCGTTAGACCAACCATGTCCAGGACCTAATAGGTGTAACTTACATGAGAGGAACTCTACTCCTAAAATCTATATGACCAAGGTCCCCAAACTCCCGAGCTACCCCAGATTTAAAACCCAAGAATCTCTCCACAACAAGGTAATCCACTGGATAAGACATGTGAGAGGTTGTAGGTCGGTAATACGGGAGGACCTGGTCAAAGTCAAGAGGATTACCAAAGAGGGATCGTTGACTGACTGCATTGAGTTACAACTACCCAATGGCAAACTAGCAGCCAATCTGGTGGCACTTGAGCACCTACTACCCCCCCCCCCCGAACCTTCGAAAATTCAGTTCCGCTTTTCCCCACTGTGGTCCCCTGAGGGCGAAGGGACTGAGAGTGGGTTAAGTTCAGTCGATTGACTGGACATACCACTCCGGTCAGTATTGGGCATCAGACCAAAGGATGGTAAAAGAGATGGTCCAGTCTCTTGTCCTAATACTAGGGGGGCCGAACTAGGGGTGCGGGGGAGGCCACTGGTTAACCATAGTAGTCAAACCTGTGATAGTAGTCCTAATACTGAGGGGAGCACTCCAGTCTTTATTCGCTTCCTTTCTTGGAATATTGCTGGTCTACAGAAAAAACTTCTGTTACCAGAGTGGAACAACTTTATAGACAAGCAAGATATTTGCCTTTTTCAGGAAACCTGGAGTACTGTCCCCCTTTATAATCTGGATTTACCACCTACTTCCTCCTAGCTGTACATTCAGGGAAAGGTCGACCAGCGGGGGGGCTCCACATCTGGCTAAACATTGCTTTGAACTGGTCATCTTGTACACAAACTACTCCCTCAAATGACATTTTACACTTATCAGTGACAGGTCCCAAAAATGGGCGAAACCTGGAAATATTTAATGTATATGCCAGAGGGTCTCCCGGGGCACAATTTTCCTCCACTTTAGCAGCCTTAGAGAACGAGCTGTCCAGTATTAATCCCAAATCAGTTGTCATTGTGGCAGGAGATCTTAACTGTACCTACGAACCCCTCTGTTCTGAGGACATTCTGGGTTTGGGTGAACAGGACAATATATTCTCAATACCCCCTATTAGCCTAGCCCCAATAAAGAAGTGGACACAAAGGGCCGTACAATTGAATGCCATAACTGTGGCGCATAACTTAAGAGCTGTTAATGGCAGGACGCGCTCGGATAAGTCTGGGGCCAACACATATAATAGGACTAATTCCCAATCTAGGATTGATTATATCCTATTGGACTTACGGCTTTGGCAGGACCTGGCCGATATGGAAATCTTACCCTCACAAGACAGTGACCATAATCCGCTGTGCATGCTTTTAAAAAATAACTGGACAACCTCTAGACCCCACACCGAAGCGAAAGTAGTAACAAAAGAAGTAGTGCCCTCCAACTGTAAGCGATGCCTTAAATGGCAGAGGGTCTCTTTGGAGGAAGACAAACTGAGTAAAATAAGAGACCTCATAGAGTTGAAAGCCCTGGAGGTCGCCTTGATCGGCCCAACTTTTGAGGGAGCCCAGAGCTCTCCACTCCCATCCTTCTATCATGAAACCATTGAAAAGTTGGGAATGTATTTTACTATACTGGATCACTCTGCTCCTAAAAAGACCCCCAGGCCCTCCAATCTGTGGTATTCGAAGACATGTAAAACAAAGAGACGCAAGCTGACCGTAGCCCTCCAAAGTAATGATATACCTCAGGTTAGACAGGCCAGAAAAGAATATTCCGGGGCTATTGATCAAGCCAAGCGAATCTGGGAAGAAGCGCGTTGGCAGGATCTTAAATCTGCTTCCTCTTTGAAGGATGCCACATTGTTCTGGAGTCTTATTCATAAAGGTAGTCAAAAGGGTGAGGCGATACCTAACCACATAACGGAACAACAGTGGCATTGACATTTTTCTGATTTATACAGTGAGGGCGATGCCCTCATGCCTTTAATTGATGAAAATGCGCCGCAACCTCCGTTGGATCCACCATTAGTCGTGACCCATGAGGCGGATTATTCAGCTGCCCTTTTTAAAATTAATGAAGTTCTTCTTGCCATTAAAGGGTTAGCCCCGGGAAAGGCTGCGGGTCCGGATGCTATTCCCGGCGATCCCGTCACGAACCCAAAATATGGGCCAATTTTATTTTATCTATATTACATCTTGTTGCCAGAGGCCACCCTATTCCAGACTCTTGGAAGGGCGCTGAGGTGGTTACCATATATAAAAAGGGGAATGGGGAGGATCCTGCCAACTGCAGGCCGATTAGTTTAATCGACGTAATCCAGAAGGTGGTTGGCAGGGTCCTCCTTTTGAGGGTGAGGTCATGGATGGATGAGGTCAATGTGCTTTCGCATTTTCAGGCTGGCTTTAGACAGGGGGTGGGCACGATGGACCAGGTCTTTCGGTTTTATATGAGCTACTGGAAAACAGTGGTTATTGGGAAAGGCAGTCTCTATCTGGCCTTCATTGACCTTAATACCGCGTTTGATCTGGTCCCTCGTGCCAAATTATGGCAGACACTCCACGACATGGGTTTTCCCCCTATGTTACTTGACATTGTCAAACGCCTCCACGAAGGGAACTATGCAAGAATCAGGTGGGGAAACCAGGGCCAGTTGACACAAAGGATCGCAGTGAACAGGGGCGTACGCCAGGGATGTGTGCTGGCTCCTACACTGTTTTCTCTTTTCATAAATGGGGTAGTGGAACATCTTAAAGCGGTTCCATCTGATGCCCCTTCTCTGGCCGGTGAAAAATCTCCCACCCTCCTCTTTGCTGACGATACCCTCTTGATGTCCAAGTCCCCAAGCGGTCTGCAAAAGTTACTAGATAGATTTAGCCAATTTTGTGAAGCACGGGGCTTAGTGATTAACACATCTAAAACCAAGCTCATGGCACTATCCCCCTCGAAACGCTTCAAGAATGACATTACATTGAATGGCATTTTATTGGATATTGTTGATTCCTTTGATTATTTGGGCATCAGGCTCAACAATAAAATGAAATGGAATAGCCACCTAGACAAAATGCTTTTAAACCATAAGAGGGTGGCGGGGGCCATCCTACGTGAACGTCTTTCCTTCAGCAGATTAGTCTCTCCGGCACTTACAGTCTACGATGGGAAAGCTTTACCCCCAGCTTTATACGGAGCAGAGTTATGGGGGTTCGAGAATACCTGCGATCTGGAGAAATCCGAGAATAATTTTTTAAGAAATCTTGTTTATCTCCCTCTCTCTACCCCTTTGATACCCCTTAGGAAAGATATGGGTAAACGATCCATCAAGGATTTAGCCAGACTGCGCCCGCTGCTTTTCTGGGTTCGTCTGAGACAAATTCCCGAGCTAGCAAGCTATGCCAAAGCCCTGAATGAGATCATTCTTCTAAACACAGGCAATAAGATCAAATGGCTAACAAATTAAAACAGCTGGTTATAGAAATCGGATTCCGGGAGGCATGGTCTAGTCAGATTCCACCCACTAAGCAAAGCATAAGAAAAGCCTACTGGGATTGGGTTTGGGGTGTGGAAGCTCGAAAAACTAACCATGGGTCGCTCACTGATCATTTCCTAGAGCATAAGCTTGTGGCCAAAATTGAGCTATATCTCGACTTCATACAATCACCACGAGACAGAATGCTCTATATAAGGCTCAGGTTTGGTACACTACCACTCAACTCTATTGTAACAAATTGGAAACGATCGAGAGTGACACCTACCAACTGTCCTTGCTGCCCTGCTCCCCTAGAATCCATTCCCATTTTCTCTTCGCGTGCCCGGCTTACAAGACGGCGAGAAGAAAATGGCTTAGACCAATCTGTAGGAACTTGGGATTCATGGATTATAGGGTGGCGCTTCGATTTATTTTATCTGACACGTCTCTACTCGCTACAGTTTGTGGGGTAGCCAAATACTTGGGATGTGCCTGGTTGATACGTACCAAAATTGTTAACACCCCCTTGAGCTAGGTTTCTCGAAGCCTAGGTATCTTGTGCATGCATACAGGCCACTATATTCTTGGTTTTATATGTATATATATTGCTTTTAACATACTTTTTATTGATACATGATATACAATATGTCAATTTTATACTGATCATACTTGGTGTACTTTTATGATATTTTATATCGAATAAAGTAATTATTAACTAACTTAACTAACAATACAATCACTTGCATTTATGTGGCACAAAAACACAGAGACACATACAAGAGGGGACCAACCTCCACAACAAAATGCCACTCAATAAATATAGACAAATGTTCTAGTCACAACTTTTCTTTTTAGTTCTCTTTTTATAACACAATGGTAAAGGATGTTTACACTGCCTTAAATTACCACTGTATTGCTTTGCACTCCCAAATAATAGAAAGACCGCACTCCCACACGGAGGCACACACACTGTCGTAAATAAAATATTACGCGTTCGGAATTTCTATATATCAATATGATCATGCATGAAGCAAGAGGCTGAGTCCGTGGTAGCAGGTTCAAAAGGGCTTTATTCAAATAACTCGAGTTATAGGGAGAATAGTTCCATCACCACAAGGGATCAGGGCCAGGATTCTCAAAATATATTCTCAAACTTTATTCACAGAGTACAGTATATATATGTTTGTAATAATATACGTAAGCAGGAGTGCTTCAGGCGGAGCAAGAGAGAATGAGATAAGAGCATGTGGGTGTGTAAGTAGGCGTGAAGGTGGGCGTCCACTTGATGATAATAGGTAAGTGTCATAGGTGGGTGGATGCCTGGAGGGGGTTGCGTGATCAGCTGGAATTTTACTGGAACTTTGCCTTACTTGTGCTCAACTCGAGCATGACGTGTAACTGACGTGTGAAAGGGTTGCTATGCAACCGGGGAGTCTGGAGTCTGGAAGTGAGGCCTTCAGTGTCAGGGCGACCAGCACATCTTGTATTATCTGATATCTTAGGTCTGGAGCAGGGACTGATTCGTGACATAGGTTGCCCATCACCAAGAGCCAATGTGGCATTTATTTCTTCGTTTACTGCTGAAGTCTTACATGGGGGCTATGGGCTTTTCACTGACGTGAGCTTTGTAATCGCACAAAAAAGAGACAGGAAGGCTAGGCTTTCTCCTTTGCAGATGGGTCATGTTTATCCCTCCTTCTCCAGGCAGGAATGTGGTTTCAGTAGGAGTGAGCAGATAACCGTGCTCAATACTGTCTCGGCACCTCGGTCGGGGCCTCTTTGGCTGAGGCCCAAGTGTGCAAGGCCAAGGATACGCAGCTGCAGCTTTCAGAGCGTTCTGAGGTCTGAAACCTCTTTTCGGCTCTGGCTGAGCCACAATAATGGAAATGCGGGAAAACATGATGCAAAACGTGTAGGCCTCAGAGCAGATTTGTCGTTTCTCTCATAGGAGACTGGATTATGGCAGGCCACGTTATAGCATAAGCATCATGATAGACAGGCCATGGAGGGGAAATACATAGGTTACATGTATGTGCACATAAGTGGTGGGGAACACACGGGGACACATAGGCCTCATGATATTTTATTTTCCTCATTCCCTCCTTGTCCCCTAGTGGACCCTCATGTCACATCTATTCTCATGAGACAGTCAATCTGTTCTTGCAGCATTATTTTACCATTTTCAATGCTCTGTAAATGGGGATGTGGAACACATGCAGTAGCACACAGGCCGCAAATGGCCGGGCCACACTGCAGACATAGGCAACAACTGAATACCATCAGTAGTATTAGTCCACAGACTGTCAACACTTTCCATCCCCATGCTGATATTATTTCCCAGAGCCAACTGGACCAAGTCCACGTGCCTGGGTCTTGGTGTATGCTTTGGGCAATCTTGTGGAGTCTTGTTATTGCTTTGTATACAGACGGTGCGTTATTAGGTATGAAAACGCAACAGCTGGAACCGATGACCCTACAGGCCCCGCCCCTATCCGCTAGGATGACGTCAAGAACAAGACGATTCTGAAGAACGACCATTCTCATAGCAGACTGTTCCTGGGTCAAGTTCCTCAGGGCTGATGCAGTCTCATTAGCAACTGTTTCTAGAATCCTTGTTAGCCTGCGGATAAGTTTACTATTCTGGACGGGACCTATGAAGAAAAAGAATCCTTTGTTGAAATCTGTATATTGTTCCCAAGCTGTTTCAGTCTGGTCAATGCCAGAGGCATCAAGCCCTCGTCTGTGTCTGATAAGTGCTAGTTGGAGATTTTGATGATAGTTCGATGGGGCCAAGAAAACGGGTGGTAAAAGGAATGATATATAGCACGTCCCACCCCAGTCTAAGGGCAGTTGCACATAGGCTGTCTGGCCACAAATAAAGTAGGTGTGTCGTGATGCTCTGAAGTAAGACTTTCCTTAGTCTTTAAACACCAGTATAGTGTTACACTCCCTGTGCCCCAAATGTACAGAGCCTTCTTTTCTGACACACAAGTTCCCTTTTACTGGCAGGACTGTAATTGAGGATGGACCTAAATTGTGTATGGGCTTGGCATTCAACACTATAAAATCGAGGGTCGCATTTCCTTGCAGATACTCTTCATTTTCTAGATCTGTACCTTTCCTTTGGGGAAGACCTTCTTCATCTGGGAAACATGCTTCATTCATGACTTTATTCAAGTTACCCCATACCCAGTCGCCCCTACACTCCTTGTCTTGACATTCTTTGGCATCACCGTTGATGGATGTCATTAAGGCAAACCATGCTCCGCAAGAACCATTATGGGAGAATGGAAAAGGGAAAAGAGGCAACACTCCCTTTACCTTCTGATACGGGGGAAGTCGGCCACAGACCCAGCAGTCTGTAGCATTGCTAGTCTGATGTGAATGGTGCAGCATCTGAATAAAGGTATTGTTGCGTAAGGCAAGTCAATATGATAGCTCATGGGATGGCAGATCACTAAATGTGTGCATTATAGTATCATTAGTGGAAGAGTGTAAGAGTGAGGCAATGGGAGGAAAAATAGCATGTAGTATTAAGCTGATACATATTATCGTGATGCACAGAAGAAATAAAAACATCAAAGTCGCTATACATCTACCACGTAATATTTTACAGTATTTGCTTTTCATCTTGCTCTTTTTCTCATCAGTAGTATCCAAGATCTTATGCAAGCCAGAATACATGTTCAACCGCTTCACCACCTAGTGGACTTAATTGATCAAACGGGTTCTGACTTTTTAGATCTAAGTTTAGCTTTGTACTCCTGCTGGGGAGTCTCCTCTAGTAAAGGGGGCTCAAAGTCTGAAAAGTTTATGTCCTTTTTAAACGAATCGTTATTTCCAAAGTAGCGTTTACAATGATGAAGATGAACCCATCCTTTCCGTCCTTCGACTTTAACAGCGGTCCTCGTGGTCAATAATACCAACTTGGGCGTCTTCCACCTCGGCTCAAGAGGGCTCGTTCTATCAAAGTTCCGTATGACTACGTAATCCCCAGGAACGAGGGAATGTTCCTTGACCTGGGTGTTGTCAGGGAAGGTGGCAGCAACCTGCGAACGACAAGAGAGTAGTGCAGACATCAAGGAAGCCAGGTAATCTGTCAGCATGTTACTATCAACATCAGTGATCTTTTTAGGCATTGGAGTGCCCCACATATTCGGTGGTCTACCAAAGACCACTTCATAGGGAGATAAGCCTGTTCTAGAATGGGCTACCATTTGCATGTAAAAGAGGGCAACGGGCAGGGCTACCATCCAATCTACACTTTTGTCTGCGCAAATCTTTGCTAGTTTTATCTTTAAGGTCTGATTATGTCTTTCCACAAGGCCTGCTGCCTCAGGATGTCATACACAATGGAACTTCCAGGTATACCCTAACAGAAGGGACACCTGTTTCATGAGTTCAGAGGAGAAAGGCTAACCGTTGTCGGAATATACGACACGCGGTAATCCATAACGTGGAAAAAACTCTCGTACCAATTGTCTGGCGGTAGTTACAGCAGTATAATCAGGAACTGGATAGGCCTCTGTCCATCTTGATAGTGAACATACTACTACCAGGACATATTTGTAACCTCTACATCTGTCCATTTGGATATAATCCATTTGGAGGACTTCAAAAGGATGGTCAGGTGGATGGAATCCACCTTGTTCCATCGGAATGCCTTTACCTGGATTGAATTGGCAACAGATCATACATGTTCTGACCTTTTGTTTCGCTGCTGCACGCAGGTGCTTGTTGAACCATATATTCTGTAAGCTGTCTAGCATTGCTTTCTCTCCTAAGTGTGCAGGACTATGTGCGGTATTTATGATCACTTGTACCATCGCATCAGGAAGAAACCATGTTTCTTTGCCCTTAGTCATCCAACCCTGATCAGTCAGTACCCCTCCTTGTTCCGACCATTTCTTTAATTCGTCTAGAGTAGCATGTGTCTGTATGTCTTGTACATCCTTGGAAGGATCCCTGACTGTCATGGCTTTGGTCATTGATGGTACCTGTGATTTTGTCATGTCTAGTGGGGTCTGAGCTGTCTGTTTAGCTGTTCGGTCTGCCAGATCATTGCCTTGAGAAATGGTATCTGTGGCTTTAGTGTGTGCTTTGCATTTCAGGATAGCTATCACTGTTGGTAAATGTATAGCATCTAGAAGGGCTTGAATAAGGGGGCCATGCTGTATCTTGGCCCCGTGAGAGGTCAAGAAACCTCTTTCCCTCCATAGTACTCCGAAGTCATGAACTACCCCATATGCGTATTGTGAGTCAGTGTAAATGTTTACTCTCAGGTGCTTAGCTCTTATGCACGCTTGTGTCAGAGCGATGAGCTCTGCTGCTTGTGCTGACAGTATGTCTATTCTTTTAGTCTCTATGATTTCAGTAGCAGTGGTCACTGCATATGCTGCCACTAATTCTCCCGCCCCCGTCCTCATGCATGAGCCGTCAACATAGAGTGTTAGGTCAGGGTCTGGGAGTGCAACATCTGTCAAGTCTTGTCTTGGTTTAGTCACGGTATGTATCACTTCAACACAGTCATGTGGGGAAACGTTTTCTGTACTGGAGGGCAAAAGAGTAGCAGGATTCAGTATGTTGCATCGTCTGATCTCTATGTGTGGTTGAAATAACGTCAGCTCATACCCTGTCAGTCTCGCTACAGTCAGGTGTTGTATTTGTGTTCGGTTCAAGAGAACCTCTACTGCGTGTGGTACTTGTACTGTCAGGGGGTGGCCCAGCACTATCGAGTCACTTTGTCTTATGGCTAAGGCTGTTGCTGCAACAGATTTTAGGCACGCAGGCAAAGCCTGTGCTACTGGGTCCAATGTACTAGAAAAATAAGCACAGGGCTTGTGTTTTCCTGCATGATCTTGTGTTAGGACAGATAGTGCTGTTCCATCTCGCTCTGTCACAAAATGCATAAAAGATTTGTTGTAATCAGGGATCGCTAAAACTGGTGCTTGACATAAAGCTCTTTTTAATTCTTCAAATGCCACAGTGTGTTCTTGTGTCCAAGGGAGGGCTTTAGTAGAAACTACCTCCTGTGTCGTCAACTGTATTAGGGGCTTGGCTATGTGAGCATACTGGGGAATCCACTGCCTGCAATATGAAGTGAGGCCAATGAATGCACGTACCTCCTTTTGTGTCCTGGGCTGTGAAAGGCCAGAAATCAATTGAATACGTTCTGGTGTCAGTCGCCTACCCTCCTTGGATAGCAAATGCCCAAGGTACGCCACTTGCTGTTCACAGAATTGCAACTTCGAAGGGGACACTTTGTGCCCCTTGTCAGCTAGGATATGTAAAACAGTGAGTGATGCATTTTCACAGTCAGTTTCCGATCGTGCAGTAATGAGAATGTCATCTACATACTGTATCAGTGCTGTAGTGGTAGGCATATGAATACTGTCTAGTTGTCTTTTGAGTGCCTGACTGTAGATGCTAGGACTTTCCGTGAAGCCCTGTGGTGCTCTTGTGAATCTGAAGCTGCGGCCTTTTAAACTGAAACCAAAAAGATATTGGCTGTCCGGATGTATTGGGATACTGAAAAAGGCGTTCTTCAGATCGATAACTTTAAAGAACGTAGCCTTCGCATCAATGGCAGTCAATAATGAAGAAATGTCCGGGACCACAGGGTACTGTGGCACCACACATTTGTTTAATTCTCGCAGGTCCACAACTAATCTATAGACAGGTGATGCATTGGGATCAGTTCTTTTAAGAATAGGAAGAACAGGTGAATTGCATATGTTTGAATCTGTCTCTATCACCACCCCTTGTGCGATGAGTTCATCGATAATTTTCAGCAACCCTACTTCAGCTTCAGGTGGAATTTTATATTGTCTAATCCGTGGCAGCACCACTCCTTCCTTGAGGGTGACCTGGTATGGTGTAATGTTCATGAAACCTACGTCAGTCGGGCCTTGTGCCCATAGGTGCTGTGGTACATTTTGAAGCCTGATGTCAATATCTTTCATAACAAAATGTCCCTTGAAATCACGTAAATACAGTCGCACTCTTTCTGGCGAGCAACAGATAATTGCCCCCAGTTCCTTTAATGTTTTTATGCCGAGTAAGTTTTCTGGACATGATTTAGTAAGCAGTAAGTCTGTTGTATGTATTAGTGGACCAACTCCTAAAGAGACTGGTTCTGAAACCTCATTGATAATAGGCTTTCCTGAAAAGCCCAGGGATATACTCTTTGAGCCCGAGAGGGGTGCCCCTGGATCCTCAGAATGACTGATGGTAGTTCTACTTGCCCCAGTGTCAATCAAAAACTTTTTATTCTTTCCTAGCAAACGTGCATGCACATAGGGACCCGCTTGGTCCACAGGAACTGGAATAAGGGGCAAGTCGAATTCCCTCTCTGGGCTTCTTCACGAATATGCTTGGTATTCTGGATAGTTAGTCTGAGCGTGCTCATACATTTGTGTTGTGGCGTGGGCTGGTGCAGGTGCATGGACAGACGGCGGCGGCGGCGGTGGAAATGTATCTGATGTCTGATGTGTGTTATTTTCTTTGGGAGGATAAGGACGTGGCTTTGTTTTACCTATCGCTATATTGTGTTTCAGGACCGCACATTCATTTACGAAGTGGCCTGGCTTCTTGCAATAATTACAGGTCCCATTATTTTGTTTCGTGCTATTCTTGTTCGTGTTTGTGTTTGCCGGGGTCGATTGGGCCACCAGCATCTTCATCTTTGTGTCTCTCATGCGTCTCTTGTCCTGGTCGTGTTCTTCTCTAATTCTGTTCTGGTGGTATTGTAACATCTGTAACATTTGTGAAGGGCTGTTTGCTTGCCAAGTACTCTCAACCTTCAGTACCCTATACTTCACCTCTGGTAGGGAATTTTCTACTAGTTTGCTCACGAAAAGATGGGGATATGAATCACTACCGGGCTTAAGACCACTATTGATAGTGAAACATTTCTCAAACCTAGAGTAAAAATCGCTAGTGTCCTCGTCTGGTTTCTGTTTACAGGCTGAAATAGCATCCCAGTCTTCTTTCTTGGTAATTAGTAATCTGGGCAAAACTTGTACAAGGAGTTCAGGTAGGTCTTTAGCTCGGGGACCCAGACCAACCCCCGGGCCTCTTCCCTCTTCCTCTCTTTCCAACAGATCCCAGCTGAGCCTTTTCTCTCCCACCTCCCAGTCCTGTCCTTTCAGCTTCTCGTAAATACCAGCAGGCAATAGTACTTTTAATAACTTTAGAATGTCAGCATATGTATATTCTCCTAAGCGAAGAATGTCCTTTAGTTCTCGGTGAAAACCTCCCGGGTCTTTATCATGGGATGGTAACATTTTTTTCATTTCCAGTATCTCTAATTTCGACAAGGGGGTGTAGACATACACCCGTTGCAGTTCATTGTTTGCATCCTTTACAGGATGAACCTCTCGTAGGGGGTTCAGCTTGTCGTATGACTGTCCCTTAACCTGTGGTGGAGCGGGAAGCAGGGATCTAGTCACGTATACTATATACTTGTGTCGCTGATCCAGAATGACATTAATCAGTTCAGTACCCATGTTCATCCACCTGTCTAGTATTATGTCGTCCAGCAACTTATACAATAGACCAGGACCAGAATATTGACTCTCATATAACGTGATCAAATGTTGGACCATGTAAACACCAGCTATGCGCTGTTCGTTTGGTGGGAGGCTCAAGAACGTTTGTGCTACGATATCATTATTATATATATCATATTGGGATATCCACAGGGTGGCTGACCGTGCTAATTCATTTTCGGTCGGGGTGAGGGGCTGATCGTTACCTAGCCATTTATTCACCGCTTTTTCGGTGATCTGGAACAAACTTTCAAGGGAATATCTTTCTTTTATGGCAGTTCCCTGTTTACGGTGATTGAGGCCCTTGGGCCTTTCGAATCGCCGGGCACGGCCCACATAATGTATTCTGTCTTTGTCCCCTGCTTCGTCATCAGATGATAACTCAGCTTTTTCGTTCGGGCCTCCTTCGTGTGACGCTATTATTGCCTTTCGGATTTTGGTCAACATGTTGTCTGTCTGGCCTGATTTATCATGCTGACCGGCATCTATGCGATCACTCCAACCAATATAACAATGGTCTACGTCCCCGTCGCCTTCGTCTTTTTCCCTGATCATACAATTAATTAGGAAGCGAAGGATATAGTTCTTAATAATTACCTTTCTATTTTGTACAGCTTCTGCTATACACTCAGGACCTTCCCCTGTTCTTATGAATGTGTACATTTTCTTTAGATGTTTATCCATATCTGGTAATTTTTCTACATCTGCGACTGCTCGTCTAAGCCGTAGTGAAAACACGAGCATTCTGCCGTTTCCTGGATCTGGGTCATATATACATTCGGAGATGTCTACTTTTACTGTCGGCCCCCCTCCTGATGTTGCCCCGGATCCTCCCTCCCCGCCGTCCTCGAGCTCCTGGAGTTGTTCTTGCGTTGGGGGTGCAGGGAAAAATCCGTCCACGTATGCTGGTGGGGATTCCTCTAGGTAGGTGTTAATGAACGTTTCGGATGCTGTTTGTTTTATTTTTCGGGGTACTTGCGGTGGCACTCTGACTGGTCTTTCTATTGGGGCCACTTTTGCTAGTTCCTCTGAAAGGACGGGATAAATACCAGCAACGACAGTATTTCTTTCCCTTTCAGCCTGCTCTCTTTTTACCGGCTCCCCTTCCTCCTGTAATTTCTCTTCTTTGGCTTTTTCGGACTCCTGTCTACTTCTCTCTGCTTTGTGGAACTCTTTCTCTGTTCTTCTATGTGACTCCTTGCGCCATAACTCAATGGCATCCTTCTGAGCAGGTCTAGATTTTCTCTTCCATATCTCTTCCTCTACCTTCATAATGCATTCCGCATCCCACGTTCCCGTGATAGGCCATCTATACTTTGTCTCTAAATCCTTTGTGTAATCCACCCATAGTTCTAAAAACAACACGGCATCTAAACCATGCTTACAGTACATGAAATGTCCAGGTGTGTCTCTAGGCGGAATGTTAACTGGTTCCTCTAGTACACCTTTCCTGGTACATATCTTACGCAGTTTTGAAAATAATGGCATGTTGGAATGTAACCGAAAACAAAAATCACAATGAACAAAAAACCCAAAAATCACAATGAAACAAACTTACACAAAAACCTGACACATTCAAACCTAACTGAACCTTACTAAGACAATAACATTCATACAGTTATATCGGTGCACCTGAAAACTTGGACTTTAATTCTTGAAACATTAATTCTTGAATGCATGCTCTTGAACATACCGGTCTCACAAGTGAGACACGTCTTTACCGTGTTCATTAAATGAACCCGTCATTATTGCAACCCCCATGAGAAACTCACCGGGAAGCAGAACTTGAACTTGAACTTGAAGGCCTCGGACACTTGACGCTGCGCAGGGAATGGCGTATCTTAGGTGGATCTCTAGAAACCTCGGACACAGCTCTCTCGCAGGGTGGGCTCTGGGTTGGGACGATCCGCAATCCTCACCGCCTCGTATGGATGCCTGGTCGCAGTCCGTCTCCTTTGTTGGCCTGAGGGAGTTGGCGGGAAAACCCGCGACGTGTACACTCGAAGTCCGTCACGGCTGTGGAAGGGGGCAAAACTGGACCTTCATCTCCGGCGCATGGGGAAGGAGATTTGTCCCTGTTCGGGCGCCATTAATGTCGTAAATAAAATATTACGCGTTCGGAATTTCTATATATCAATATGATCATGCATGAAGCAAGAGGCTGAGTCCGTGGTATCAGGTTCAAAAGGGCTTTATTCAAATAACTCGAGTTATAGGGAGAATAGTTCCATCACCACAAGGGATCAGGACCAGGATTCTCAAAATATATTCTCAAACTTTATTCACAGAGTACAGTATATATATGTTTGTAATAATATACGTAAGCAGGAGTGCTTCAGGCGGAGCAAGAGAGAATGAGATAAGAGGATGTGGGTGTGTAAGTAGGCGTGAAGGTGGGCGTCCACTTGATGATGATAGGTAAGTGTCATAGGTGGTGGATGCCTGGAGGGGGTTGCGTGATCAGCTGGAATTTTACTGGAACTTTGCCTTACTTGTGCTCAACTCGAGCATGACGTGTAACTGACGTGTGAAAGGGTTGCTATGCAACCGGGGAGTCTGGAGTCTGGAAGTGAGGCCTTCAGTGTCAGGGCGACCAGCACATCTTGTATTATCTGATATCTTAGGTCTGGAGCAGGGACTGATTCGTGACATAGGTTGCCCATCACCAAGAGCCAATGTGGCATTTATTTCTTCGTTTACTGCTGAAGTCTTACATGGGGGCTATGGGCTTTTCACTGACGTGAGCTTTGTAATCGCACAAAAAAGAGACAGGAAGGCTAGGCTTTCTCCTTTGCAGAAGGGTCATGTTTATCCCTCCTTCTCCAGGCAGGAATGTGGTTTCAGTAGGAGTGAGCAGATAACCGTGCTCAATACTGTCTCGGCACCTCGGTCGGGGCCCCTTTGGCTGAGGCCCAAGTGTGCAAGGCCAAGGATACGCAGCTGCAGCATTCAGAGCGTTCTGAGGTCTGAAACCTCTTTTCGGCTCTGGCTGAGCCACAATAATGGAAATGCGGGAAAACATGATGCAAAACGTGTAGGCCTCAGAGCAGATTTGTCGTTTCTTTCATGGGAGACTGGATTATGGCAGGCCACGTTATAGCATAAGCATCATGATAGACAGGCCATGGAGGGGAAATACATAGGTTACATGTATGTGCACATGAGTGGTGGGGAACACACGGGGACACATAGGCCTCATGATATTTTATTTTCCTCAACACAGTGAAGCATGAAAAACAACTGGAAAGTGGTTTCACGTTCATAAATTGAAGCACATCAAAAGATAGCGTTCAGAATAAAGTGTGGGGTTTTATTTGTGCAACACTCTCTAACAGAAAGGCTTTCCCAGATGTCAAATAAAACACTATGCATATATATTTTCAGTGAAAAAACCATAGGTTTCACACACGTTATAGTTAGCTGGACATTTCACTCGTAAAAAACCAATGAAATTTCCCCGTTATAGTTAGTTAAGCTAACTATAACTCGCGCGCCCGCAATGCACTGCTGATGACGTCACATATTACATCACTCATGACATGGTCAGTGACATCACTCATGACATCACTGATGACATCTCAAATGACATCACTGATGACATCATCCAGTGAATGTGTGTTTTTCTGAAAATTAAATATGTTTTATATATCTCAAGGTCGATGGAAGAATAAATGAGTATATAAGTGTCTAAATGGATGATTTGTTTTTGAAAAATTGATTGTATTACTGACTGATTAAGTGTATCTTATTGAATACATGGCTAAGTGAGTAATGTTTAAATGTGTAAATACCTGTATCAGTCTCTCACTTTGTGTATAAGTGGCTGCATGGGTTGGTGAGCAGCAACATGAGTGTCTATATAGGTTATTAGTTGGTTTTTTGAGTATCAGTATGAGTGTCTGAGTGTCTGTATGGTTCAGTGGGGGGTATTACGTAGTGCATAAGTGCATGAATGAGTGACTCACTGTTTGTATGTGTTGAAGACAGCATATGTGCAGGACTGTATGGGTGGAAGAGTGTGTGTATGGGTGTGTTAGTGAGTGAATGGCTGTCTCAATAGTGTCTTTATGAGTAACTACATATGTTTTAAACTAGTATATGTGACTATTGGTGTATATAAGTAAGTGTATGTGAGAGTGAGAGATTGAAAGAGTTCCTGTATGAATAAGTATGTGTTTCTATAAGTGATTGTTTAAAAGACTAAGTATGTGTAAGTTTCCGTAGAAGTAAGTGTGGTGGTGTGTGTATAACTGTATATGCGAATAAATGTATGTTTGATTCTTTATTAGCATGAGTAACTATGTGTGTGAGTAACTCTATGGATGAGAGGCATTGTGTTACAGGATGTATAGGTGTATGAGTACATATGATGTGTGAGTAGACGAATGAGTGACTGTACAGGACTGTTGGTGAATAAGTGGATGTTTATGTGGATCTTAGAATTATTGAAGAGGTTGTTGTAATTGGTATTGGTATGTCCATTTTTTTGAAAATTTCAGTGTCTATTTTTGAATGTGTGTATCAAAGGTTATATTAGGGTGAGAGGAGGTCTGCCACTTTATCACATGGATGATGTCATCAGTGATGTCATCAGTGATGTCATTTGAGATGTCATCAGTGATGTCATGAGTGATGTCACTGACCATGTCATGAGTGATGTAATATGTGACGTCATCAGCAGTGCATTGCGGGCGCGCGAGTTATAGTTAGCTTAACTAACTATAACGGGGAAATTTCATTGGTTTTTTACGAGTGAAATGTCCAGCTAACTATAACGTGTGTGAAACCTATGGTTTTTTCACTGAATTTGCAAGGTTTTTTAAATGCTAATTCCTAACTATAACGTGTGTGAAACCTATGGTTTTTTCACTGAATTTGCAAGGTTTTTTAAATGCTAATTCCTAACTATAACATGTGTGAAACCTATGGTTTTTTCAGTGAATTTGCAAGGTTTTTTAAATGCTAATTTCTAACTATAACGTGTGTGAAACCCATGGTTTTTTCAGTGAATTTGTATGGTTTTTTAAATGCTAATTCTTAGCTATAACATATGTGATTCCCATATTTTTTTTTATTGATTTTTTATGATTTTTTTATTATAAATTCTTATATTAAATGTGTTTTTTTTTTTTAAAAAAACAAGTTTTTTTTAACTTTTTATTCTCTTAAAACACTATGTTTTTTTTTCTAAAAAATCTGCAATATTTCAAGTTTTCTCTTTTTTTTTTTACCAAACAGGTAAGATATATTAGTATAACTTTGAAAATATTTTTTTTTTTTTCTTTTTTTTTTTTTTTTGTAGTGCGCGTACGGTAAGCGTACGGTAAGCGTACGGTTTACGCAATGTCCGTAATTTATCTACTCTGTTTGCGTATAGTTACGCAATTTGCGTAGCCGCGCGTACTGCGCGTGGGCCGCGTAGGCGTGTACGCTACACGCGCACGTTACGCGGAAGTGTTGGGGAGTAACTGTTATGCGCATGCGCGCGAGCGCGTGTCTTTTTTACGCGCATGCGTACTTTTGCCGTAAGCACACCGTAAGCGCACCGTAAGCGTAACGTACGCGCACGGTGGGTCATGTGATCATGAAACACAACTTTTGATTGGTTGAAACTACTTTCAGTTCTAGAACTCTCCTACACCACACCCATTCCCCTCATTTCTGCTTGTGATCCCTTAGGAGAAGGAGCTGGGTTGTCTTTGTGATACGATGGCAGAACAGCACTCTTCTGCTGAGAGTGAGGCTAGCAGCACTACCTTGAGGCAGAGAAGGAGGAAACAAAAGACCTCTTTCATATGGGAGTATTTTACTTTTCCAGAGAACAAGAAAAAGGTAAATGCACCCTTAGTGACTTGTAAGCTGTGTGGCCGTGTAATTTCAAGAGGGAATCCCAACAAGAAGTATTCCTTCGGGAATCACACCATGTTGAGACACCTTAAAGATGTACACAGAAGGACACATGCTCGACATACTGAAGGTAACCCTTCAGTAAGTCAACCAAGCACATCCACAGCAGCTCAGCCTGGTCCATCATCTGCAGGGCCGAGTCCATCTTCGGCAGGTCAGGTGAGCCCTTCATCTGTGGTGGGAGCATCTCCTTTTTCTTCTCCTCTGGAAACAAACCATCGGTTTGTGAGGGTTGAAATACGGTGCGCCACTTGTCATGATCTAATTTGTCATAGGGAGACCAGTGTTCCCCTAGTGAACAATAAAATAGATCAGCACATTTGTCGTACCGACTAATATTCCCATTCTTTCTTTCCTCTGTCCCTGCATGAACACAACGGCTCTTGTAAGAGCCAACCTTACCTTTCAACTATTTTTTATATATGTTTTTAAAACTTTTTTTTGATTTTTTTTTTACCGTACGCGTACGGTGCGCGTAATTTTTTTTTTTTTTTTTAAAAAACACTAAAAATCAATTATCACATTACAAGGTCCTTGAGAGACTACAATGAAAAACTGAAAATGTGATTGTGGAGAAGTGGAAAAAAGGGACCATGAAATTTTTGACTTACCATACCCACTCAAAAAAATATTTATTAATTTAAATTTAATTTTAATTGCTTTAAAAATGGTTCTAGTTTTCGAAAATTTTCTATCTCAATCTGAAAAAAAAGAAAAAAGTATTAATATTTAATAAAACATTTTATAATACAGTACACATATTTACATATTTTTCAAAAAAAAAAATTGCCTTTTTTTTGCTGTTTTCAGAATATATTGCATTTCACTATAAATTGTGAAAGCAATTGCATTCATCATTTAACAGCGGGCAAAAAAAAAATTAACAATCTCAAAGATTGTTTTAAAAAAGCCCACAATCTCTTTTTGCATAAACATAACTTTATAGAAATGCATAATATTCTTAAAAAATATCATCTAATATCAATACTTATTTCTTTAAAATACCGTCTGACATTTTTGTTTCAGAAGTATAATCACAAAAATATATCTCAAATAACTCCACAATACATCTGGTTCCATTTCCTTTAGGCCAAATAGTAATTTTAAAATTCTTTTTTGATTACATTTCCAATGGTAATCCAATAAAAATCTAAAGTTTAAATTGTACAGATCTCACCGATTGTCTGTAACATTTTGTTTCCGAAAGATTAATTAATAATTAAATAAGTCCACAATAGAATTGTTTACCTTTCCGCATGGCCAAATAGTAATTTAAAAAATCTTTTTTGAATAAATTTCCAATGGCAATCCAATAACATTCCAAAATTTAAATTGTGCAGATGTTACCGATTTTGTCTAAATTTTTGGTTTTCCAAAGTTTCATTAAAAATTGTAAAAGTCCACATTACAATTGGTTACCTTTCCATTAGGCCAAATGATAATTTGTAAAATCATTTTTTTTGAAAATTCCAATGGTAATCCAATAAAATGGTAAAATTGTTTTGTACAGATGTTGCCAAATCTCTCTAAAATTTAGGTTTCAGGAAGATTAGATAGGAATTTGCTAAATCAAAAGGCAAACGTTGCTTAAAAATCAATTGGGAATCATTACACAGTGTCCAGCCTTTTTCACATTTAAGATAAACTGTGTAATGTCCAGAAGTTACAGTAGGTCCTTCATGGAAAATTATTGCAACTGTTACAAAAGTTTTTCCTGAAATTGATAATTGCTGTCCTGTAAACTTCTTTATTAAAGTATCTAATTTTGAACCATCAGCTTTACAGCGTTGCATCATTAAAATTACATATTGTCCGTATTCCTTTAAAATTAACGTTGAAAACATATCAGATTGACACTCACTGCATTCCATGCTATGATTAGCATCTTTAACTAATTTAGCAAAAGTGACTGTTTTACTTTCTGGCAATGTTAAATAAATAAACCTTTCAGAATCAACATTAGAGCCACATATATTGTAACAGTTTTCACAACTATGTTCCCATTTATAAGAGAGACCAAATAAATTTTCAATGGGAACCCCTTCTTCTTCCAGTACCTGAAGAAAAAACATCAAGAATTCCTGTGCGTCTTGCTGTACATTTTGAGAAAACTGTGTTCGTCCTGAACATACATCTAAAAGTTTTCTAATTTCAGTAGCACTTTCTATTTGAGTTTTATCATTACTCAGCTTTTGAAAAAGGAGACTCAACTCAGAACAGAATCTTTTTCCCTGATTTACTATTATCTGCTCTTGCACACTTTCCAGATAAAATGCAACATTCAGCACTACATTAGCGTAGCAGTTGACACCAGAGCTATTTTCAAAATGACATCCTACAACCTGTTCTTCATTTTCCTTTTTCTTTTTGCTTGCAATTACATCACTCCTCTTTTTTTTCCTCCTCTCTACATCTTCATTACAGACATTCTCATTTCTCCTTTTACGAGAAACTACACGTTTCTCCAACACAGGATACTGACCTAAATGAGGAGCATAGCTTCTTCTTAATCTATTATACTCCTTTACACAATTTGTATCAGCACTAACTTTTGAGTCATCAAAGTCTATCATGAATAAACCTGATAATGTTTTCACTCGTGACAAAGCAACATATGCCATACCTTCTTTGAACACAGTTGAACCAATGTTCACAAATGCACAATCTACCTTCAATCCTTGAGACTTGTGAATAGTTACAGCATATGCTAGAGAAAACGGAAACTGCTTCCTACGTACATATAAGTCTTTCACAAGCATGAAACGAACTGAACAACGACAAATGTCTTTAACTTCTTCTATCTGATCAAATTTTATTTTTAAACATTCAATTCCATCTTTTTTCTGATAATTAATAAAACCCACAACTCTTCCCATAGCTCCGTTAACTAAACCTTTTTCAACATCCAAATTTCTCCTTAAAAATACTCTACAGTTCATGCAAACATATAGATTTTTTTCTAATCCAGCTGTTTTGGAAATGTTCTTCTCTAGTGAATCCAATTTATTTTTCAGTGTGCCTGTTAATGTGATAGTAATTCTTCCATCCTCAATTTTGTCCACTGCTTCCAATTTCCTGATATCTTCCTTTTCCAATTTCAAAAGCTCCTCATTGAATATTGAGCATTCACGTAGAGTTGGCATTAAGCAGATGACACTTTTCTTTTCTGCAATGTTCTTGTATATCTTCTCTGCAACTATTTCTTCCTTTGGAAATAAATTATGTAGCAACCGACTCTGCAATGCTTTTGTGCCTGCTTCAGTGAGTAGTCCAATCCTGATATCTTTCAGAATACTTCCATATTCTTCATCGTTTGCTTGCCTCATATTAGTAGTAAGTTCCTTGTACTCAAAGAAGGACCAAATATTTGCATTACCAATGCTTCCCAATGACTTCTTTGTGTCTTCATGTGTCACAGTATTAAACACTGGTTGTCCTTTAACTGGAGTAAGCTGTAGAAGATCCCCAAAAACTATGACATGTTTTCCACCAAATAACACGTCATAGTCTGTCCTTAGAATTTGCTGCATTCTTAAATGCACAAAGGCAAGCATTAAGTTTGATACCATGCTCACCTCATCAATAATGAGAACTTGCATCTTCTTCAATACTCTTGAAACTTCCAAGCATGCTTCTCCAGTTAGCTTGTTGTATTGTATTTTGTTCTCATGCTCCACTGGTAACATTAGCAAACGATGTAAGGTGATTCCTTTTATGTTATAGGCTGCTAACCCAGTTGGAGCAGTAACCACACAAGACAAAGTAGAATCCGTTTTTTGCTGTAGGTAGCTTCTGATGACTTTTATTAGGAAACTTTTTCCAGTTCCAGCTTGTCCACTTACATACATCCTGATTGGATGAAATGATGTGCATGAGCACTCTTTTTTTTCATGTTGAAATCCGTGATCAATTTTGCGTCTGATCTCTTCATAAATTATTTGTTGCTGCTCTTCATTCAGTTGTCTTTCCAAATTTTGTAAGTCTATAAATTCTTCTTGAGCTTGATTCATAGCCGTTTCCACTTCATTCATGGCTATTGATGCTTCATTTTCAACGATTGGTTGTCCTAGGGGATCTTGACTGAGTGTTCCTGAACTTTGGCTGTCCTGAGAACTGTCTCTAGCTACTTCTGCTGCAATTGTAGTTTCCTGTTCAATTTCTTCATTTAACATTTGCAGATAAGTTGAGAATGTACTGCATTGTATGCTGTCTTTGCAAGCATTAAAAGAATCTTCATAGCTTTGAAATTCTCCCAGTAGTTCATCCTCTGTACGCCATGGTTTAAACAGCTGTAAAAGAGCCAAGTAGTAAAATTCCTTTTTGTCAGTAGTGTCGCAACTCAGCTTCCTGTGATTTATCAAACTTCCTTTTGTTTGCTTCACCAAACATCCTTCCTCACCAATGACTTTATATTTTCCATTGTTGATGTCTTCTGCGGCTTTCCGTGAATAAATGTAGTTCTGCAGCACTTCATAGAGACACATGTTCTCCAGATGATGACTTCTCTTGGGATAATATGTGTCCAACATGTTTGATTTCAAAATATCTGTACTTTCTGGGTCATTCTCGGCCAAATATTCAATTTCTCCAACAGATTTCAGTACCCGATTTCTCATTGCTGCAAGGCCTAAACTTGCCCAAATTATTCTTCTTGATTTCGAGTAGAGACTTGCAGAAGATAACCTATCTGAACATTCGTAGGATCCAATTTCTCGATGCGATAACATCTTTAAACTGAAACTGTACAGCTTCTTACTGACAGTCTTCTCGTGAGAAATCTCTTCCCACATTTCTTTCAATTCAGTTTTTTCTGATTTAGTAATGTAAGACGTTACATATCGAGCAACAGCAATGGAATTGTCAGCTACATACTGTATATCCATGTTAGCATTCCACATGGATAAAATGACTGGGTTGTAGTCATTTATATTTTTTGATTCTTCTTTTCTTTTTAGGTTGTAGGTATTCTTAGGTGATTTTCTTGTGATAGTATGTCTCACAGATGACATAAAACTGTTTACTCTTCCATTTGAAAGAACAGGTCTAGGAAATCCAAATCGACATTTAGTGTAGTATTTATCTTTGCTCTTGTATTTCCGTCGACAGTATTTTCCACACCGATGACTTTGGAAGCGTAAAACTTGCTCCTTTAACTTTTTCTCTTCTGTGCTTTTTGGTATAGCACATGTTGCATATTCTTCAATGTAAGATAACACTGCTTCATCAGTATCTGTTCCAAACTTTGGGGCATCCTTGATCCACAACAGCATATGAATATGAGGAGCACCTCTTGCCTGGTACTCTTTTCTCCAAAAGAAATCCACTACTTCTCCTAGAGGTGGATTTTTTTTATTGCAGATGAAGGACATCATAGTCTCAAATCTATGATTGAAATATCTGCAAACATTAACCGGATCCAATGAGCACAGTTCTCCTGCTGTCTTGTATTCGATGTTTTTAATGTTTGAATTTGCCTCTCGTAGAAAATCCAGTAAATCATCCCAAGCGTACTCAGAACAGCTTAGGGTAAGGAACCATGCTGGTGTTCCTAAATTCCGTAACATGCATTTTAATTCACCATGGCGTCGGTACCAATATTCATTTGTCCCACGCTGACAAGCCATCAGATTGATCAGTTGTGTTTCCAAATGATCATCTCGGTGCTGCACTTTCTCCATAAAATCCTTAGCAGACACATTTTGTAAATGTACTCCACTTTTTAAAATGTGATTTACTGCATAAGACAGTGCAGACAAGTCGCTTTCAAATAAAAGATGGAACAAATAAGGAATACTTTGTCGAAATCTGGGATCTTCAGCATATAGTCTTGTAGTCCGATACTCAGAAGCTGGAATCTGTTCTGGACGTTCATCGTATCGTCCTCCTTTTCCTTTAGGAAACAGCTGGGGAAAACATCGTGCTTCCAAGCTCTCCTCCCATACACTCACGGGAGTTCCTTTTGCTTTCTTCATCTGAAACAGATCAATATTGTCTCCCATAACTTCTTTTGAATGAAGAGGATGTATGCTAAAATGTTCATAAATTTCTTCTTCCTTTGACTTGTCAGCTTTTTCAATTTGTCCAGTTGGTGTTTCTGTGTCTTCTTGTAAATCTTCTTCTTCTTCTTCTTCTATATAAATTGATTCATACCATTTGTTATTCCTTTTCAAATACAAATTTGCTCTTTGTACTTTCCGTACATCTACCAGCTCCTGCCAAATCTTCTTATTCTTTGTAGGTACACCATTAACCAGAATAACTAATGGTTCAGTTTCCAAAGTATCTGCATCAATAGTTTCCATATTTTTTTTCAAATCCAAGGGCAAATACACCACTCTACCTTTTAAACCTCTCAGTAAATCTGAAGGAGGTAATTTACCAGTTTTGGGCTCCATACGTACTATGGTCTGGAACGGATGAACACATTGAATAAGTATAGACTCATAAGTATTTAATTCAGAAAGTTCGGCAGGAATAACATCCAATTCTAAATTATTATGTACAGCTCTGGTCGGCATTCTATTTTCTTCTAATTTGTTGTAACAGTATTTACAAATACGCTGAACTTCACCCAATTCAAAACAATTTTCAAGAAATATATATGTGGCAAAATCCTTCCACTTATAATTATCTTCATTTTCACTTTTTCTATAGAGATCAACATACCTGGTTTGTTTTCTATAATGAGTTCTGCGGCAACAAATACAAGTAATATTTGGTCTTTCATTAGAGATTTTTTCAAATTTTGTTATGTGATCATTAAATGTCTTACTTACAAATGGTTCTACATTCTCTTCCACTTCTTCCTCATTTACTGTGTCCTTTTCTGCACTGTTTTGTTCAGGACCAAAGTAACAAAACTGAATTTCATCAACAACCTTCTCTACATCTGATACTGACCCACGGAACAGAGCCCTATTCAATTCATCTAACTTTAGTGCTGGACTTTTAGCAAAATACAACCGTCTCACAAACTTTCTCATTTCAGTATGATGAACAGCCAGCATCCTAAAATGATGGAAAACACTATTACACACTTTTCTAGATAGACAAGCCAGAGAATGACCCTGCAAACCAGTATTCTCTCTCACTCTGCATGGATCTAGACTTTGAAGCACCTAAATCTTCTGTTTTACACTTTTTTTACTATATTCTCTTAGAAACTCACGAAATTTATCAATAGATTCCTGACGCACAGTGCAAATACTACTACAATTCCAAGTGTACACTGGGGCTTTAGGACGTCTCCCCATAGCCTCATCCGCCATCACTTGTACCTCATCTCTTGGAACCATTATCTCCTTCTCCATTATGCAACCATTTTTCACTTCGTAAGCAAGACCTCTGGTGTCAACTGCATGCAGCAAACTATTACTTTGAAAATAGCTCTCTTCATTAAAAAAAGGTTCACTACTTGAACTATGCATCCATTTTCCTAAAAACACTTTACAAAAGTTTGTTCTGTTCACTACTCTTTTCCTTTTGCTTTGTGATTTCAGTACATTAACCATTTTATCTAATGTACGCATCCTATTCAAAATTAAAATGAATAGTTTCCTTTTTAATTCTAATGCCTTTGCTGCAATGGCTTCAATTTCTTTTTTTCTCTTGTAAAATTTTGCCTTTTGCTTATATTTCTTCACATCCTTTATCAAATTGGACATAACTCTTCTCTGAAACATTTTTCTACGTATCTCTTTAAACGCTGTTTTTCTGTTTAAGTTAATCTTTATATTTACAGAAGGTATATTTGCATTAACTAAATTCTCAATTTTTTCCTGTCCTTTTCTATTGAAAACATTCTTTCCAGTACAGACATTTTGTACATTTTTCCTTTTTTTGAATATGTTCTTTAAAAAATCTTTTGTCTGCTTACCAGAAGATTTTTTCTTTTTCCCAACATGAGCATCTCCAACTAACTTAGGTCCTCCAGTTGTCTTCAAATATAGGTTTTTTTTTGTGGTCTTTCTTTAGTCTGGATTTTGTAGGCATCTTAAATTTTGTTCACTGCTCTTCAGCAATACCTGAAAAAAACTAAAAAAAAAATTCCTTTATTTTATTTAAATATATTACTACATTTTTTATGTTCTTTAGAAATCTTAAAATACTATAAACCCCTTTCCTATAAATGAAAATCACAATAACACCTTCACAAATTAAATATCTAAAAATAATTCCTGTGTGCACACAAAGTCATGCTTTGAAATTAGACAGAAAACGAAATTTCTTTGCCAATTGCAAAGCATACTTTCTACTCTTTTTTTTTGGCAAGTGATAAGTACTTTTACAGACTGACACATTTTGAATCCACTTTTCAGATTCTTAAAAAAGCACATGTCCAAACTGCTTTTTCAGACCAGCACCATGTGTAACCTGGGTGACTGACTACACTCCAGCAAGGGCAACCAGCCTTAGTGATGCTGAATGTATTTGCATTACTGACTGAAACCTCAAACCCCACTCGGTTGTGAATACTGTGCATGATTCCACAGGATAAGCAGCTGGGTGTGTGGTATGAGTCTGCTTCTGCACAAAAAAATGGCTCCCCCTTTCCATCTAATGCAACTGTGAAATCACCAGAGCAATACGCAATAAATCTCTGCCTGTAATTCCTCTTTGCACACAGAGTCATGTTTTCACATTAGTCACAAAACGAAATTTCTTTGCCAATTTGAAAGCACACTTACTTTTCTTTTTTTTGGCAAGTGATAAACACTTTTACAGACTGACACATCTTGAATCCACTTTTCAGATTCTGAAAACAGCACATGTCCAAACTGCTTTTTCAGACCAGCACCATGTGTAACCTGGGTGACTGACTACACTCCAGCAAGGGCAACCAGCCTTAGTGATGCTGAATGTATTTGCATTACTGACTGAAACCTCAAACCCCACTCGGTTGTGAATACTGTGCATGATTCCAGAGGATAAGCAGCTGGGTGTGTGCTAAGAGTCTGCTTCTGCACAAAAAAATGGCTCCCCCTTTCCATCTAATGCAACTGTGAAATCACCAGAGCAATACGCAATAAATCTCTGCCTGTAATTCCTCTTTGCACACAGAGTCATGTTTTCACATTAGTCACAAAACAAAATTTCTTTGCCAATTTGAAAGCACACTTACTAGTCTTTTTTTTGGCAAGTGATAAGTACATTTACAGACTGACACATTTTGAATCCACTTTTCAGAGTCTTAAAAAAGCACATGTCCAAACTGCTTTTTCAGACCAGCACCATATGTAACCTGGGTGACTCACTACACTCCAGCAAGGGCAACCAGCCTTAGTGATGCTGAATGTATTTGCATTACTGACTGAAACCTCAAACCCCACTCGGTTGTGAATACTGTGCATGATACCACAGGATAAGCAGCTGGGTGTGTGCTAAGAGTCTGCTTCTGCAGAAAAAAAATTGGCTCACCCTTTCCATCTAATGCAACTGTGAAATCACCAGAGCAATACGCAATAAATCTCTGCCTGTAATTCCTCTTTGCACACAGAGTCATGTTTTCATATTAGTCACAAAACGAAATTTCTTTGCCAATTTGAAAGCACACTTAGTACTCTTTTTTTTGGCAAGTGATAAACACTTTTACAGACTGACACATTTTGAATCCACTTTTTAGATTCTTAAAAAAGCACATGTCCAAACTGCTTTTTCAGACCAGCACCATGTGTAACCTGGGTGACTGACTACACTCCAGCAAGGGCAACCAGCCTTAGTGATGCTAAATGTATTTGCATTACTGACTGAAACCTCAAACCCCACTCGGTTGTGAATACTGTGCATGATACCAGAGGATAAGCAGCTGGGTGTGTGCTAAGAGTCTGCTTCTACACAAACAAAATGGCTCACCCTTTCCATCTAATGCAACTGTGAAATCACCAGAGCAATACGCAATAAATCTCTGCCTGTAATTCCTCTTTGCACACAGAGTCATGTTTTCATATTAGTCACAAAACAAAATTTCTTTGCCAATTTGAAAGCACACTTACTACTCTTTTTTTTGGCAAGTGATAAACACTTTTACAGACTGACACATTTTGAATCCACTTTTTAGATTCTTAAAAAAGCACATGTCCAAACTGCTTTTTCAGACCAGCACCATATGGAACCTGGGTGACTGACTACACTCCAGCAAGGGCAACCAGCCTTAGTGATGCTGAATGTATTTGCATTACTGACTGAAACCTCAAACCCCACTCGGTTGTGAATACTGTGCATGATACCAGAGGATAAGCAGCTGGGTGTGTGCTAAGAGTCTGCTTCTACACAAAAAAATGTCTCCCCCTTTCCATCTAATGCAACTGTGAAATCACCAGAGCAATACACAATATATCTCTGCCTGTAATTCCTCTTTGCACACAGAGTCATGTTTTCACATTAGTCACAAAACGAAATTTCTTTGCCAATTTGAAAGCACACTTACTTTTCTTTTTTTTGGCAAGTGATAAGTACTTTTACAGACTGACACATTTTGAATCCACTTTTCAGATTCTGAAAACAGCACATGTCCAAACTGCTTTTTCAAACCAGCACCATTTGTAACCTGGGTGACTGCCTACACTCCAGCAAGGGCAACCAGCCTTACTGATGCTGTATGTATTTGCATTACTGAGTGCAACATCAAACCCTTAAAGTATTCCTTATTTTTACCAGTACACCTTAATTTATCGTGAAAACATAGTCCATATTATTTTACATGTTCCTCACATTTAAATTTCTCCCAAAACAGAAAATGATAAACACAACTTCAACAAAAGGAATTCCATTTCTATTATTCATTTCTTAATTTACCATATACATCCCCTCTCAAACTCTAAACTCACCTTTAAAATTAGTTAGTTGTGAAAGAAATGTGGCACTCAAACAGCAGATTATCAGAGCCAGGATCTCTGTTCTTTACACCTCTCTCCTCTCAACAGAACCAGATAATGGCAAACTTTCCCTCTCTTTTTCCACACATATACATGTTAATTTCAAATCTCAGTGCTTCCCCCTTTTTTTCAAATGTAATCACACATTTCTATTGGTTGAAAACCAACCCTTTTCCAAAAGTACCCTTCCCCCAACTTGACTTCTGCCTAGTACCCTTCCCCCAACTTGACTTCTGCCTGCTACCATAGCAACAGCTCATAGAACACTGCTGTGTGGAGTTAGGTCAGAAGTTCACCAAACAATGTTTCAATTCCACAGAGCAAGAGTGCTTGACTTTTCAAACCTAACAGCAAATCCATAGTACTGTTCTTTGGTAACACATTTTTCTGTACCAATACAAAACATGCTTCTATTAATTTACACATACAGCCCAGTTTTTATTCTAGAATGGTATGAAACAGCCAATCAGTTCTTTTTTTTATAAAAAAAATATGTATGCCTCCATTTCCAAACTGTCTTTCATTTCTTTTTACCATTCTACTGAATTTCACCTCCTGAGTGCATCCATTTCTCCTTTGAAGATGTTCACAGTGTGGATTGTAGGGCACAGCTATGTCTTCTGGAGTGAAAAGTATGCAGAGAAAACAGATATGGTGAGAGACCTTGCTTTGCCAAATGTAGACATTAAATGGATTGGTCAGAGAGGGTTAAAGTGGCACCAATTGATGCCATTGGTGAAATCCTTCATGCAAATCCAACACCCTGACCTCATAATAGTGCACTGTGGTGGCAATGACCTAGGCACTTTGACTGGGGTAGGTCTGGAAATGCTTATGAAGGACACCTTTGCACAACTGTTTTCACTTTTCCCTAAAACTGCCTTTGTCTTTTCTAACATATGCCAAAGGCAAAAATGGAACTGGTCCAATCATTTTTGTCCGCAGATTGACAAAGCAAGAAAGCACGTCAACAAATCTGTTTCTGCTTTCCTCAGAGACTATGGTATGGGTTCCATTTACCACAACAACTTGCGTTACGACATGCAAGACATTTATAGAGGAGATGGTGTGCACTTCAATGATGAAGGGAACAGAGTCTTCCTCTTGAACCTTAGACTCTGCATCGGTACTTACTTGTAGGTACCACTAAAAAATCAAATCACTTCATAAACACAACGGCTCTTTTTAGAGCCCCCTAATATCTAAACTCTTAAATCTGAATTTCATTTCTTTTTTTAATTTTTTTTCTACCGTACGCGTACGTTGAGCTTACCGTACGCGTACCCCGCGATTTTTTTAAAATCAATAAATGTTTTCTTTGTACTTTTCTGTCCTTCTTTGACCCCTTTACAAATGTTAGGGGGTCTGTAACTCTCTCCCTTGCCCCCTTTTCAAGATATCACCCTTTTTTTTCTGAGTGAAACACACGAAATGGCGGCCGCCGCTTCCTGGTTTCGACCGATTCGAATGTTTACTAAGATCTAACAGCCAATCAGAATCGCGCTTGCGCACGCCACCGTACGCGTACGGTAAGCGCACCGTAAGCGCACCGTAAGCTGGCTCAGATATATATATTGATTTAAAGGCTATTTTCTCAGAATCTACTGAACAGATTTACACCAAACCTACAAAAGGCACTTCCTTGACCTGAGGACTACCTCTCTGCCAAATTTCAAGTAACTCTGTTCAGCCGTTCGGGCTGTAGCTGTGTCTAAAGGTCCTATGGAAAAATGCATGGGAAAAACGCGTTTTGGGACCCCCCTTTTATCTCAGCCCCCGCTTGACGAATCCCCCCGAGACTTTCAGGGTAGGAGCGGAGCGTAGCGCCCCACCTATTTTGAAAAATTCGCGAGGATTCGTCGACCGGCGCCAAAGTTATTCAAAATAGAATGTTGCGGTTTTCCTATGGAAACAGGGTCCTAACTATAACTACCTACTGGCGACTGCCAGTAGGTAATATATATACATATATATATATATATATATATATATATATATATATATATATATATATATATATATATATCACGCTCTAAGGTTGCCACACAATTGGGACGCACTCGGGCAGCTGCGGAAGGTTCAACCTTGAAACCTTTATTAAGAAGAGGTACGGACAGCACACATCAAGCAGGAAACATCATTGCAGTCAATCATCGTGCCTTACGCGTTTCGAAGTATTTCTTCATCAGAGGCTTTGAGAAGAAATTGGCGGACCGGCACTCCCCCACATCCTTATATGCTTGATGCCAAGCCCTTCATGGGCAGCCCAAATGGGACAGTGTTCTGCTGCATTGTGGGAATTGGAGTGCCAACTTTAAAATCCGTAAATGGATGCGCCGTCTTACTGCATGAATAAAATATTTTTAGGCTCTGAATGGGCCCCCACATGTGACTCTGTCCTTGATCCAGACGCAGATGCCCCACAATGAGGTAGGTAGATACCATCCCCTTGGCCCCCAATGTTCGAGGGGTGGTGCACTCCCTACGGATGGGCTGCCGCAAATACATCACGCTCTAAGGTTGCCACACAATTGGGACGCACTTGGGCAGCTGCGGAAGGTTCAACCTTGAAACCTTTATTAAGAAGGGGTACGGACAGCACACATCAAGCAGGAAACATCATTGCAGTCAATCATCGTGCCTTACGCGTTTCGAAGTATTTCTTCATCAGAGGCTTTGAGACGAAAGTGGCGGACCGGCACTCCCCCACATCCTTATATGCTTGATGCCACGCCCTTCATGGGCAGCCCAAATGGGACAGTGTTCTGCTGCATTGTGGGAATTGGAGTGCCAACTTTAAAATCCGTAAATGGATGCGCCGTCTTACTGCATGAATAAAATATTTTTAGGCTCTGAATGGGCCCCCACATGTGACTCTGTCCTTGATCCAGATGCAGATGCCCCACAATGAGGTAGGTAGATACCATCCCCGCAAATACATCAAGCTCTAAGGTTGCCACACAATTGGGACGCACTCGGGCAGCTGCGGAAGGTTCGTTCAACCTTGAAACCTTTATTAAGAAGAGGTACGGACAGCACACATCAAGCGCGAAACGCGTAAGGCACGATGATTGACTGCAATGATATTTCCTGCTTGATGTGTGCTGTCCGTACCTCTTCTCAATAAAGGTTTCAAGGTTGAACCATCCGCAGCTGCCCGAGTGCGTCCCAATTGTGTGGCAACCTTAGAGCGTGATGTATTTGCGGCAGCCCAGCCGTAGGGAGTGCACCACCCCTCGAACATTGGGGGCCACGGGGATGGTATCTACCTACCTCATTGTGGGGCATCTGCGTCTGGATCAAGGACAGAGTCACATGTGGGGGCCCATTCAGAGCCTAAAAATATTTTATTCATGCAGTAAGACGGCGCATCCATTTACGGATTTTAAAGTTGGCACTCCAATCCCACAATGCAGCAGAACACTGTCCCATTTGGGCTGCCCATGAAGGGCGTGGCATCGAGCATATAAGGATGTGGGGGAGTGCCGGTTCGCCACTTTCGTCTCAAAGCCTCTGATGGAGAAATACTTCGAAACACGTAAGGCACGATGATTGACTCCAATGATGTTTCCTGCTTGATGTGTGCTGTCCGTACCTCTTCTCAATAAAGGTTTCAAGGTTGAACCTTCCGCAGCTGCCCGAGTGCGTCCCAATTGTGTGGCAACCTTAGAGCGTGATGTATTTGTGGCAGCCCAGCCGTGGGGAGTGCACCACCCCTCGAACATTGGGGGCCACTGGGATGGTATCTACCTACCTCATTGTGGGGCATCTGCGTCTGGATCAAGGACAGAGTCACATGTGGGGGCCCATTCAGAGCCTACAAATATTTTATTCATGCAGTAAGACGGCGCATCCATTTACGGATTTTAAAGTTGGCACTCCAATCCCACAATGCAGCAGAACACTGTCCCATTTGGGCTGCCCATGAAGGGCGTGGCATCGAGCATATAAGGATGTGGGGGAGTGCCGGTTCGCCACTTTCGTCTCAAAGCCTCTGATGAAGAAATACTTCGAAACGCGTAAGGCACGATGATTGACTGAAATGATGTTTCCTGCTTGATGTGTGCTGTCCGTACCTCTTCTCAATAAAGGTTTCAAGGTTGAACCTTCCGCAGCTGCCCGAGTGCGTCCCAATTGTGTGGCAACCTTAGAGCGTGATGTATTTGCGGCAGCCCAGCCGTAGGGAGTGCACCACCCCTCGAACATTGGGGGCCACGGGGATGGTATCTACCTACCTCATTGTGGGGCATCTGCGTCTGGATCAAGGACAGAGTCACATGTGGGGGCCCATTCAGAGCCTAAAAATATTTTATTCATGCAGTAAGACGGCGCATCCATTTACGGATTTTAAAGTTGGCACTCCAATCCCACAATGCAGCAGAACACTGTCCCATTTGGGCTGCCAATGAAGGGCGTGGCATCGAGCATATAAGGATGTGGGGGAGTGCCGGTTCGCCACTTTCTTCTCAAAGCCTCTGATGAAGAAATACTTCGAAACGCGTAAGGCACGATGATTGACTGCAATGATGTTTCCTGCTTGATGTGTGCTGTCGGTACCTCTTCTCAATAAAGGTTTCAAGGTTGAACTTTCCGCAGCTGCCCGAGTGCGTCCCAATTGTGTGGCAACCTTAGAGCGTGATGTATCTGCGGCAGCCCAGCCGTAGGGAGTGCACCACCCCTCGAACATTGGGGGTCACGGGGATGGTATCTACCTACCTCATTGTGGGGCATCTGCGTCTGGATCAAGGACAGAGTCACATATGGGGTCCCATTCAGAGCCTAAAAATATTTTATTCATGCAGTAAGATGGCGCATCCATTTACGGATTTTAAAGTTGGCACTCCAATCCCACAATGCAGCAGAACACTGTCCCATTTGGGCTGCCCATGAAGGGCGTGGCATCGAGCATATAAGGATGTGGGGGAGTGCCGGTTCGCCACTTTCGTCTCAAAGCCTCTGATGAAGAAATACTTCGAAACGCGTAAGGCACGATGATTGACTGCAATGATGTTTCCTGCTTTGTGTGTGCTGTCCGTACCTCTTCTCAATAAAGCTTTCAAGGTTGAACCTTCCGCAGCTGCCCGAGTGCGTCCCAATTGTGTGGCAACCTTAGAGCATGATGTATTTGCGGCAGCCCAGCCATAGGGAGTGTACCACCCCTCGAACATTGGGGCCACGGGGATGGTATCTACCTACCTCATTGTGGGGCATCTGCGTCTGGATCAAGGACAGATTCACATGTGGGGGCCCATTCAGAGCCTAAAAATATTTTATTCATGCAGTAAGACGGCGCATCCATTTACGGATTTTAAAGTTGGCACTCCAATCCCACAATGCAGCAGAACACTGTCCCATTTGGGCTGCCCATGAAGGGCGTGGCATCGAGCATATAAGGATGTGGGGGAGTGCCGGTTCGCCACTTTCGTCTCAAAGCCTCTGATGAAGAAATACTTCGAAACGCGTAAGGCACGATGATTGACTGCAATGATGTTTCCTGCTTGATGTGTGCTGTCCGTACCTCTTCTCAATAAAGGTTTCAAGGTTGAACCTTCCGCAGCTGCCCGAGTGCATCCCAATTGTGTGGCAACCTTAGAGCGTGATGTATTTGCGGCAGCCCAGCCGTAGGGAGTGCACCACCCCTCGAACATTGGGGGCCACGGGGATGGTATCTACCTACCTCATTGTGGGGCATCTGCGTCTGGATCAAGGACAGAGTCACATGTGGGGGCCCATTTAGAGCCTAAAAATATTTTATTCATGCAGTAAGACCGCGCATCCATTTACGGATTTTAAAGTTGGCACTCCAATGCCACAATGCAGCAGAACACTGTCCCATTTGGGCTGCCTATGAAGGGCGTGGCATCGAGCATATAAGGATGTGGGGGAGTGCCGGTTCGCCACTTTCGTCTCAAAGCCTCTGATGAAGAAATACTTCGAAACGCGTAGGGCACGATGATTGACTGCAATGATGTTTCCTGCTTGATGTGTGCTGTCCGTACCTCTTCTCAATAAAGGTTTCAAGGTTGAACCTTCCGCAGCTGCCCGAGTAAGTCCAAATTCTGTGGCAACCTTAGAGCGTGATGTATTTGCGGCAGCCCAGCCGTAGGGAGTGCACCACCCCTCGAACATTGGGGGCCACGGGGATGGTATCTACCTACCTCATTGTGGGGCATCTGCGTCTGGATCAAGGACAGAGTCACATGTGGGGGCCCATTCAGAGCCTAAAAATATTTTATTCATGCAGTAAGACGGCGCATCCATTTACGGATTTTAAAGTTGGCACCCCAATCCCACAATGCAGCAGAACACTGTCCCATTTGGGCTGCCCATGAAGGGCGTGGCATCGAGCATATAAGGATGTGGGGGAGTGCCGGTTCGCCACTTTCGTCTCAAAGCCTCTGATGAAGAAATACTTCGAAACGCGTAAGGCACGATGATTGACTGCAATGATGTTTCCTGCTTGATGTGTGCTGTCCGTACCTCTTCTCAATAAAGGTTTCAAGGTTGAACCTTCCGCAGCTGCACGAGTGCGTCCCAATTGTGTGGCAACCTTAGAGCGTGATGTATTTGCGGCAGCCCAGCCGTAGGGAGTGCACCACCCCTCGAACATTGGGGGCCACGGGGATGGTATCTACCTACCTCATTGTGGGGCATCTGCGTCTGGATCAAGGACAGAGTCACATGTGGGGGCCCATTCAGAGCCTAAAAATATTTTATTCATGCAGTAAGACGGCGCATCCATTTACGGATTTTAAAGTTGGCACTCCAATCCCACAATGCAGCAGAACACTGTCCCATTTGGGCTGCCCATGAAGGGCGTGGCATCGAGCATATAAGGATGTGGGTGAGTGCCGGTTCGCCACTTTCTTCTCAAAGCCTCTGATGAAGAAATACTTCGAAACGCGTAAGGCACGATGATTGACTGCAATGATGTTTCCTGCTTGATGTGTGCTGTCCGTACCTCTTCTCAATAAAGGTTTCAAGGTTGAACCTTCCGCAGCTGCCCGAGTGCGTCCCAATTGTGTGGCAACCTTAGAGCGTGATGTATTTGCGGCAGCCCAGCCGTAGGGAGTGCACCACCCCTCGAACATTGGGGGTCACGGGGATGGTATCTACCTACCTCATTGTGGGGCATCTGCATCTGGATCAAGGACAGAGTCACATATGGGGTCCCATTCAGAGCCTAAAAATATTTTATTCATGCAGTAAGATGGCGCATCCATTTACGGATTTTAAAGTTGGCACTCCAATCCCACAATGCAGCAGAACACTGTCCCATTTGGGCTGCCCATGAAGGGCGTGGCATCGGGCATATAAGGATGTGGGGGAGTGCCGGTTCGCCACTTTCGTCTCAAAGCCTCTGATGAAGAAATACTTCGAAACGCGTAAGGCACGATGATTGACTGCAATGATGTTTCCTGCTTTGTGTGTGCTGTCCGTACCTCTTCTCAATAAAGCTTTCAAGGTTGAACCTTCCGCAGCTGCCCGAGTGCGTCCCAATTGTGTGGCAACCTTAGAGCGTGATGTATTTGCGACAGCCCAGCCATAGGGAGTGTACCACCCCTCGAACATTGGGGGCCACGGGGATGGTATCTACCTACCTCATTGTGGGGCATCTGCGTCTGGATCAAGGACAGATTCACATGTGGGGGCCCATTCAGAGCCTAAAAATATTTTATTCATGCAGTAAGACGGCGCATCCATTTACGGATTTTAAAGTTGGCACTCCAATCCCACAATGCAGCAGAACACTGTCCCATTTGGGCTGCCCATGAAGGGCGTGGCATCGAGCATATAAGGATGTGGGGGAGTGCCGGTTCGCCACTTTCGTCTCAAAGCCTCTGATGAAGAAATACTTCGAAACGCGTAAGGCACGATGATTGACTGCAATGATGTTTCCTGCTTGATGTGTGCTGTCCGTACCTCTTCTCAATAAAGGTTTCAAGGTTGAACCTTCCGCAGCTGCCCGAGTGCGTCCCAATTGTGTGGCAACCTTAGAGTGTGATGTATTTGCGGCAGCCCAGCCGTAGGGAGTGCACCACCCCTCGAACATTGGGGGCCACGGGGATGGTATCTACCTACCTCATTGTGGGGCATTTGCGTCTGGATCAAGGACAGAGTCACATGTGGGGGCCCATTCAGAGCCTAAAAATATTTTATTCATGCAGTAAGACGGCGCATCCATTTACGGATTTTAAAGTTGGCACTCCAATGCCACAATGCAGCAGAACACTGTCCCATTTGGGCTGCCGATGAAGGGCGTGGCATCGAGCATATAAGGATGTGGGGGAGTGCCGGTTCGCCACTTTTGTCTCAAAGCCTCTGATGAAGAAATACTTCGAAATGCGTAAGGCACGATGATTGACTGCAATGATGTTTCCTGCTTGATGTGTGCTGTCCGTACCTCTTCTCAATAAAGGTTTCAAGGTTGAACCTTCCGCAGCTGCCCGAGTGCGTCCCAATTGTGTGGCAACCTTAGAGCGTGATATATATATATATATATATTCAAACACAGGTAGCCCAGTAAGCCGCACACGAGTCAGAGAGAAGGTTTACCAGCCTTTAATAAATGGTGTGGAAAGAAGCATCAGTCAGTGCAATTGGCAGCCTCTCCTCCGCCTTACGCGTTTCGAGTTCATCTCTTCATAAGAGGCGCTTCGGGAAAGGTTCGCGCTCAGCTGGCAGTTCCTCCCTTTTTTTAAAGTTTTTTTATTTTTTTTTTATTTTTAAATCACGCTTCCTGTTTGCGTTGCAAGTTCTTATGGGAGTTGTAGTGCCAGTATTCTCCACCTCAATAACGGTGCGCTGATCACTGCCGCAAATCAAGCCCTAACATGGGCCCTGGCCTAGGCTTCCTTCCTCTATCCGACCTCTCTGCTCCACATTAGAAGTGTTGAATCTGCTTCCGTGGCCCCCCGGGGATCATGGGGAGGTGCTGGCTTGACGGATGGGCGTCCGCCTCATCAATTCAAACACAGGTAGCCCAGTAAGCCGCACACGAGTCAGAGAGAAGGTTTACCAGCCTTTAATAAATGGTGTGGAAAGAAGCATCAGTCAGTGCAATTGGCAGCCTCTCACCGCCTTACGCGTTTCGAGTTCATCTCTTCATCAGAGGCGCTTCGGGAAAGGTTCGCGCTCAGCTGGCAGTTCCTCCCTTTTTTTTTTTTTTAATTTATTTATTTATATATATATTTTTTTTAAATCACGCTTCCTGTTTGCGTTGCAAGTTCTTATGGGAGTTGTAGTGCCAGTATTCTCCACCTCAATAACGGTGCGCTGATCACTGCCGCAAATCAAGCCCTAACATGGGCCCTGGCCTAGGCTTCCTTCCTCTATCCGACCTCTCTGCTCCACATTAGAAGTGTTGAATCTGCTTCCGTGGCCCCCCAGGGATCATGGGGTGGTGCTGGCTTGGCGGATGGGCGTCCGCCTCATCAATTCAAACACAGGTAGCCCAGTAAGCCGCACACGAGTCAGAGAGAAGGTTTACCAGCCTTTAATAAATGGTGTGGAAAGAAGCATCAGTCAGTGCAATTGGCAGCCTCTCCTCCGCCTTACGCGTTTCGAGTTCATCTCTTCATCAGAGGCGCTTCGGGAAAGGTTCGCGCTCAGCTGGCAGTTCCTCCCTTTTTTTTTTTTTTCTTTTTTTTTTTTTTATTATTTTTTTTTTTAAATCACGCTTCCTGTTTGCGTTGCAAGTTCTTATGGGAGTTGTAGTGCCAGTATTCTCCACCTCAATAACGGTGCGCTGATCACTGCCGCAAATCAAGCCCTAACATGGGCCCTGGCCTAGGCTTCCTTCCTCTATCCGACCTCTCTGCTCCACATTAGAAGTGTTGAATCTGCTTCCGTGGCCCCCCGGGGATCATGGGGTGGTGCTGGCTTGGCGGATGGGCGTCCGCCTCATCAATTCAAACACAGGTAGCCCAGTAAGCCGCACACGAGTCAGAGAGAAGGTTTACCAGCCTTTAATAAATGGTGTGGAAAGAAGCATCAGTCAGTGCAATTGTCAGCCTCTCCTCCGCCTTACGCGTTTCGAGTTCATCTCTTCATCAGAGGCGCTTCGGGAAAGGTTCGCGCTCAGCTGGCAGTTCCTCCCTTTTTATTTTTTATTTTTTATTTGTTTTAAATCACGCTTCCTGTTTGCGTTGCAAGTTCTTATGGGAGTTGTAGTGCCAGTATTCTCCACCTCAATAACGGTGCGCTGATCACTGCCGCAAATCAAGCCCTAACATGGGCCCTGGCCTAGGCTTCCTTCCTCTGTCCGACCTCTCTGCTCCACATTAGAAGTGTTGAATCTGCTTCCGTGGCCCCCCGGGGATCATGGGGTGGTGCTGGCTTGGCGGATGGGCGTCCGCCTCATCAATTCAAACACAGGTAGCCCAGTAAGCCGCACACGAGTCAGAGAGAAGGTTTACCAGCCTTTAATAAATGGTGTGGAAAGAAGCATCAGTCAGTGCAATTGGCAGCCTCTCCTCCGCCTTACGCGTTGCGAGTTCATCTCTTCATCAGAGGCGCTTCGGGAAAGGTACGCGCTCAGCTGGCAGTTCCTCCCTTTTTTTATTTTTTTTTTATTTTTAAATCACGCTTCCTGTTTGAGTTGCAAGTTCTTATGGGAGTTGTAGTGCCAGTATTCTCCACCTCAATAACGGTGCGCTGATCACTGCCGCAAATCAAGCCCTAACATGGGCCCTGGCCTAGGCTTCCTTCCTCTATCCGACCTCTCTGCTCCACATTAGAAGTGTTGAATCGGCTTCCGTGGCCCCCCGGGGATCATGGGGTGGTGCTGGCTTGGCGGATGGGCGTCCGCCTCATCAATTCAAACACAGGTAGCCCAGTAAGCCGCACACGAGTCAGAGAGAAGGTTTACCAGCCTTTAATAAATGGTGTGGAAAGAAGCATCAGTCAGTGCAATTGGCAGCCTCTCCTCCGCCTTACGCGTTTCGAGTTCATCTCTTCATCAGAGGCGCTTCGGGAAAGGTTCGCGCTCAGCTGGCAGTTCCTCCCTTTTTATTTTTTATTTTTTTTAAATCACGCTTCCTGTTTGCGTTGCAAGTTCTTATGGGAGTTGTAGTGCCAGTATTCTCCACCTCAATAACGGTGCGCTGATCACTGCCGCAAATCAAGCCCTAACATGGGCCCTGGCCTAGGCTTCCTTCCTCTATCCGACCTCTCTGCTCCACATTAGAAGTGTTGAATCTGCTTCCGTGGCCCCCCGGGGATCATGGGGTGGTGCTGGCTTGGCGGATGGGCGTCCGCCTCATCAATTCAAACACAGGTAGCCCAGTAAGCCGCACACGAGTCAGAGAGAAGGTTTACCAGCCTTTAATAAATGGTGTGGAAAGAAGCATCAGTCAGTGCAATTGGCAGCCTCTCCTCCGCCTTACGCGTTTCGAGTTCATCTCTTCATCAGAGGCGCTTCGGGAAAGGTTCGCGCTCAGCTGGCAGTTCCTCCCTTTTTTTTTTTTTTTAAATCACGCTTCCTGTTTGCGTTGCAAGTTCTTATGGGAGTTGTAGTGCCAGTATTCTCCACCTCAATAACGGTGCGCTGATCACTGCCGCAAATCAAGCCCTAACATGGGCCCTGGCCTAGGCTTCCTTCCTCTATCCGACCTCTCTGCTCCACATTAGAAGTGTTGAATCTGCTTCCGTGGCCCCCCGGGGATCATGGGGTGGTGCTGGCTTGGCGGATGGGCATCCGCCTCATCAATTCAAACACAGGTAGCCCAGTAAGCCGCACACGAGTCAGAGAGAAGGTTTACCAGCCTTTAATAAATGGTGTGGAAAGAAGCATCAGTCAGTGCAATTGGCAGCCTCTCCTCCGCCTTACGCGTTTCGAGTTCATCTCTTCATCAGAGGCGCTTCGGGAAAGGTTCGCGCTCAGCTGGCAGTTCCTCCCTTTTTTTTTTTTTTTTAAATCACGCTTCCTGTTTGCGTTGCAAGTTCTTATGGGAGTTGTAGTGCCAGTATTCTCCAACTCAATAAAGGTGCGCTGATCACTGCCGCAAATCAAGCCCTAACATGGGCCCTGGCCTAGGCTTCCTTCCTCTATCCGACCTCTCTGCTCCACATTAGAAGTGTTTAATCTGCTTCAGTGGCCCCCCGGGGATCATGGGGTGGTGCTGGCTTGGCGGATGGGCGTCCGCCTCATCAATTCAAACACAGGTAGCCCAGTAAGCCGCACACGAGTCAGAGAGAAGGTTTACCAGCCTTTAATAAATGGTGTGGAAAGAAGCATCAGTCAGTGTAATTGGCAGCCTCTCCTCCGCCTTACGCGTTTCGAGTTCATCTCTTCATCAGAGGCGCTTCGGGAAAGGTTTGCGCTCAGCTGGCAGTTCCTCCCTTTTTTTTTTTTTTTTTTTTTAAATCACGCTTCCTGTTTGCGTTGCAAGTTCTTATGGGAGTTGTAGTGCCAGTATTCTCCACCTCAATAACGGTGCGCTGATCACTGCCGCAAATCAAGCCCTAACATGGGCCCTGGCCTAGGCTTCCTTCCTCTATCCGACCTCTCTGCTCCACATTAGAAGTGTTGAATCTGCTTCCGTGGCCCCCCGGGGATCATGGGGTGGTGCTGGCTTGGCGGATGGGCGTCTGCCTCATCAATTCAAACACAGGTAGCCCAGTAAGCCGCACACGAGTCAGAGAGAAGGTTTACCAGCCTTTAATAAATGGTGTGGAAAGAAGCATCAGTCAGTGCAATTGGCAGCCTCTCCTCCGCCTTACGCGTTTCGAGTTCATCTCTTCATCAGAGGCGCTTCGGGAAAGGTTCGCGCTCAGCTGGCAGTTCCTCCCTTTTTATTTTTTATTTTTTATTTTTTTTAAATCACGCTTCCTGTTTGCGTTGCAAGTTCTTATGGGAGTTGTAGTGCCAGTATTCTCCACCTCAATAACGGTGCGCTGATCACTGCCGCAAATCAAGCCCTAACATGGGCCCTGGCCTAGGCTTCCTTCCTCTATCCGACCTCTCTGCTCCACATTAGAAGTGTTGAATCTGCTTCCGTGGCCCCCCGGGGATCATGGGGTGGTGCTGGCTTGGCGGATGGGCGTCCGCCTCATCAATTCAAACACAGGTAGCCCAGTAAGCCGCACACGAGTCAGAGAGAAGGTTTACCAGCCTTTAATAAATGGTGTGGAAAGAAGCATCAGTCAGTGCAATTGGCAGCCTCTCCTCCGCCTTACGCGTTTCGAGTTCATCTCTTCATCAGAGGCGCTTCGGGAAAGGTTCGCGCTCAGCTGGCAGTTCCTCCCTTTTTTTTTTTTGTTTTTTTTTGTTTTTTAAATCACGCTTCCTGTTTGCGTTGCAAGTTCTTATGGGAGTTGTAGTGCCAGTATTCTCCACCTCAATAACGGTGCGCTGATCACTGCCGCAAATCAAGCCCTAACATGGGCCCTGGCCTAGGCTTCCTTCCTCTATCCGACCTCTCTGCTCCACATTAGAAGTGTTGAATCTGCTTCCGTGGCCCCCCGGGGATCATGGGGTGGTGCTGGCTTGGCGGATGGGCGTCCGCCTCATCAATTCAAACACAGGTAGCCCAGTAAGCCGCACACGAGTCAGAGAGAAGGTTTACCAGCCTTTAATAAATGGTGTGGAAAGAAGCATCAGTCAGTGCAATTGGCAGCCTCTCCTCCGCCTTACGCGTTTCGAGTTCAACTCTTCATCAGAGGCGCTTCGGGAAAGGTTCGCGCTCAGCTGGCAGTTCCTCCCTTTTTTTTTTTTTTTTAAATCACGCTTCCTGTTTGCGTTGCAAGTTCTTATGGGAGTTGTAGTGCCAGTATTCTCCAACTCAATAAAGGTGCGCTGATCACTGCCGCAAATCAAGCCCTAACATGGGCCCTGGCCTAGGCTTCCTTCCTCTATCCGACCTCTCTGCTCCACATTAGAAGTGTTGAATCTGCTTCCGTGGCCCCCCGGGGATCATGGGGTGGTGCTGGCTTGGCGGATGGGCGTCCGCCTCATCAATTCAAACACAGGTAGCCCAGTAAGCCGCACACGAGTCAGAGAGAAGGTTTACCAGCCTTTAATAAATGGTGTGGAAAGAAGCATCAGTCAGTGCAATTGGCAGCCTCTCCTCCGCCTTACGCGTTTCGAGTTCATCTCTTCATCAGAGGCGCTTCGGGAAAGGTACGCGCTCAGCTGGCAGTTCCTCCCTTTTTTTATTTTTTTTTTATTTTTAAATCACGCTTCCTGTTTGAGTTGCAAGTTCTTATGGGAGTTGTAGTGCCAGTATTCTCCACCTCAATAACGGTGCGCTGATCACTGCCGCAAATCAAGCCCTAACATGGGCCCTGGCCTAGGCTTCCTTCCTCTATCCGACCTCTCTGCTCCACATTAGAAGTGTTGAATCGGCTTCCGTGGCCCCCCGGGGATCATGGGGTGGTGCTGGCTTGGCGGATGGGCGTCCGCCTCATCAATTCAAACACAGGTAGCCCAGTAAGCCGCACACGAGTCAGAGAGAAGGTTTACCAGCCTTTAATAAATGGTGTGGAAAGAAGCATCAGTCAGTGCAATTGGCAGCCTCTCCTCCGCCTTACGCGTTTCGAGTTCATCTCTTCATCAGAGGCGCTTCGGGAAAGGTTCGCGCTCAGCTGGCAGTTCCTCCCTTTTTATTTTTTATTTTTTTTAAATCACGCTTCCTGTTTGCGTTGCAAGTTCTTATGGGAGTTGTAGTGCCAGTATTCTCCACCTCAATAACGGTGCGCTGATCACTGCCGCAAATCAAGCCCTAACATGGGCCCTGGCCTAGGCTTCCTTCCTCTATCCGACCTCTCTGCTCCACATTAGAAGTGTTGAATCTGCTTCCGTGGCCCCCCGGGGATCATGGGGAGGTGCTGGCTTGACGGATGGGCGTCCGCCTCATCAATTCAAACACAGGTAGCCCAGTAAGCCGCACACGAGTCAGAGAGAAGGTTTACCAGCCTTTAATAAATGGTGTGGAAAGAAGCATCAGTCAGTGCAATTGGCAGCCTCTCCTCCGCCTTACGCGTTTCGAGTTCATCTCTTCATAAGAGGCGCTTCGGGAAAGGTTCGCGCTCAGCTGGCAGTTCCTCCCTTTTTTTAAAGTTTTTTTATTTTTTTTTTATTTTTAAATCACGCTTCCTGTTTGCGTTGCAAGTTCTTATGGGAGTTGTAGTGCCAGTATTCTCCACCTCAATAACGGTGCGCTGATCACTGCCGCAAATCAAGCCCTAACATGGGCCCTGGCCTAGGCTTCCTTCCTCTATCCGACCTCTCTGCTCCACATTAGAAGTGTTGAATCTGCTTCCGTGGCCCCCCGGGGATCATGGGGAGGTGCTGGCTTGACGGATGGGCGTCCGCCTCATCAATTCAAACACAGGTAGCCCAGTAAGCCGCACACGAGTCAGAGAGAAGGTTTACCAGCCTTTAATAAATGGTGTGGAAAGAAGCATCAGTCAGTGCAATTGGCAGCCTCTCCTCCGCCTTACGCGTTTCGAGCTCATCTCTTCATCAGAGGCGCTTCGGGAAAGGTTCGCGCTCAGCTGGCAGTTCCTCCCTTTTTTTTTTTTTTTTTTTTTTTTAAATCACGCTTCCTGTTTGCGTTGCAAGTTCTTATGGGAGTTGTAGTGCCAGTATTCTCCACCTCAATAACGGTGCGCTGATCACTGCCGCAAATCAAGCCCTAACATGGGCCCTGGCCTAGGCTTCCTTCCTCTATCCGACCTCTCTGCTCCACATTAGAAGTGTTGAATCTGCTTCCGTGGCCCCCCGGGGATCATGGGGTGGTGCTGGCTTGGCGGATGGGCATCCGCCTCATCAATTCAAACACAGGTAGCCCAGTAAGCCGCACACGAGTCAGAGAGAAGGTTTACCAGCCTTTAATAAATGGTGTGGAAAGAAGCATCAGTCAGTGCAATTGGCAGCCTCTCCTCCGCCTTACGCGTTTCGAGTTCATCTCTTCATCAGAGGCGCTTCGGGAAAGGTTCGCGCTCAGCTGGCAGTTCCTCCCTTTTTTTTTTTTTTTTAAATCACGCTTCCTGTTTGCGTTGCAAGTTCTTATGGGAGTTGTAGTGCCAGTATTCTCCAACTCAATAAAGGTGCGCTGATCACTGCCGCAAATCAAGCCCTAACATGGGCCCTGGCCTAGGCTTCCTTCCTCTATCCGACCTCTCTGCTCCACATTAGAAGTGTTTAATCTGCTTCCGTGGCCCCCCGGGGATCATGGGGTGGTGCTGGCTTGGCGGATGGGCGTCCGCCTCATCAATTCAAACACAGGTAGCCCAGTAAGCCGCACACGAGTCAGAGAGAAGGTTTACCAGCCTTTAATAAATGGTGTGGAAAGAAGCATCAGTCAGTGCAATTGGCAGCCTCTCCTCCGCCTTACGCGTTTCGAGTTCATCTCTTCATCAGAGGCGCTTCGGGAAAGGTACGCGCTCAGCTGGCAGTTCCTCCCTTTTTTTATTTTTTTTTTATTTTTAAATCACGCTTCCTGTTTGAGTTGCAAGTTCTTATGGGAGTTGTAGTGCCAGTATTCTCCACCTCAATAACGGTGCGCTGATCACTGCCGCAAATCAAGCCCTAACATGGGCCCTGGCCTAGGCTTCCTTCCTCTATCCGACCTCTCTGCTCCACATTAGAAGTGTTGAATCGGCTTCCGTGGCCCCCCGGGGATCATGGGGTGGTGCTGGCTTGGCGGATGGGCGTCCGCCTCATCAATTCAAACACAGGTAGCCCAGTAAGCCGCACACGAGTCAGAGAGAAGGTTTACCAGCCTTTAATAAATGGTGTGGAAAGAAGCATCAGTCAGTGCAATTGGCAGCCTCTCCTCCGCCTTACGCGTTTCGAGTTCATCTCTTCATCAGAGGCGCTTCGGGAAAGGTTCGCGCTCAGCTGGCAGTTCCTCCCTTTTTATTTTTTATTTTTTTTAAATCACGCTTCCTGTTTGCGTTGCAAGTTCTTATGGGAGTTGTAGTGCCAGTATTCTCCACCTCAATAACGGTGCGCTGATCACTGCCGCAAATCAAGCCCTAACATGGGCCCTGGCCTAGGCTTCCTTCCTCTATCCGACCTCTCTGCTCCACATTAGAAGTGTTGAATCTGCTTCCGTGGCCCCCCGGGGATCATGGGGTGGTGCTGGCTTGGCGGATGGGCGTCCGCCTCATCAATTCAAACACAGGTAGCCCAGTAAGCCGCACACGAGTCAGAGAGAAGGTTTACCAGCCTTTAATAAATGGTGTGGAAAGAAGCATCAGTCAGTGCAATTGGCAGCCTCTCCTCCGCCTTACGCGTTTCGAGTTCATCTCTTCATCAGAGGCGCTTCGGGAAAGGTTCGCGCTCAGCTGGCAGTTCCTCCCTTTTTTTTTTTTTTTTTTTTTTTTAAATCACGCTTCCTGTTTTTTTTGCAAGTTCTTATGGGAGTTGTTGTGCCAGTATTCTCCACCTCAATAACGGTGCGCTGATCACTGCCGCAAATCAAGCCCTAACATGGGCCCTGGCCTAGGCTTCCTTCCTCTATCCGACCTCTCTGCTCCACATTAGAAGTGTTGAATCTGCTTCCGTGGCCCCCCGGGGATCATGGGGTGGTGCTGGCTTGGCGGATGGGCATCCGCCTCATCAATTCAAACACAGGTAGCCCAGTAAGCCGCACACGAGTCAGAGAGAAGGTTTACCAGCCTTTAATAAATGGTGTGGAAAGAAGCATCAGTCAGTGCAATTGGCAGTCTCTCCTCCGCCTTACGCGTTTCGAGTTCATCTCTTCATCAGAGGCGCTTCGGGAAAGGTTCGCGCTCGGCTGGCAGTTCCTCCCTTTTTTTTTTTTTTTTAAATCACGCTTCCTGTTTGCGTTGCAAGTTCTTATGGGAGTTGTAGTGCCAGTATTCTCCAACTCAATAAAGGTGCGCTGATCACTGCCGCAAATCAAGCCCTAACATGGGCCCTGGCCTAGGCTTCCTTCCTCTATCCGACCTCTCTGCTCCACATTAGAAGTGTTTAATCTGCTTCCGTGGCCCCCCGGGGATCATGGGGTGGTGCTGGCTTGGCGGATGGGCGTCCGCCTCATCAATTCAAACACAGGTAGCCCAGTAAGCCGCACACGAGTCAGAGAGAAGGTTTACCAGCCTTTAATAAATGGTGTGGAAAGAAGCATCAGTCAGTGCAATTGGCAGCCTCTCCTCCGCCTTACGCGTTTCGAGTTCATCTCTTCATCAGAGGCGCTTCGGGAAAGGTTCGCGCTCAGCTGGCAGTTCCTCCCTTTTTATTTTTTATTTTTTATTTTTTTTAAATCACGCTTCCTGTTTGCGTTGCAAGTTCTTATGGGAGTTGTAGTGCCAGTATTCTCCACCTCAATAACGGTGCGCTGATCACTGCCGCAAATCAAGCCCTAACATGGGCCCTGGCCTAGGCTTCCTTCCTCTATCCGACCTCTCTGCTCCACATTAGAAGTGTTGAATCTGCTTCCGTGGCCCCCCGGGGATCATGGGGTGGTGCTGGCTTGGCGGATGGGCGTCCGCCTCATCAATTCAAACACAGGTAGCCCAGTAAGCCGCACACGAGTCAGAGAGAAGGTTTACCAGCCTTTAATAAATGGTGTGGAAAGAAGCATCAGTCAGTGCAATTGGCAGCCTCTCCTCCGCCTTACGCGTTTCGAGTTCATCTCTTCATCAGAGGCGCTTCGGGAAAGGTTCGCGCTCAGCTGGCAGTTCCTCCCTTTTTTTTTTTTTTTTTTTTTGTTTTTTAAATCACGCTTCCTGTTTGCGTTGCAAGTTCTTATGGGAGTTGTAGTGCCAGTATTCTCCACCTCAATAACGGTGCGCTGATCACTGCCGCAAATCAAGCCCTAACATGGGCCCTGGCCTAGGCTTCCTTCCTCTATCCGACCTCTCTGCTCCACATTAGAAGTGTTGAATCTGCTTCCGTGGCCCCCCGGGGATCATGGGGTGGTGCTGGCTTGGCGGATGGGCGTCCGCCTCATCAATTCAAACACAGGTAGCCCAGTAAGCCGCACACGAGTCAGAGAGAAGGTTTACCAGCCTTTAATAAATGGTGTGGAAAGAAGCATCAGTCAGTGCAATTGGCAGCCTCTCCTCCGCCTTACGCGTTTCGAGTTCAACTCTTCATCAGAGGCGCTTCGGGAAAGGTTCGCGCTCAGCTGGCAGTTCCTCCCTTTTTTTTTTTTTTTTAAATCACGCTTCCTGTTTGCGTTGCAAGTTCTTATGGGAGTTGTAGTGCCAGTATTCTCCAACTCAATAAAGGTGCGCTGATCACTGCCGCAAATCAAGCCCTAACATGGGCCCTGGCCTAGGCTTCCTTCCTCTATCCGACCTCTCTGCTCCACATTAGAAGTGTTAAATCTGCTTCCGTGGCCTCCCGGGGATCATGGGGTGGTGCTGGCTTGGCGGATGGGCGTCCGCCTCATCAATTCAAACACAGGTAGCCCAGTAAGCCGCACACGAGTCAGAGAGAAGGTTTACCAGCCTTTAATAAATTG
>NC_140591.1:1338809251-1339021751 GCF_964204655.1 Triturus cristatus
ACATCGTAGTTACTGGGAAAGGAAGCCACTTACCTCTGGGAGACCAAAGCTGTAAAGTCCTGGACTTCTCAACTGCCCCACACCCACAATCAGAGGCTTCTCACTAGGCATCCAGCTGATGACACTGTATGTCTAATACTTTTAATCAGTATGCACCCAATTACCTATCATTCTGCAGAAAAAGAACCACCAAATTATAAGTGTATTCTTGATAACTGTAGTGGGTGTTTCATTATTTGATAACCTATTTTATTGATTTCAGAGCAATGTAGTACAAGAACACATAAAAATCTTGTTGCCCAACCACACACATCTTAACATTTTGCAGAGGTTTCCAGGCAATACCTTTGATGCAGTGACCCGCAGGCCATAATTATCCAGCCACAATCCCCATATACGTTCATATTTATGGGGCATCTCCATGACTCATCTATGGGCTTGTCTTGCGCTATGCACCAATACATCTCTTTCTTCCACTCCGCCACCACAGGTGCCATTGCCAGTTTCCATTTGCAGGCAATGTCCCTTTTCTCCACAATCGTTGCCATTACAATAAGGTACCTCTCTCCTCCAGAATTACCAAGATTATCCAAGACCCCCAGCAAAGCCTCTCTCAGTGTATATCCTAGTACCCAAGATAAGGATTGTGCTTTTCGTGTCTAGTTTTACTGGAATGCGGGACACAGCTATGTCATATGGAAAATGTCTGCATCCAGGGAAGGGCAGTGAAAGAATGTGCTAGTATGTGATTTCATGACCTGCCTTAATTTTAAGGGTCTAATATATGTGCAGTGATGATAATACAATTGCACTAGGTGTAGACAAGTGAAAATCGCTATCTCACAGGGGCATGTGGGCCACCCGCAAATCATAGTTGTCCATGGGGCCTATCCAGGCCTCCCACTTCCGGGGATTTTGTAATCATAGTACGGTAGACACCCCTCCCTTTCCCAACACACCCATCAGTAGGTGATCTTCAAGCAGTCTATGGTTCATGAGAGCTGTGAGGCCGTCCTTATATATAGCGAGCTTTTGCCTTATCTGCAGGTATTTATGGAACTGGGTTTTAAATAGGGTGTATTGTGACTGAAGGCACTGTAAGGACTTAATACAGTCTCCTTCCCTGATGTCACCTAGGGTAGAAATACTTATATAGTCCCATGTTTGAAATCCTCAGAGGATGAAGGCATGGCGGAGGCAATGGTCCTGTCAGAGCGGGGTCTGTTTGGTGAGTACTTTAAGCCATCCCTTGGATCCTATTGCCATCTCTAGGTATGGAAATCTACTTTAGTCACTTAAGAAAGATGTTTAGTGATGGGGTCTCTTTAAAGTTGTAGGATAACCTTATCCAGGTTTAGTAATCAAGTTTGGTTTGATACATAGGATCATCCTCCCACCCCCAGTCAGTCATTTATCACCAGAAGTTGAATGGCTCAGTAAAACATCTGGAGGTCCGCCATAGCTACCCCTCTGTCTACACCACCAGCCAGCACTTAGTCCATGTAATGAGAGGGGGGCGATTGGCCCATAGGAAGGCACAGACCAAGGAGAAGTCCCTAAACCACAAGTAAGGAATTATCAAGGGGAAGCTTTGAAAAATGTACAGACAGCATGGGAGAACCATCATCTTAAAAAGAGCCATGCGACCCAAGAGGTTAAGCGGAAGGTGCGTCCAACACTGAAGATCTGTTCTCGCTCTGGTGAGGAGAGGTGGTATATTGAGCTTCCAGGTCAATTTGGGAATAAAGGAGATATGAATCTCCAGATATTTAGAGATTTAGTTGAGTTGAATCGTAGGCCTCTTCACACAGCTCTAAGATGCGAAAGCATCTCATACCCATTCAACCAGGTTCAGCCAGGTATAGAAGGACTTCATCAGCAGAAAGTGAATTTCTGTCCTCCACTGAGCTGTAGAAATGTGCCCCTTTTTGTATGGTCACCACCGCCACATTTTGCTCCAAATGCTGAAGGTTATAACTTTTGTGTTCAGTTTGGTAATCTCAAATTGGCAAAAGCTTTACCCCCTTATAAGTCCCTAGTATATGGTACCAAGGGTACCCAGGACATTGATGGTAAATGAGCCCCGGGCTTCTGCATGGTTTTGTGCCAACCTGGTGCAACCCAGGCAGACTACTGACAGCAGGTCTGTCATTGCAGACTGCAGGAGGAGTGCAAACTGCTCTAACTTGACTGTGCCCGCACCATGTGAGGCACAGTCACATACACTGCCACTAATACATGTAAGTGGTTATCAACAACAGGGGCAGCCCCGAAAACCTGATCCAGGGGCAAACAATACTAGAATCCTAACAAGGGTTCAAGTTAACACATTACGTGCATCGAATTTTAAACAACAAATCAAAAAACCTAAAGAAAACATTATAATATGAAAAATATTGAAAATGATACAAACGAAGACACAGAAAAGGAAAAAGAAAGAGAAAAAGGAAAAAAAGAGAAAACCCCTGTTTAAATAATTCATAGAAAACTTTTTTTATCAATGATAAATAATTCAATCTTAAAACATATAAGACAAAAGGTGTTCAACACAATACACAAACAAAGACCGATGAACAGTGGCTGAGGAAAAAAGGTTTACAAAAATCAGAAGTTCAGGACAAAACTGAAACAACACAACGCAAACAATGTGTCCTCTCCAATTTCGGCCACATATGTGCGTCAACGTCGTTTCGACCATAGTGAAACTAAATGGTCATCATCAGGACAAACGGTAATTATATGAGCGTCCATACCAGTTTCAATAAAACATATATTGTTAAAGTAGACCCAACCGCAGGTGAAACGATCGTATGGAGTCCGCCTGGAAAATGAAGATCAAGAGGAAATGCTGAATTATGATAACAGGAGCTTATGCATACATTCAGAGGCTTGAAGATTAGGTGAAATAATGGAACAGCCTATTCCTTCAAATAATTTTAGGAAGCCAAATTAATTGGCAGAAGGCTTAAACATCAGTGCTCGAAGATCACATAATTGCAGGCGTTCATTCATGAGTAAACTGTCAGTCGCCTTAAATAAATTGGCACCAACATATGGGTCACTGGCTTAGTCCAGCCCCACCGGTTCTGTAGCACGCTGTCCACACAAATAACTTTGTTCAAGTTATTTGTGTGGACAGACTAAAATAATATCGACTGACATAATGGGACAAGACCAACTCTGGAAGCAGCCCAGATCATCGGACTTGAGAAGATACATGGTACTATACATGAATCTCTAGCTAAAAGTGAAAGGCCTCTGTGTCAGGCACACATTGCTTTTTCTGAGCCTATAGCTGTGGCTGACCCTCACATCCCATATGTAATTCCCAGGCCTTCATCTTTGGTAAATGTGCTGCCAATAGACCCTGCATTACCCACATGTGGCTCATTGAGAATATTAAGCTGGAACATTGCAGGTCTCCATGGTAAGATAGTACTCCCAGACTGGCAACTGTTAATAAGGCCATACAATATCCTACTAGTGCAGGAAACCTGGGAGACTAATCCTAAAACATTTGAAGGTTTCCTAGATCGCAGCATACCGGCTGTTCCTTCACGCTCAGGAGGAGCATCAGGAGGTCTAACAATATGGATTAACCTATTGCTTGGGAGCAGTGTAGAGGGTTTAAGTACCCTAAGCAACACTTTTGAAGTGGTACTTTTTAAGGGGACTTTAACTTTGTATGTCATTAATTTCTATAATAATGACTTTTCCAACATGCCTAACCAAAGATTTTCAGCCGTCTTTGACTACATCTCCGCTTTATTGGAGGAAAAATCTAATAAGGGTCAGCAAGTGCAGGTATGTTTGACCGGAGACTTTAATGCTAAGTTGCCCAAAGTTAATTCACGCAATGTGTCAGATGTTACTGTGGGAGTAGATTCCAGGGTCAAAGAGTTGGAAGATTTCCTTACCTCCTTAGATCTGTAGAATGCATTAGAAGTTGCTGGCACCAATGGCTTGGGAGTGCCTACCTTTAGGGAAAGGAATTGACTTTCAGTAATTGATTACATCTTTGTCTCTTGGGGGGTTGCTGATTGCACAGCCCTACAAATGGAAGAAGAAGAATTTGGTAGGGAAATCCTGGCTGCCCTTTTATTTGCATCAGACTACATCTGCCATACAGAGCTGGGCCTAACTTACTTGAATGACTACATCCACATTAGAGGCCCATTGTTCTGGCAAAATATTTGGCCGACAGAGGAAGAATCACTTGCAAGAGATATAATCACCGATTGCCTGGCCAGTGATAAGGGCCCATCCATCCCATGGTTAACCCACGTTAAAAAACATTAGGTCTAGCGCCATTTTTCTCTGATCCAGCGTCCTAAGTTGACCCTGGCAGAAAGCATGTGCAGGTTTTGTTACTAGCTCAGACGAAACCAACAGTTTCAAGTTATTTGCACTTAAGCCCTGTGATTTCTTCCACTGGTTATCTGTGGAACACCAATGGATATTGGGAACCCTCATTGTTGTTCCTTTTCAGAGCAGACAGTATTAAATATTTACTTTGCTCCCTTTTAGGTATTAGCACAATCTCGAAGCAAAAAAATTGCCCATGAACTGGTTTTTCCAATCAGACAATGTTACACTTTCTTTTCTTTTGTGTTTTTTATCAAATATATTTATAAGGTTCAGGAACTTGTGCCATTGTCCCCTGGTCCATCCTATTTACAACCGTTACCTGGGTAAGAGACTTGTATTTGTGTGGGCTCAATTCTTTGTGTAGCTTGGGGGTACAATTAATTCTGACTAAAACATACGTCTAGAGTTTCTTAATTATTGTTAGAGAAATTGACTAATGGACTGGTGGTACGTATTGGATACGTCTCTGGTACTACTGTGTTACATGGATGGACCGTTGGTCTGGCATACCAGTGCTTTATAACCATGCTGCTAATATTGTTTTAATTATATGTACATTTTTTCCAACTGCTGCTATACCAAATTGTTTTCTGATCAATCATATTTATTCTGTGTATGATTTTTTCTATTATGAATGATTATGTTACTTTTATGAATGTTTTTAGCATTCAAATAAAGATTTTTCTGATTCTGATTGTGTTGTTTGCTTTTTTCCCCACCACACGTAACCCATGGCAATCCCACACATTGTGGCTTTCTTGGCACCCAAAGATTGTCCACTGATTCAACTGAGCCATTGTTAGCTTGAAAGGATGCTTGCAATTCCCTGGCAAGGAAATCTGCACAGCCATCCTCTTGTAAGAATCACACGTCCAGTCACCACATGGGGCATGCCGCAGGACACTAGCCACCACAATGGAGCTCATGGGGAGAGTGATTGTAAATACCTTCTAGGGAGGATGTCCACCTGTTCCAGGGACCATGAAAAGAGCTATACGTGAAAGTGTCTTGTGAGATGCTGACGTGTGGATGTACACTCTGTCTTGAGTATGCCTTGGCCTCCATACATCACATAGACCAATGGATTTCATCCATCCCTGAAATGTTCATGATCATGCAAAACAGTGCAAGGTGACAGTTCCAGTGGTATGCATATACCTGATAAAGGGAAGGATTATCTTCACCCTCCTGGAACAACTGTCGAACCTAGAATGAAACACCCTGTCATACCAAAAGCGCCTCAGAAAGGGGCAACATTAGCCCAGTGGATGTGCTCCTTGGAGCAGCAGGGTTGATGGGCGGAGGTGCTTAACTTAACATAGGACTGCTGTCCTTTCAATACGGTATAGCACACTGTTGACATTCCAAGGAAGGGTTGTATAAGCTTCCTTGCATATGGTGTAGAAGTCATGCTCTGTGTCAACCCTGAATGGGGCATCCAGTGAGAGCACAGTAAGGGATTCAAGAGGCTCCAATTTGGAGTGGGCACTAGTGAAGCCAAACGAGGAAAAGCAATAAACCAATCTAGCCCCATCCCCTTAACACACTCCTCCACATACTTCCTTCCCTGAAGAATCTGTCACCCAAAAACACACACACATGACATTCAACTTAATGGAAGGGTAGCAGTCCTTGGGATTTCACTAGTGGTGACATCCCTGTGTTGGACCGGTACTCATATGTCTCACCAGCACCGCTCATTGGCATATGTCTGAAGGGTGTTCATTTGGAATTGCCTTCTCCCCCAGGAGTGGAGCTTCCAGGAAGGTCACCTCTCTCTGACTGGATCCTCCCACCTCAGGTGGATCTTCCTGTGGCGATTGTGGGATGATCATCTGGCTGTGTTACTGTATCTCAGTGCTAATTGAGTCTGGGGAATCTGCAGGTCAGCCACATGTCCAATGAGATCTAGCATGCCGACGTTGCCTAGGCTTTGGAGGCCGAGGTCAGTGGGATGCGACCATCCCTGTGGGAGAAGCTCCAGAGTCCACTCTTGAGTAGTGTAAAGGTGCCCGTTAGGTTGCCCATTCCCATGCCTCTTTCATGGTGTTAAAGAAGTAAGAACGGCCCTCGTGCGGGACTTTGAGTTTTGCAGGAAAGTTGATCATATACTGTAGTTAATGGCTCTCAGCTTTTGTTTAACCTTATCAAAGGATCTATGCTGCCCCTGCATCTTGGTGGTCTAGTCTGGGAATATCATAATCAGTGGAGCTTGGAATCTCAGTGACCCAATCCTCTGTGCCTCATGTAGAATGGAGTCTCTGTCCCGGTAATTAAGCATTCTAATTATCAGTGTCTGCAGAGTCAGCCCCGGGGGAAGGCTACTGGGTCAATGACCTGTGCGCCCTTTCTATCACAAACCACTGTGAAACAGTTTTTTGGACTGCCAAGATTGATAGACAGTCACACAGGAAGTCCGCAGGGTCCGAGGATTCTTATCTTTCAGGAAAGTCCACAAATTTTAGATTGCCGCACAGCAATTTGCTCTCTGCATCCTCCACATGCTTTTCCAGGATGGAAGTGAGGGATAATAGCTTAGCCACTTTGGTCCTGAGAGAGTTCACATTGCCTTCCACCTTGAACATTCTCTTCTCCGCTGCAGTTACTCTGTGGGCCATGTTTCGGTGGCCTTGTCAGATGACCGAGATGTCCACTTTGACCTCTCCTATTCTAGTCTCAACCCCCTCCCAGGACACCTGTATGGCCTGAGGTATGGTGGTGAATTCCGTGGCCTCTGCCATTCGCAGGTCTGAAGCGGCTGCCCCCTGCCACTCTGCTCTACCATCCAGAGAGGTAGTAAACCTAGCCATCTAAGTTTGTGAGTGTGTTGTAAGCCCTTTGTCCTTTCCCATGAATCAGAGGGAGGGGTGCCCTGTATGGAAGCCAGAGGTTGGAGTCCAGGGAGTCTGGTCCAAATGATCCCACTCAGCTAGCTTGCCCTTTGAGTTCAGGAGCAGCACGAGTGGCTGAGGGTTCCCAATGGGGCTCTCTAATTGCAGGGGTGGCAGGAAGACACAGGTCCATAGGTGAAGTGGGGGCCAATGGCTAGTTAGGGCGATGGTCAGGTCTGTTGTCCCCAGAAGGAATTCACAGTGTACCTCAGCCACAGCCCCAAGGCGAGGTGACAAGTGTGTGAGGCAGCACAGGCATATATTCTGGGACAGGGTGGTAAAAGATGTAATGGTGATGCTGTAGGCCCAGAAAGCAATGGTCGGCCCACCTCTGTCCACCCAGGCAGGCAATTCCGGTGATGCTTGAAAAAGAGCCAACCAGGTCTCTTCCCTCTCCAGGGAATACTGATGGCTCCAGCCGTGGCAGGCCCAGGCCCGTGAAGTCCAGAGATCAGGGAGGGACCAGCCAGTCCCAAGGTGAGGAAGGCCCATGGCCCTACGGACACCGATCCACTGATCCACCGCCCTTGCCCCTTACCACCACTCTTACTACTGCATTGGACATTGGCCAGGCATGCCTGGGGAATGCAGCGGCCTGCTGTGGTGTCAATTCAGCCACAGCTGGCTGAAGGTTCAAGGTGGGGGGAATCAGCAGGGCCGCCCTCCGTCTGGGACCCTGCACTGCAACCCAGCCAGCCCCGTGACACACTGCACTCAGCTGTCCAAACATGCAGACCACAAGTCCCAAGGCAGGGCATCAGGAGCCGGGCTGTGGCCACAGGGCAGAGCGGAGATGGCACAATAGCTGGTCCGCGATGTCAGTGGACCCCACAGGGATTCCTAACGATGCAGCAGCGCACCATGGTCCACATTAAGGAGGATGGTCGGGAAAGCGGGAGCACACCTAGAGTGGAAGAACCATCTTCCCTGGCCAAGTCACGCTCCCTTCAGTGGGGTGTTTCTTATGTATTCTTTATTATATTCCAAAGATCATGCTTAAAGGACACAGCAGCAGCCAACGTTTTATTCAACATAAACTTCATGAGGGCTGTAAACATAATACAATAATCAAATAAATATGAATATGAAAGTACAAATATATATATTCTTCACAAGACATACATACTATACAACCAACATAACAATAAAATAAAACAAATAAGATACCACCCATACATGCAAATATGGAATAACAATAGACAAAATGCACAAATAATATAATATGCTGCAACAATATTGACACACTGGCTTAAATAAAGACTGAAGAATTAAATTACTATATATTGGAATTAAAAAGATCTCTAAAATGAAAAGTGTTTCAACAGGACTATACTTAATATATTCAGTTGTAACCTAGTGGTACCCCATTTTGTAAGTGTCTTCACTGATTAAAAAAAAAAACTCGAAACCAGTGCAAGACCATCGCAGTCACCTATCATTATTAATATGGCTAGGTGTGTATATCATTAGTTTCAGAGATGAAATAATGTTTCTCTCTATTACCTGCACTCCAAAAGATTTAATTCAGGATTAAAGTGGCCAGGTACCTAAATAGTCAGAGGAAAGACAGGGCCAAATCAAAGTTCATGACTTATCACAAATATCCATCTTCTAACGCATTGTTAATTTCATTATCTCAAACTGGAAAATTGATTAAATAATCGCAGAAAATAGAAACTATTTTATTCTCAAACAATTCATTACCTGCCTAAAATCCCAAAAGTTAATTCCCAAATGCTACTTATAACTAAAATATCAACGTTCTAGTTCGAAACCATATACAGTAAAGCAAAAAATTATAATTCTTAAATGAGCCATAACAATCGCATTTTGCTATTACACATCAACCCTAGTTCAAAAGAAACCTCTGTGTTGTCCATGACCTATCCCTACTCAACAATGTATATTGTCCACAAGATATCCCTACTCGAAAATTAGAAGAAATCAAAAAATTGATAACATGAATGTTAAAATGTAAATTATTTGCAAAATCATTATATTATAACCCAAAGTGTAAACACCAAACAAAACATACCATAAGTAATGCAGTACTTGATTTTGCCTGTTCGCAAAGAATCAAAGAACTATCAAGGTGCGCAGGGATTACCCATGTCCCATCCTATTAGTTTCCTAATTGATGTTATAGGATGCTATGATATGGGCACTTTAGAGAACAGTGAAAAAGAAAGGAAAATGAGAAGATGACGATGTGATCTTGTGTATGCCAGTATACATGAGTCAGCACTTCTGAGTATGTGAGTGTGTGTATGACTCAGTGGCAGGCAATCCCTGCAAGTCCCTCTGACAGTGAGTATCTGAGAGTCTGTCGCAGTCAGCAGAGATGTTCCAATGAGTATCTCTATAAAAAAGTGTGTCCTTACATGTGTATTCTGAAGGCCGTGTGCAGTTGGGAGGTTGGCCGCTAACAAGTGGTTGGGGTTGGGGTTGGCCTGCAGCCAGGACCTGCCGCCTACCCCATACCGCTCATTACCGAAGGTCGTGCACAGCAGGGTGTTATTTGTTCACAATAAACTGGGTGAACGGCCTGTGGCCAAACCTACGCCACACAACATAGAATGCAGTGCGCGCATGATATTTTGTACCCATTGGGGATTAGCCACAGGCCCTGCAACCATCCCCCTGGTGCGCACAGTTGACGATCATGCACGGCATGGGCTTGTCCACCTGCAGGGAATTGGTCACAGGTCTGGCACAGACGAGGACCTGCACCCAACCCCACCTGCACACGATAAAAAATATGCTCAAGGAGGAAGCTGGATGACAATGATTACAACAATCCAGAAACTCACTTAAAAAGCAAAGGTTACACGGACTTTATAGTTTAGGTACAGTAACAATATCTTTATAAAAAAAAAGTTTAGAATAATAACATAGCTAGGTAGGATAATAAGGTTTTAACTTACATTTTAAAAAAACAAAACCTAGAAATTCACTAAAAACAAAGGTGAAAGTGGCGTGATAGTTAGGTATTGTAATTATAAAAAAAAATAATATTAAAAAAAACAAAGAAAACAATTCACCAGTTCTGAGCCATCAATAACTTGCACCCCCACTCCCCCATGGCTTGCTCATGACCTCACATATTGCATCAATCATGACAATTTAAATGACATAATTGATTACATAAGTGATGACATCTTACATGACATCATAGAATAGAACATTAAATAGAAATGCAGTAGAATTAAAAGCGGCAGAAAAAGATACCTTGTATTTTTCTAAATACGAACGTAACTTCAAAATAAAAATTGAAGAAACAGAAGTGTTCTCAATCCATGTCTGTGGATAATATTCTGTGAGGCAACTCTACCGAATTAGGTACATTAAATACTCACATTTAAAAACTCATATTTAGCATCTGACATTGACGCACAGAAAGCATGTCTAATTTCAGAGATCCTGTTCTTGATTTCATCACCAATCGTTGCTACCACTGATTCCCAAAGCATTCAGCAGCACTCTCCTAAAGTAAATAGAATGCTAACTGCTATGAAAACGTCTCAATAATGTTAGCAGTGTCATACCACAGTAAATGGATTAGGTGTCATAAAACCGGAAGATGATCTACTTCATTGCATTGTAGATGAGCTGGAGAAAGCCTTCCATTCATGCTTCTGAATGTAAATGTAATGTGAATAAAGATTAGACAGAATAAAATGTGATTTTGATGTGGCTAGATCACAACCATTGACTAATCAAGAGTATTCTTAATGAACCATGACTAAGTACTGAAGGCAGTTCGTTACTGACAATTTAATTAAGATAATTCAAGATTCTGTTCATCTATTAACTCCATCAGTCAAACTGATAAGTTGTAGAAAATGTAAAAGAAAGTTTTGGTTGTAACGACTGATTCTTGATCACATTACTCTGTTTTACGACAGTTTCCCTGTACCCTTTTTCACACTTATGACTGCTAATAACGCGATTTAATGTTTACATGCTTATATAAACTTTATTGAGCATTTCTAGATGTTATTAGACAAGTGCAAGATTCTAATATCTGTTGCCTAAAATATTCGAAAAATGATGCAAAATGAAACAAAATTATATAAAGTGTGTGGCTTTTCTATGTGAGAAAATACCTCACAAAGAAACAATACAGTAGGAGGTGAAATGTTTGCACGTTTCGATACACACAACATTCTGTAAATATATGAGATTACACCAGACTAATTTCAGAGTCATATTTGTGTTACATAAATGTCATTGAGTGCACAAGTGGGCTATAATGGCTGTTAATTAACCTCCACATAGTTTCTATGGGGTCTATTTATGAAAACGTCATGCCACACAGCATGTCATATTGGTGTGCTGCACTGTGTGACATGGAAAGGCCAGGAATGTGTGGTATTTAGGCAATACGGCGCATTCCTGCTTTTTCCTATGCGCTGGCGCCCTTTTGAAAGTCTAGCACCAATGCAGGCACCCTTGCACCATGGGGCGAGGGGTTCACTGATAAAATATCGGCACTACTAACATCGATCCACAAAATTATCCTCACACTAATATTGATAACCAAAACATCAACATCCTATACTAAAAAATTATCGTCATAAAAAACATCAGTATCACTAATATCGAACGCACAAATTTCATTTCCAAAAATATTGTCAACATTAAATAAACTTGATTGTTCAAAGTCAATGATTGTAATTGTTTGTGTGTAATAATTGCTAGTTTGCTGTTTTATTTGGGTTAGAAGTTCTACATTGGTAGTTGTTTGTTTAACAGGTAAGCGTGCATAGATGAAAGGATGTTACCCTGGTCAGTTTGGGTTCCACCTGCTTGCCAGAGCACAGATCTTGGTGCTCAGAAGTGGTGAGTGCTGTGGCCCTAAACTGGATCTCAGTGAGGAGTCTTCATGTAGGGCTTGCGGCTTCCAGCCCTCCTTTTCTCTGGATAGGAACACGGATAAGGAGGTAGGGAACACGAGGTGTCAGGGTCTGAGGTGAAGGGGGGAGGAGACTTTACAGCCAGCAGCAATAGTCGAGTCGGCCGCTATGGGGTAGGTGGGCAGACACCACTGTTAAAATGTTTACTGCTTAATATGAGATCGCTGGGCAAGCATAAGTATGATTTTGAATGCCTGCTCCAGGTCTCTGCCCCGCACTTAGTTTTACTCACAGAGACTTGGACTAGTCAGGCCTCTGCCCCGGACTGGAATAGCACCCTCCCGGCAGGATATTCGGTAGTTAGTCAGGACAGGATAAAGAGTACAGGTGGCGGGATAGCAATAATTCACCGTGACAACCTGAAGGTGTATAGCGAGCCTATAACACAACTGCCTGCGGAGGCCTTACGCTTTGTGGTGAAAATTAACAACACGCCCACAGTACATGGGATACTTCTCTACAGACCCCCGGACCCTAGAAACCCTTTTTCTCTGGCTTTACAGACCCTGCTTGAATCGTGTACAGATTCCAACTCACTTATTATTCAGGGTAATTTTAACTTCCATCTTGAACTTAACAACAACCCCGATACCAGCCGGCTTCTTGACAATTTAGCAGGTTATGGTATCCATTTAAAGATGGTGGGCCCCACACACTTGGCGGGTCATACGCTTGATGGGATTTTTTCCACTAACTCGGATGTCACACTGAGTTAACCTGCCCCTCTTCCCTGGACTGACCATTTGGCAATCAGCATTCACTACCCACACAGCTGGATAGAAAGAAACCAGCGAGCATAAAAATCAGGCAGTGAAATAAAATCCAAGACACTGAATTGGAGCAGGTACTTAATAGCTGCCCCCCGGCTCAGGTCTTGGATAACAACGAGGCTGCTAGCCAATTTCACAGCTGGCTAGCCAAGGCTGTAAATAAAGTGACCCCATTGAAAGAAATTAAACCTAGAAGAGCGCTGGCACTGTCTCCATGGTACGGTCCGGAAGTGAAAAAGCTGAAAGTTTTATGCAGGAAAGCCGAACGTACCTGGAGAACGGAATATAGGATGGAACATTAGATATCCTATAATACCAAGCTACAACAATATAAATAAGCCATTATTCTAGCAAAAACCACCTACTGCTCAGCAAAAGTAGCTGAGGCTAGTAATTCTACCAAGCAACTTTTTAAAAATGTTGAAGAACTATCTAAATCGCGTCAGAATACACGTTTTAGTCCTGATTCCGCATTTTGCAATAAAATGGCCAATTTCTTTCAAAATAAGATCAATATGATTTATGATGAACTACGAAATAACAGGCAGGGAGGCGATGACGGTCAATCTGACACCACGGATGATACGCCCCTGCACTGTCAGCTGAACTCCTATTGAAGTAAATAAATCTATATGTTCCACCAAGTCGGGGTCACCGTCGGATCCCTGTCCTCCGAGTGTGATACATCGGGTGTCCCAGACCATTAGTGAACATATAACTCCCATTCTAAATCAGGTGATCACTTCAGGGAGTTATCCGATGGTCTGGAAAAAGGCCTGTATCAGACCCATCTTGAAAAAGTCAGCACTTGACCCATTAGAGGTTAAGAACTATCGTCCCATCTCGTGCCTACCGATTGCTGCTAAAATCCTTGAGAGGGCAATTAATCAGGAGTTGACATCCTACCTAGTCTGCAACAACCTGCTGGATTGCAATCAGCATGGCTTCCGGTCAGGGCATTTGACCGAGACGGCGTTAGTTATGGCAACAGAGGAGATTTCAGAGAGAGGTGGATGGGGGAAGAGCGATCCTCATCCTCCTTGACCTATCAGCAGCATGGTGTTGGTGCGACAGCTGAAGGCGGTAGGGACTGAAGAGTTGGCTCTGTCCCTCCTCTCCTCTTTCCTAGAAGATAGGGAGCAAACTCTACACTGGGAAAGTCTGCAGTCAGAAACCTTCCATTTGCCATGTGGAGTCCCACAGGGCTCGGCACTGTCACCGATGCTCTTTAATATCTATGTGACCCGTCTCGCCAGTCTCATTATACCGCATGGGTTCTCGCTCGTGTCGTATGCCGACGATACCCAAATCATCATCTCGGTATCAAAACAGTCGGAGCAGGTAGCCGCTAGATTCCATGCGAGTGTCATCATGAGCTGGATGAGTAATAACTACCTCAAGATCAACATGGATAAGACAGAGGTCATAGAGTTTGGTGGCGGTCTGTCCCTGTGGGATCACACATGGTGGCCGGTAGAGGCGGGTACGTGCCCAACACCATCCATGAAAATTAAGAACCTGGGGATCATCTTCGAGGATCAACTGAGGTTTTCTGCGCAGATCAACCATGTAACCTCCACGTGCTTCTATATTCTGAAGCTACTGTGGAAGGTGTTCCCTTTTATCTCTCAGGAGCTATGAAAAACGGTGGTGGTGGCCTTAGTCCTATCCCGCCAAGACGCCTCAGCATTCGAGCGCTCTATAAACTGCAATCCTATCCTATCCAAAATGGAAAGCCTTTTGGAAAGTGACATTGGGGCCCCTAGCACGACCCCCCCTTCTCTGTGACCTCCTTTTGGGGGCTGAGGGTGAACCTATGGTGCCCCCCCGTAAATCCCTGCACCATGTGGCAGGCACCAAGAGGTGCCTGCCACAAAGTGCAGGGATTTACAGTGACTCCCATTTTTCTATGGGTGCTTGTGCTGCGGCCGGTTTCCGACCACCGCCATACGGAAATGGGAGTCTGTCGACTACACCATGTGTGGTCGCATCGTTATTGCTGTTTTGGAACGCCGACCCGAGGTCAGTCGATTTCGAAACCGCAGGGATGTTGGTCGAAGGAAACTCAGACCAACATACTAATTAGTGCCTACATGTCATTAAAAATACAACATACTAATGATATTACACATACTTCCACAAAAAACCTACACTACACAGCAACATCACAAATAATACACTAAATACACCATATAATACCTAACTACCTCCCCATATCCTTAAATTACTTTAAAATAGTCACATCAAACTTACCTCAATTGTTCTGACGCTGCTCCCACTGCAAGCTTCCTTCTTCAAAACCAACCAAATAACAATACAGATAGAATACAAAATACACTTAGGGCCTGATTACGATGAGGCCATAAAAGGCTCCGACCCTCGGTCATAGCCTCTTGGCCGCATGGTAATGGGACGGTCGATTTACTTTACGACCGCCCCATCACGATCGTCTTAAGCTAGACATTTCCACCCTTGAGATTACAATGTCGGGTTTTGGTAGCCTTTCGGTGTTGGCCTTTCTGACACAGAAAGGCTCGGAACTTAACTTTGGGGGCCACCAGCAGACCCCCTTTGGAAATACGGCCTCAGGTTGGAGGGCGAGGGGGCACCGTTGATCCATGCACCCCATGGTAGGCGCCTTGAGGTATCTGCCACAGGGTGCAGGGATGAACTTCACCCCCTTATTTCAATGGGAGCTTGTGTTACGGCCACTTTCTGGCTGTAACACGAGCTCCGATTGAGAAAAGTACAATGGGCGGGGTTTCGGTCGGTCCCAGGACCGAGTCAGTGTCGGGTGAAAGGAATTCTGCGTGACATCGAAATTAGGCTGTTAGTCGAAAGAAGAATGGCTGCATAATAAAGTGGAAAAAAGGCTATTTCCCTATTCAACTCAAAGCCCAAATTTGTTATATTAAAAATGTATATTAATAATTTTGCAAAAAATATAAAAATGTAAAATAATATTTAAAAACATATTACAAATGTGTTTAAATATATAGCAAATAATATTATCATATATATATAATAATATTCACTATATATTATAATTTACATCGTTAGTTACAAGGAAAAAATACTTGTTCAAGTGTAAAAAAAGTTTTACAATAATAAATTATATACAAAATGTAATAATGCATTATTTAAAAAAATATTGATTTGAAAATGTATTTTTATTCATTTATGATCATTTAAAATATAATAAAAACATAAATAATATATATCAAAAATATTCCCCCAAACATTAAGGGGTCGATTCCGATCCTGTATTTTTTTTCCCGTACGACTTGTATCCGTATTTTTTTCCGTACGAATCGTGCAAGTCACGTCCGACCCGTGAAGTACGATTCATACGGGAAAAAGTACATACGGATCAGCCCGATCCGTACGAATCGTAGCGGGAAAAGTTGTACGAGACAGACACGGACACTTTTCCGTACGAATCGTAAAAAGACAGTCCGAGCGTACAAGTACGATCCGGACCGGCTTTCCCATTTACGAATCGTACGGAAAACATCCCGTACACGGGGAATGACTTGTACATATGCAATGTCGGTGTAGGCACCGTACATACGCAATGTTGTTGTATGCACCAATGTTGTAATACGCACTGTACATACGCAATGGCGGTGTACGCACCGTACATACGCAATGTCGTTGTACGCACCAATGTTGTGGTACGCACCGTACATAGCAATGGCGGTGTACACACCGTACATATGTAATGGCAGTGTACGCACCCTATATATCAATGGTGGTGTACGCACAGTACAAATGCAATGGTAGTGTACGCACCGTACATAGCAATGGTGGTGTACGCACCGTACATAGCAATGACGGTGTACGCACCGTACATATGCAATGGCGGTGTACGCACCGTACATAGCAATGGCCGTGTACGCACTGTACATACACAATGCATGGGTGTGTGTGCCTGTACGACTCGTACCCCTGTACCGTACTGAACCACGGACACTGTAGAATAGCACAAGTAGGGTCTATTCGACTCGCACAGCACCACAAAACACATCTACAGTGCACTAAAAATGGAAATGACTGACCTGGACACATCCAAACAGGCAAACAGAGGGGCAAACCACAACCACCCCTTATAACACACCCAACAAAAATTCAAACTGAAGCCCACCCACAAATGGACCAATAAAAATGGCCCACACACACAAACATGAGCCTTTGCAACAGACTCACTGCAGCTAGAGAGCACACACCAACAACTGCACCCATCCACCCTAACATATACACCGTCACACAACCTCCTTCACACATACCCCGTCTTCACATTCACACCCACACCGTCACATTCAGACCCACACACCCACAGCCATCCACACCCTCACCCCACACCATGCCCACAGACAAGAATCCAAAGTTCACAAGGGAGGAGCTGGAGATCCTTGTCAATGAAGTCATCAGAGTCGAGCCAAAGCTGTTTGGAACATTGGTCAGACAGACCAGCATAGCTGAACAATCACGCCTGTGGCAGAGGATCGTCGATAGGGTGAATGCTCTTGCACCCATCAGAAGGACCAGGAATGAATGCCAAGCCAGGTGGTACGATCTGCGGAGGGCGGTCAAGCGCAAAATGACTACGCCCAGAGCAACATCACTGGAGGTGGTGCGCCCCACAGACTAGTACATTTCCATCCCTGGGAGGAGAAGGTGATGGCCCTGCTTCCACCGGTGGGAGTACAAGGACTGCAAGGACTTCCAGAGCCTGGTGAGTACACAAACAACTTAGGTAACATGGGGGTAATGGCATCCACACCCCAACTACACAAAATGCATGCAACTTCCCCCAAGCCCTCACCAGCCAAAACCACAGTCAAAAATAATGCTAATGCCACTAACATGTGTATGCTCCATTGAGAAAGCAAGGCCATGCTATGTCTAGGCCTGGGAGGTAAATTCCGTTCCTCTCGCGGAATTTGCAGAATTTCGGTAATTTCGCGTTCCGCGGAGAACGCGAAATTGCCCAAAATTCTGCTTTCCGCGACTTCGCGAAATTTTTTCTTGTTTGCGTTCTCAAAATGCGTGTTCGCGAGATATTTCTCCCCGAGCACGCAAACAGCAACTGTGAACAGGAAAAAAGCATCGCGAACAAGCAATTCCGCGTGTTCGCGGAATTTCTGCATGTTCGCGGAGATTTTTACCGTTTCGCGGAGATTTACGTAACGCGGTTACGCAAATTCCGCCCACCCCTAGCTATGTCCCATGCTACATGAAGCAGCAACCCAAGAATGGATGTCCGGTATGCTGGGATGGTGGGTGGCACAAAACACATTGTTGAACTCCAAATCAGACACAATTGCCCTCATCCCATATGGCCCAGGTACATACCCATGCACCATGCACAATGCACAGGGATTGGGAAAGTACTGACAAGATAGCTCACACTCGGCCCGGGTGTAGGCAGCACAAGGCCCTCCTGTGACCAGTGCAAACACAAACACCAAGACTACCAGGTCAGATATCTAGGACAGGAACTCACACTCACTGTCATGGCAGCATGCTCCATGGGGGGACAGCTACATCACCTGGGACTCCCAGTGCCAAATCACACTACACCCACCAGCAGGCCCTGTCACACACACCCCTTACATAAGCAGACACCCCCGGGACAGGCAATGGATTTACCCACTGTCACAATGGACATGTTACACAACAACACCAATACATAGCCAAAGAAGCATCCAAGCCAAAGATCTACATGTCAAAGACTCAGGAGAACATATCAATCTGTCCCCCGCAAGATACCCATCCAAAAGTGAACATTGAGGAGAATGCTAGGCACATACAACTACCTGGAGGAACAGTGCCAACTTGAATGTGTATGATACATGCATGTTGCATGAAACAGCATTAACATTGTCTGTCTCTCACACAATGTGATGAATCTACCCCCAACAATGGGTTTGAAGATTCACAGTCCTGGCCCGGGAGGAACCTGATCTCACCGGCAGCGGCGCCTCTCAACATTCTGCAGATGACCCCGACCGACCTGGACCCTCTGGTGTCCAAGCCCCTGCAGAACCTGGTTCAGGACCATCTGTGCCAACCACCACCCCCATTCCTGCCACATCCCAGGAGACACCGAAGAGCCCTGCCCGCAGTGAACAACTGAGCCAGTCTGACCAGGAGGGACAAGGAGCACCGGTCACCCAGGAGGATGCAGACAACACTGCCACTGCCATCCCTCAGGGGTCCCGTAGACCCGATGTGCCCACAACGGCGGGCCAGGCTCATGTGGGCAGAGGTGGTGGGAGTGGAGGCAGGCGGAGGCGAGAACCTGACCAGCCAGCTGAAGGGACTGGTATGTCACACATACACAACATCATGGAGGCATACCGGCGTGACACCAGGGAGTTCAGTCAGGTAGTGCTGACCCTCACAGAGATCAAGAACCAGCAGGCCAAGCAACACGCCAGTCAACAAGAACACCAAGGATGGATGGAGGCAAGACTGGCTGAGCTCCTGGCGGTGCAAAGGGACATAAGCCATTCACTCCGTCGGATCGCCGACAACATGGGCAACCCTACCTGTGCCACCAGGTGAAGACTACCACCAGCCACAAGGAGGGAGGAGGAGGAGGATTCGTCCGACAGAGCGTCCCAAGCATCGTCAAGGCCTGCATCTGAGGGTCCCCGGAGGAAGGTGGGTCGTCCACGGAAAAGACCGTGAGAGGCAGCGGACCATCCACATCTCCCAGGTCACCTGGCCTGGCACCTGGCCTTCATGTGCGACAGCATCACCTCATTGACTGACATCATCTGCCACATGGACCTGCTGGTCACAGTCTGACTAATGATGCCAAACACTGTGGTCTGGGCTCTGATGACTTCAAATGGCAAGGATCCCATATCCCCCTCTGAACTTTGGATTCTATGGTCCCTGCATTGCACCTTTTTCAGTGCACAAATCACACCACAGAGCTAATATTAAATAATTAATACGTGAAATTTTATGTTGCAGTCATTTAGCATGAGTCCACAACATACGTGTGGAGATATGTCAAAGTATGCCTGAGTGTGGAACTAACTCCAGCCATCCATACACTTGGATTTGAGTCCGGTCGAGGACACACATGTGTCTCAATGTATCACCAAATACAGACATGGAGCCCAATACTCACCCGTGATGGCCTCAAGCTGCTGAGGGGGGGCTTGCAATACTGCTCAAAAAGACCAATTTGGAAGAGTATCATGAAGTTGTAGAGGTCATGGGTCATGTTGATGTGCCCGGGGAGGGAGTCCCAGGTCTGTTTGGCGAGGTGGGAGAACTATCTCCTGCATGCAGTGTTTATGTGGATGTGATGAATGGTGGCCAGGGCAAGGTGGGCTGCATGGAGTTGGGCCTACGGGGTGTTGGATGACAGACGTCCAAGGTTTTTTTGGGGTCTGGGGTTGTGGACTGCCCCCTGAGTGTGGTTGAGGAGTCTGAAGGTGATCCTGCAGCAGACAGTGAGCCATTCTAGCTATCTCAGGTGGACGGTGAGATGGCCGGGGCTGGGGATGTTGAAGATGAGGTGTGCAGATGCACCCTGGATGTGGACAAGTTCTCCTGCAGTTTTGCTGTTGTTCTACGTTGAGGCCGGTGCTGGTGTCGTGGACCTGGGGGACGGTCTGTCTTGCCTTGTAGTGGATCTATCTGTGGATCATTTGCAGCATGTGGAGGGTGTTGCAGCATGAGGTACAGATGGTGGTGAGTTGCATGGTAATTGTCAGCGATGGGTCCATGATGAACACCAGCTTGCGTGCGTGGCCAGTGAGAGCTGGTGCGGTGCCCAGACCAGTGGGACACAAGGAGTTGACACAGCCATAAGGGGACAATCCTCACATGATGACCTCAGCCCTGTCCAAGTCCAGCCTCAGGTGGCTGATGTTCAGCCATTCGTCAACGGATCTCATGCCTTCTTGAATTTTGGATCTGGCAATTGCTGACTCTTTGGTGAGTTTGAGGAACAGCTGGGTGTGAATGGCATACGAGATGATGAGGAGGATGTGTGCGCATGTGATGGTGGAGAGGGGGGTCATGGAGACATTGAAGATTGTCACGCTGAGAGAAGAGCCCTGGGGCATGTGCCACATGACCCCAGTGTACTACATGCTGCAGGATGGAGGCAGACTCCCTGGGCCTTGCTGGTGAGCTACTTTCTGATTGAATCCTGGGCCCTCCTCTGGATACTAGTGTTGGAGATGTGTGAGCTGACAGTGTGGTAGCACACGGTGTACAATGCCGTTGAGAGGTCAAGGGGGGTGGGCTCACCATTGTTGAGCAGGGCAAAGTTGGGGGTGGCAATGATGACGGTTGCAGTGGTGTGATTACTGTGGAATATGGTCTGGTGCCTGTTGCCTGGAGCTGGTTGCATGGAGGAAATTTGTCAGTTGCTTGTTAAGTGTCTTCCGGATGACATTTGCTGGGTAGGGAAGCAGGGTGATGTACCAGGAGATCCTGCGGTACTGCCGTCCGTTGTTTAAGAAGGGCCTGGGTCTGTGCATGCCTCCAGCACCCATGGAATGTGGCTAACTCAAAGGAGACATTCAGGACGCGCTGGACGTGGGCTTCAAGGATGGGGAATTATGTGGTTGAGATGTTGTGTGGGAAGGGGCCTGATGGAGAGCCAGAGTGGATGGTGCACATGAGCCAGGTGGTGTACTTGCTGCTGACGGGAGTCCAGAACCTGAGGGGGGTTTGTCCTGTAGATAATAGTGCTGTCTGCCTCTGTGTGCCACGGCTGTTGTGTATGGCCATGAGCTAGCAGTGGTACAAAGTTGCAAGGGATGTGATCTGCCTTGCAAGGGTGGGGTGTCTAGGATGGAGATATGCTGTCAGTTCACTCACAATGCTGATGAGCTCCTTGATGTCGTGTGTGTTGGTGTCTCAGCACTATCTGAAGGATCTCCACTTGTCCTTGCTGATGATATGGTGATGGCTGTGTGTGATCTTTTCCAGGCCTGTAAGGTAAATGATGGCTCTTTGTGTTGCAAGGTGTGCACAAGAGTCCGGCTACGTCTGTAGGAGTCCAGTAGGTCTGCCTTGTCCCAGGTGCCTTAACTATTGTTGTGCTTCACAGGAAAGTCCGTCAATGTGGCAAGATTGTTGGATCAGTTGCTGATCCAGTGCGTGAGGTTTCAGGGTGTTGCGGTGGTGTTGTTTTGAGTGTCCCACACAGCTTGTCTGTGGTGACTTACATCAAGCATCTTTGAGGGATCGTTAGCAGGGTGTGGGGAAGTGTGTTGCTTGTCGGAGACGTCGATTAAAATGTTGATGGACCAATGATGGATGGTGGTGTGGTTCTCCTCCAGCCAGAAGTCACTGGCCCCCAGCCACATGTAGCCTGTGGAGGTGAGGGCGTGCGTGCAGATGTACGTGTTGATTGCTTAGCGGAATTGTGGATGTAGACCTGGATATCTGTAGATGAGTGTTACTCTGAGGGTTGCCAGGGAGTTGCGGCAAACCCGGATTTGTGACTCTGAGGGTGTACTTGTGAATAAATTACAATTCATCCTCCGGGATTGTTGGTGCCGTCCCTGCTGGTGATCTTGTATCCATCTGAGATGGCAATGAAGAAGTTGTGTGCTGAGGATGCTTATGTCCAGGTTACTGTCATGAAGGTGATGTGTGGGCCTGTTGTGTTGAGGAGGTAACAGAGTCCAATGGCGTGCTGGTGGACGGAGCGGGTGTGGAGTAGGAGGCACATGACCTGGTTGTTCTGACAGGGTCTGGTAGGCTGGGCAGCGCTGTGTAGGCAGTTTGAGTTGCACACTCAGCATGCGAAGGTGTCGTGTGTGCGCTTAGGGGTTGCCTGATAGCAGGCGGATGATTGTTTGGAGGATATTGCTTGGAGGTTGGCTGCAGCATGAGCCTGTTGTGTGACGTGGGTCATGCAAAGACCAGAGGCTCGGGCACTGAGCACGTTGCAGGCGCAGACGGTCCTGCCTTTGGCACAGCGTTGGCGCAACAGTGGCACAGACAAGCTGCTGGCTGCATTAAGAATGAGTGGAGGGGGGAAGGGAGGAGCATTTTGGAGGCGTGGGGGTTGCAGAATCAGGGCACTCGGCGGGGCAGTGCCGCAGGTGACGCAGCAGCAGGCGTAAGGGGGGAGAAACTGGGCAAAAAGTAGTACACAAAGACAAGGAGATCAGAAAGGCACAGTGCAACAGGTGTATGTAAAGGAAGGAGTGTCAGGTAACTCATGGGTCACTACGAGAAAATGTATGACCAATCACCAAAAATGACGGTCACAGGGTCAGGCAACAAAATGCGGAGCTGCGCACAGCAGACACACCATCAGCATGTGATCACGTCCCGTTGTGGGGAGCAACCTGCACAAATACATACACAACCAGGGACTTCATGCACAATAGAAATTATTAGCCATGAAAAACTGAATGCATGTTGCCGAAGTACACATACACATATGCTCAATATTTGACAAGTATGCCATAGATGACACATGCAAACTGGCAAGAGAGCTGCAGTGACAGAGATGAGGCAGTTTGGATTGTGCTGAACACCTTTATTCCACATACACACACAAAGGGAAATGCATCCATGTGAACAGACTCACAGGTCAGTTGACAGAACATGTTGGACATACGCTGGAGCCCCCCTTCACGACACGGATGATGTCAATCCCAATGAACTGGCACACAAGTCAAGGGGATGAGCCAAACACATCCTGCTGCACACGGAGAGGCTGCAATTCCCCATAGAGCCTGTTGTTGTGATGTCCCACACTATGTCCACCCGTAGCAGACGCAATGTTTCAGAGCCAAGGTTTACACGCATTGATGCATTTATCAGACTCCACATTCCACTACAGATGACAGTCAAGAAGGGTGACTATCATGTCATGAGAGTGATGCTACATGTTATATGCTCCATGGTGAGAAGACATGTATGCATGGTACCACAACATGCACAGAAGCAGGCCCACACATTCCCAACCCGTACCACCACCAAAAAGCCTTGCTGCTAACCTTACCCAAACTGACATTTCCACATGTCCGTGCATGGAACGCTGATTCAGCACACTTTGCAATCCTCATGAGGAATAGCAGGAGGACAAAGATGACACAAGCAGACAACAGGCGCAAAAACCTGCGAATGACAGACACACAAGAAGTCACCTAAAACAATTCTCGCTGCACACAAGGACATTTACAAAACATGGACAATGTTGGACACATGTAAATTTCAAAGAAAGTCTCTCCGCAAAACTGTGTGGCATGACATCATCACTCGAGTAACACATCAGAACACACATCAAAGTCACTTTGCATTCAGTCAGCTGGATACACACATTGCAACACATGCCACTCAATGCTACAAGCTTGCACACTCATACCAAGTGACTCACCATTATGAGAAGAAGTTGCATATGAGCTGACTCCGGATATCATCCTCCTCCTCCTCCTCATCACTAGCCTCGTGAACTAGCCCTTGATCCTCCACGGGTGGATGTTCCTGCTCATCCGGATCCAGGATGAGTGGCACTGCCTTCTCAACTGCCATGTTGTGCAGCATGCAGCACGCGAGGAAGATTCGGCAGAACTTCTCCGGGGCATAAGGGAGGGACCCGCCTGTCTTGTCCAGGCACCGGAATCGGCTCTTCAGGAGTCCAAACGTCCTCTCAATCACTCGCCTGGTCTGCCCGTGTGCATTGCTGTACCTGTGATCTGCAGCTGTTCTTGGGTTGCGGAGAGGTGTCATTAGCCATGGCATGTTGGGATATCCAGAGTCCCCTACATGGAAACATCATGTAAAAAAGTGGGTCAGGAGATGCCGTAAGAGCCAAAGATACTGCAACACACAGGACAAACAGAGTATACTCACCAACAAGACATGCTCGTTTGTTGTGCAGCGGGACCCAGTGACATGGGGCATCCCTCCCAGGGCATAGAAATCACCCTTGACATCTGTCAACTCCTCAGGAGTAGGAAATGTGATGAATTCATCAAGGTGCTCCAACATGGCTGCTAAAACATCACGCAGGACACGGCTGAACATTGTCTGTGACATACCACCAACATCAGCTATGGTGAATTGAAACGTACCTGTGGCAAAAAAATGTAGGGCTGCCATCACCTTCATCTTCGGTCAAGTCCTCAATCAACTGTTGAGTGAATCTGTAACGTCGGATGCAGGCACATTCCCTCATGGCACCCAAGTCTGGCATTTGTCTTGGGACAGGCGGTGCCCTGCAAGACATTGTTTGTAAGAATGAAGATTGAGATTCTGCCAATATCAATGTCAATGAACATAGCACATGTTACACTGCTAATACACATCAGGTAACTATGGAGTCGGGTGTGTGCAATACATACAGGACACATATGCCAGCTTGCTGGCACTCCTACAAAAAGCCAGATACACCTGTTGATTGTCAAGTCTACATGACATGCCCTGAAATGAGTTGGTGGCCAGTCTGAGTGAAGAGCCTCGGATATCACCGGAGTGACACACAACCACATAGCTGCATTGGAAGGATGTCATCTCATCCACACAGCTGACTGCAAGGCACACGCACAGGTCACAAGGAATGTCAAATGTACACATCAAACACATTGTGATGAAGGGGTACACGTGACAAGAGAAAGACACAGCCATTGAGACAACGCAGACATGTATGACTGGGAAAATATGATGTCCGATGCACACAGACCCTACAGCGGTGTGAATCCACATGTGGCATGGTGTGCGTAGATGTGTCCCATGCCCATCTCCACACAGACCCATGTTGGATGCACCAACAGCAGATGCAGTTGACGGAACACTGACATCAAGCTCATGGGAACACATGACACACACCTGACATAGTCACAAAGGGGAACGCAGATCGTGACAAGTCAGTTGATAGAGTGTCCCGGTCCCTGGCATCAGGTAACAGGTGCGGGTGGTGATGACTGTGCCATCCCACTGCTGCTGTGCATGACACAGTTGGACTACAGACACATGTGGCAAGTAGCAAGGTGATGTGTGCCACATAGTGCCACATCACACATGACATGTGTCCACAGGTCATCACACATCAATTGTGCAACTAGATTAGATGACCTGTGCAATATCACTGGCTGCCACACCTAGGGCCTGCACATAACAGTATGCAATGACAAGTACTTGATGGACATCCTTGTGCGACTCGTAGCCCTCCATTCCTGGCATGTGTGCTCCTGTATTACCATTGTAAGCGTGTGAAATGCGTACCCATACGTGTGAACCAGTGCGTACCCGTAGGTGTCAAACGCACTGTACTACTAGTGCGTACTCGTACATGTGAACCAGTGCGTACCCGTAGGTGTCAAATGCACTGTACTACTAGTGCGTACCCATACATGTGAACCAGTGCGTACCCGTAGGTGTCAAACGCACTGTACTGCTAGTGCGTACCCATACATGTGAACCAGTGCGTACCCGTAGGTGTTAAACGCACTGTACTACTAGTGCATACCCGTACATGTGAACCAGTGTGTACGGTCCGTATCACAGTGCTACTGTGCTGTAGGGGTACGTGTGGTACGCACCGTACCCACGCATTCATTGCATGTGTACGGTGCGTATCACTGTTCTAATGGTGCCGTAGGGGTACATGTGACACGCACCGTACCCACACATTCATTGCGTGTGTACGGTCCGTATCACTGTTCTACTGTGCCGTAGGGGTACGTGTGGTACGCACCATACCCACGCATTCATTGCGTGTGTACGGTCCGTATCACTGTTCTACTGTGCCGTAGGGGTACGTGTGACACGCACCGTACATGTCCACTTCCGTTGTTGCGGTACGCAGGGGTTGCTGGCCACCCCCCCCAAGTGACCAGACCCTGGTGGTAATTTATGGCCTCCATATTATAGGTTTGGCTTTGGTATGGGGTTCGTTTCCTGCCCCTCACCCCCACCCTGGCCCCTGGGTGTTGTTCTCACCTTCTGCGGCGTGCGCGTCGGGTGCGGTGCACCAGGTCATAGGCCAAGAGGACCGGGATGACACGTACAACGGGGTTTGTGGCGTGTACGTCGCCTACCGGGGCTCCGTTGCGTAGCGGTTCACGTCGGACTCTGCTTTTCCGGCTGTGTTTGACTCCCGTAAAAAAGAGCTGTACGGAGTGACGTAGGGACGAATCGTACTTGTTGGGCCGGAAACCACTTCCTGAATATGTCCGGACGTCGCGTACAAGCTGTTCTGGATCAGAATCGCAGGTGTTTTTTACCCGTACGGGCTTTTTTACGAAACGTACGGAAATAGGCTTTCTGTACGAATCGTATTTCCTAGGTTGTACGGAAAGATTACCGGCTACGAGTCATACGGGGTAAACGCTCCGTACAACGATTCGTACAGCCTTTTTACAGGATCGGAATCGGCCCCTAAATGTGGGTTTAAATATTTTTACAATATATATTAAATAGGAATACATGTTTCTCTAAAATAGTTTAATATATATTACAAATATACAACTTAACAACAGTAAAAATTATCCTTTCAAAAACTATTTAGAATTCTATGTGAAGATGCTATATCTACAAAAACATTTTTCTCCAAAATATATATGTCTATGTAAAAATAAACAATGTAACTAAAGGACTGAAAATTAAATAACATTATATGAAAAATAATATAATTTAATAAATGTTATTAAAATATGTTGTGAAAAATTATAAATATATGTAAGTGTTGTTTTAAAAAATACTCCACTTCAATGTACTATGTATCAAAAATTTACAAAACTATTTTCTGTTTAAAATGTTAAAATCCTTTAAAAAATAAATCTATACAATAAATTCAAAAATATGTTCTTTTTCCATATTTTTTTTCATCTTATAGAACTGTGGATGGAATACTTATGTGTATTAGATAAAAAAAACAATTATATGTGTGTTTTAATTAAGGTAATATGCTGGACACTAAACATATACAATTTCCATGAAGTCTGGGAAAGTGCTGGACACTAAGGCTACATAATTTACTACTCTAACTCCAATATAACTTAAGTCAGGGAAGGTGCTGGACACTAAGGGCACGATTCCGCTCCTGTTTGGAAGACCTCCAGAATGGATATCCGGAATGAGTAAATTCGATTCGGAGCCTATGACCGAATCGTCCCCGATTCCGAACGACAAAGTACGATGTGAAGATCTCTTCCATGTCGACCGAATCATTTACGAACCCGATCTTGCCAGTCCGAGTCATTTGCAACCGCCTTCAGAATGAGCAAGTACGATGCACAATTCTGACAGCCATATCGACTCGGTTTTACCAAGAATAAATGGCTGTGGGAATCGGTTTGGGGGGGCTGTAGCAGTCCCCCCTTCATCCAGGGCCATCCAAATCTGTCCTGTGAGAGTACCCATGGGTCCCCCCTTTCCATACATGCACAGTGTGCCGGGCCACAGGGTGCATGCTTTTCCTCATCCACCCCTTTTTGCAATGGGAGCCTGTGTACGCGTTCGGTACATGGGCTCCCATAGAGTTCAATTGGAGTCCAAGTGAACCGAGTCAGTAAATATAAGTATGCATTGGAATTGGTTGCACAGACGCCCGAAGCGCAATTCGCTTGGAAAGCTCTCAAAAACGGAGTCATTCAGAGGGCTTTCCTAACAGGATCGGAATCAGGCCCTAAGCATACATAAATTACTATTCCCCCCCCAATATGACTTAAGTCTTGAAGGTGCTGGACACTAAACATACATAATTTACTTTTCCCACTCCAATATAACTTAATTCAGTGAAAGTGCTGGAAACTAAACATAGATAGTTTACTTTTCCCACTCCAATAAAACTTAGGGACTGATTAGGATGGCGGTTAGACTGCCACTAACAGCCTGTCGGTGGCAGTCCGACCTCCATCGGTGACTGTATCACCGTCCACCACATTAAAATGGCGGGCAGTGTCTTGGCAGTTGGAAAGACCTACGCCATGCATCCGATGGGCTCCTTGAGCCCGCCAAGGCATCAGAGGCAGCCATAATCCCTACAATGGTGGTGGTGCCTGCCAGGCACCACCGTAGGGATTATGATGTCCCTCCCCGCCAGCGGTTTAAAAGCTGTCCAAATCGGTCTCGTACTTGCTCGTTTGGAAGCTGTCTCCATTGGGATGTACAATTTGGCTCCAAACGACTCGGGCTGCCTGAATCCCGTTCGGAACCGATTCGGACAGCCCGGACAGCTTCCTTGCACCATACAAGGTTGTCTGGAAAGGTGGCCGATTTAGTCAGAAAAAAGGCTTCCGAATCGGACTCGAATAAATCAAATGCAGTTCGGAGCCTTTCCTGATGACATCTCCATCGGGCCCTAAACATATATAATGTACTATTCCCTCTCCAATATAACTGAAGTCAGGGAAGGTGCTGGACACTAAACATACATAATTAACTATTCCTACTCCAAAATAACTTAACTTAAGAAAGGCACAGAACTCTGAACTTGATTTACATACTCTACTTACTTCAAGCATAAAACAATTCCTGAAAAATGCTAGACATTAAACACATCAAAATAAGTTTTCCCCCTCAAATATAAACAAATTCGAATGAACTATTAACACTTAAATACAAATGGTATGTTTTATAACTGAACACAGCAATCATAAATTATAAAAATGCATAATTTAAATAAGAAAATACTAATACTAATGCTATTTTTTCCCCAACAAATTCAATATATTTATTGAATGAAATACATTTAAGTTTTAGCACAAATGTTAATTTTTTACAAATATTGTACTCTCTCATATTCATTTTTTACACACCTTATTAACCAAAGTAGTAAATGTATTACAATGTATTGAAATAAATCATAAAAAATACTTTCACAAAAAAGAATAACATGAATACTTCTAACAACACCAATAAAAGTATTCAGTAAATTCACAATATAAATAAATAAAGCAATAATAACCCAACAAAATAAAAAAATGATTAATAATTATACAATAATCCTAACAAACTTTTGCATACCTTTTCATCAATATTCTCTAAAAACCCAAAATGCCACACCTACATTTTTAAAATTAAAAAAGTTTAAAAAAAAAATATATATTTTTTAAACAAATCCTCATTTTTGTGAACAATTTTAAATCACTACGACATGTACGCCGATGACACTCTCTTGTATATGAAAATTGCCTCACCGGATGACATCAAACCTCTGAACTGTGCTCTTCTGAAAAATCACAATCACCTTATGCTAAACATACTCAAGACGGAGTTGAATGAATGAATTAAGTGGTTTCATAAAGCGCGCATTACCCGAGGGTGTCTTAGCGCTAGGCGGATCAAGAGCCAAGGAAGGAAAAGACAGCAGGCTAATTTAAGTCTATGTGACTCTGTTATTGAAGTGGGATACAGCCAGGTCTTTAACTGCTTTCTGAATAACTACAGACTGGATTGTGCCCGGAGAGAAAGAGGAAGGGAGCTCCATCGCTTTCCCCTCAGGTAGGCAAGCGTTCTACTGCCCCACTTTACACGATTGGTTCTAGGGACCAGGACCATGTACACTGTGCTAGATCTGAGGATTCTACCGGGCCAGTACCAGGAGAATCATTCTTGAAAATAGGTCGGACCGATGATATGAAGAGCCTTTTGCATTATGCACAGAGCCTTGAATGACATTTTCTACTCCACTGGCAGCCAGTGAAGGCCGTGCAATAGGTGAGATACTGGTTTGAACTTTGGGATTTTCAAAAGAGTTCTTGCTACTGCATTATTTAGAGACTGCAATTTTTTTATCAGGTATTTCAAGGTGCCTAGATACAGGGCATTGCAGTAATCCATTTTGGAGTCTATGAGGGACATCATTACAGTCTTCTGTAAGTCTGTCTGGATGAACAGGAGGATTTTGAGAACCCGTAGCATAAAAAAGCCCCCTGACGTCACTGCATTGATTTGAGCAGAGAAACATAGTTTGGTGTCGAAGATGACTCCAAGTTTTTTGCCTTCTTCACTGGCTTGGGAAGATTGCCCAGCTCCTGGGGCCACCAGGATGCATTCCAGAAGGAGGTCTCTCTCCCAAACAGCACACCTCTCTTTTGTCTGAATTTAGATTGAGACAGCTACTCTGCATCCAACTCGCGACTGCAGTCATACATCTGCAGAAATGTTTTGCATCATTCTCAACCTGAGACGAGACGGATACCACTATCTGTGTGTCATCTGCTTAGGAAAGTATGGTCAGACCGAAACTCAGAATGAGCTTCACCAAAGTGGTGACATACACATTGAAAAGAGTGTGACAAAAAGCACGTCCCTGCAGCACCCCCGGGGGGGCAGAAGGGGCAGGACTTTGCATCTCCTATCTCGACCCTCTGTTTTCTGTTTTCAAGAAATGAGCTCAGCAGAGTTAGTGCAGTGTTCCTAAAGCCTAAGGAGTGCAGACGTTTAATAAGAAGTGCATAGTGGACCGTGTCAAAGGTGGCAGAGAGATCTAGTAAGATTAATGCTACTCTTCCGCCCATGTCCACCCTGACTCTTATTTCCTCCGATGCGGCCACCAGTGCTGACTCCATGCAATGGTTTGCTCTGAACCCGTATTGAGCAGAGCCCAGCAATTGATGGGTGTCCAGAAAAGTTAGAATTTCCTTGTTCATGGCCTTCTCTAACACCTTAGCAGGGAACGAAAGCCAAGAAATTAGTCTGTAGCTATCCACCAGCGTGGGGTCCAAGGAGGGTTTCTTCCCCAGGGAAAGAATTGAAGCCTTTTTCCAGATGTTGGGATAGTGCCCCAAACTCAGTACCTGGTTTAGTAAATCTTTGACTGGCCCAGCCACCTGGCTGACCAACTTGTTGATGATAACTGGAGAGCAAGAGTCAGAGGGGCTCCAGATTTGATAGAACTCATGAGACTGATTGTGAGAGGAGAAAACTTCTCAAAGGTGAGAGGTAACTTATGCCCTGTGGATACACCAAGATTTGTGGCCTCATGCAGAATAAGAGAGATGTCAGTACTACGTGCCTTCTGAGAGAATACTTGAAAAATAGAGTCGACCTTGAATTGGAAGAAATCTGCCAGCTTGTTGCAGAAAGATTCATCTGGAAAAAAGGAGTTACTGTTGTTCAATTTGGACACATTTTTGACCGTTTTCAAGAGTTCCTCTTGATTGCCCCCCACAACCACTCTGCACCCATTCAAGACTGGCTCAAACAACTTGAGGCTCTCTACTGCGCCGCACATGTTTTGTTGACTCCACAAGATCTTTAGGCATGACCATGGACACATTCCTGGTTATGCAAGACCACATCAGTGCAACAACATGAAGAGCCAACCACCATCTCAACACACTTATGAAAATCAAGTTAATTCTGCCTCCCGAGGACCTTCAGCTAGCAGACCAATCCCTAGTTATCTCCTGCTTGGAATATGGTATTTTGACCCTTGAAGGGTTACCCAAAGCTAGACTGGCCCCTTTAAGGGTGACTCTAAACTCTGCTGCCAGACTCATCACAAGATCAAGAAATCATGATTGCATCACACCAGACCTAATTCAGCTCAATTGGCTTTCACTCAAAGCTAAGATTGGGTTCAAGTTAGCCTGCTTGATGCACAAAGCTCTTCATTATAACAATCCTTCTTACCCGGCATAAAAACTCGAACATTCTGGTTTGAATCAGGCCCTAAGAAGCTCTAACACTCTCCTGCTGAAAGCTGACAAATTCAAAAAGAAAGGAATTCACAACCACTCCTTCTCTGGTCCTGCCTTGAGAATATGGAATGCTTTTCCTCCCGAAATCAGAATCACCATTTGCAACAATCGACCGGATACCACCATAACTAACTTTTATTTCTTATTGACAATATGGGTCTCTCATTCAATGATGCTTTACATATACCAAATGGTTGGTTTGCTCTTTTTGTACTAGTGCTTGTTAATTTACTAAGTGGCCGATTATGATCTTGTTAGGAAACTCTTCCAACAGATCAGTTTCAGAATCTTTTCTGAACTAATTAGTTTCTGCGACTCCGACTGACCGATTACGATGCTTCCCAATATCGTTCAGTCTGAATCTTATTGACTTCAATGGGAACCTGTGTTCCGAACGAGAACACCGGCTTCCATTGACAAAAGGGCCTGTGGGGGAAGCCCTTGAGCCCTATGGCGGGCACCCCATGGTGCCTGCCCTATGCAGAGAGCCCATGGGGGAGGGGAGCCTCCTATGGGACCCCAAAGTCAGATCCCGACAGGGGATCTGTCTCGGAACAACCAATTCTGACAAGATGTCAGAATCTGACATCCTAATCGGTCTGCTGGAAGCGTGGTCAGTATACCACTAGGAATTGGCTCTGACCGATTCGTTTACTCATAATGCCTTTCGGAATCGAGTCAGACGGTCCGAACACTTTCCAGCCATCGTAATCGCTTGTTGGGAAAAGTGTCCGAGTGGGTTGGAAAGGCGGGTTCCGAATTGGATTCGGACTAATCAAATGCCTTTCGGAGCCTTTCCGGACGACATCACAATCGACCCCTATATCTTTAGTATTTATGCTTTTATCTGCTTCTTTGTACAGCATTCTGATACCCATTCGGGTCATGTTTTCACTATATAAATCTTTTCAAATAAGTTTTTTTTTTATTAACAACAATATTCCTACACCAATGTGTTGAGAAAGATTTAATAAGCGGAACTACACCAGGATCATTAAAATAGATTAAGGGGGTTTGCATTTGACTGGACCCCAGGCATGGTTTCACGCTGGCTGCAGTGGAGTTGAGAGGAGATTCAGCACGTGGATTGTACAGGTCAAAGTTTTAATCTGACATTGGGCCAGATTTAGATTTTGACAATGAGTTACTATGTCACAATGTGACAGATATCCTGTCTGCCTTGCTAGGCCTGGGCAAAATTAAATTACCCTGATGTAATTTGCCTATTTTTATGAATTTCACATTGCACTTGTTATGTGAAATTTCTGAAATTCTGCCATTATGCTACTTTGCGTGAATTTGCAGCATTCTCTGTAAAAATGGATTGCGAGCAGCTCCATTTGTGGTAAAAATTTACTTGGACCGCACACAAATAACTAAACACAAGCAGCTGTTTGCAGTGCTTTTTTTAAAATATGTTCTTGCAACAACAATTGATGCAAGGATGTATTTCACACTAATATATTGTACAAAATATTGTACGTGCATTTCATATATTAGAGCATTATTCCACGTAATTTTGCCAAAATATATATTTATTCTAAATCAAATTATATGAATTTCGCAAACCCCTAATTATTATAAGTGCATTATATCATATGACACTTGTGATAAGGTGGACAGCAAATATGTCAGGTTGGGACAGAGTAACCCGCCCACCAAATTCTAAATCAGGCCCTATGGGCCCTATTGCAACCTTTCAGCAGAGCGGTGGTGTGGTAGTGCAAACCACCACGCTACCACTCTGCTAAGGGTTGCCCTACTTTCCCGCCTGATTACCACTTTTCAGTGGTTTGGCGTACGGGCAGAATGGGGGTTCGCCCTGCGGTGCCCTTTCAAAGGAACTGGTGCCTTTGAAAATGGCATCACTGTGGGAACACCTCACATGGTTCCAGCATGGCATGGACTCTAAAGTCCATGCTGTGCAGGAACATATGTGCAGGCACACATGTGGGGCATATGTTATGCCCCCATGTGTGCATCCACATATGTTTGAGGCACAGGGTGTTTCCTCTCTGCCAGGGTTTTCATGGTGGTTGAACCGCCATGGAAAGCCTGGCTGAGAGTCCTGCCAAGCATAATGCGGACTCTGACGACCGCTCCTATGCCAGGGAACGGCGGTTTCCTGGCTGAGCCGGTGGTCCCAGAGTGGTCCTACTGCCAGAGTCTTAATCTGGTGGTTGGACCTGTGGTACAGCAGTGGCTGGATCCGCCAAGGCCATGCCACCATGAGTCTGGCAGTCTTTGGACCAACAGACTGGTAATAGGGCCCTAAGTCTTTTATTATGGAAGTTCAAATGTATTAATGTTTGCTATCAATTCATGCAATTTTGTTACTTCTTTCTCAGAAAAGTGGTATGTTGTTTTGTAGCAATCATGCAATTCTTTGCAATTAATTAAAATATTAAAAACAAATTCAGAAAAACACAAAAAACAAACTATTTATACTTTTGAAAGTATGAAATGAAATAAACGTTAGCCATTAGAAATGAAGGACACTCAGAATGGTCTCCTACCATTACTCTTTTCCTCCAGTGATGTTTTCCCTCATTCTCCTGTCAGCATTCTCAGTGGCTCATCCCGAGATATCTGGGACCTAATCTCATTTTAAAGGATATGAAGCTGTTATAAAGGCAAAACTGATTTGCTCATTACTCTTACAGTTTCCAAATATTATATATCATGTATTATATGTACATAGACATGTGATACTCCATTCTTGTTACCTCATTTTAATCTGAAACATAACATTGTGTATGTTCACATTACAACTGAAAGTAATTGGGTAATTGATTGAGGTGGAGGAAAACACTACTCAAGCAACAACCACAATCGTTTTCAGGATGAACCAAAAAAGTCTCTAAATCAACCTGTGCTTAACCCTCTGGGAGCTTGACACAAAATCAGTCAGGCTTAACTTAGAGGCAAAGTGTGAATTCTTTATTCAGCATAAAAAACAGGAAAAAGTGTAAACACAACATAAGAGAACACCTGAACCAAATAAAACAAATAGATTCGATTTTAATAAATAAAATGACACCAAAAGGACACACATCCAATCAGTAGAACCAGAGATATGCAATGTCAAAGTTTTATGTATGTATAGAGCCTAAAAGCACAAAGCGCAACTTGCATCATCTGGTCCTGCTAGACCACTCTATCAGGCTGACCTGATAGAGTGCGGGCCAGATACAAGGGCCAGTTTAGCCACACTGAAAAGATGACTTTCTCAAAGTCTGACATGATGAGTTCCATCTGCGCTGGTGGTCACTGTAGCATGAAGAGCAGGCCTGGTATCGCGGATGGTGATCGCTGTAATGTGAAGATCCAGTCGGGCGTCACGAACAGTCATCGCTGGAGCTTTATGTTGGCAGTCACTGCAGGCAGTCGTTACTGTAGAGTGAAATGCATATCTTGCATTGCCAGTCATCCCTAGCAGCTGCTGTAGCGCAAAGAGTTGGGTTTACCGGTGCTTTGCATTGGTGGTCATTACAGGTGGCAGAGTCTGGGCAGGAACGGGCCCGTACAGGATTGCGGCGAGACAAAAACTTCAGGATTTCTCCTTTTGTAACAGAGGAGTGTACACTGATGCCAAACAAGGGTCAAGGACCTGGAGAGGTACCCCTTGGGGATGAAGAGAGAGGCTTTGGGAGCCTGTTGTATCCCTGTAGATCAGAATCGGAGGTCAGGCAACTTACCCTTGGAGTCACTCAGGCTAGCCTGGGATGAAGGGAGCAGGTTCAGTCTTCCCTCACAGAGAGCAGGCTGGGCCTCAATCAGCAGGATAGTCCTCTAGAGAACAAGGCAGACTTCAATCAGCAGGGCAGTTCTTAGGGGAACAAGGCAGTTCTTCTTCTGTAGATAACAGGTCCAGGAGTGTATTGAAATGGTGCTCAGGAGGTCTTTATTTATACCTGGTGCTAGCCTCTGAAGTGGTAGTGCATCCTGGCTACCCCCACATTTGGTTCTGAAAAGTGCTTCACTTCCCCTGTCAAGGTTCCAAGCAGTCTCTGGTGGCAAATAACTATTGTCAGGTCCCTTTGAATGTGTGCTGGAGGCAGTCCATTGAAATATAAGTGGGGTAGGGAAAAACTCCGCCCCACCCATCCTGGCAGGATGGCCCATTCTGACAACACTTATTACATTGTCTAGAAGTAATAAGCAAAGGCCAACTGCCAAGCTATTCACAGTCATGCGACCCAGGACAAAGGCAGCAGTTATCAAGTAGTTAGGACAAGAAAATGCCAGCTTTCTCAAAAGAGAAAAGTTTGTCTATGTTCCAGAGTTTAAGTACCTTGCATGTATTGAACCACACAACATGCACTGTGACATAAAACCCGACTTTACCATTAAAGAGTTGTGTAACTTATAAATCATTTGTGTCCAAACTTGACATTCCTATCTGTTACCAATCAACAAGTTATCACAACTTAAATGTAATAAGGTTACCCCAATTTATCCCATGGAAGACATAGGCCTTACAGTAGTGAAAAACTAGTTTAGGAGTTTTTCACTACCAGGACATGTAGAACCTAAAAACTCATATCATACATTTAATATGCAATGTATCCTGCTCTGTGGGCTGTTTTATTACCCACCTTAGGGGTGACTTCTATATTTTTAAAAGGAAGGTTTAAGCCTGGCAAAAGGTTTATTTTGCCGGGTGGAGTTGGCAGTTATAAAAAAGCACTAACAGCCTGAGACATGCTCTAAAGTGCTACCTAAGTGGGTGTCACAATGAGTAATGCAGGTCCACTAGCAGCATTTAATTTACATGGCCTGGGTAAGTGTATTACCATATACCAGGGACTTATAGTTAAATTAAATTATTCAATCAGGTGTAATCCTATTGTAACATGTTTTACGGAGAGTGCACAAGCATGTTAGCACTAGTTAGCAGTGGTAAAGTGCACAGAGTCGAAATACCAGGAAAAACAAAGTTTGAAAACAGGAGGGGTTAATGCAAAATGTTCTGTGGAAGACCACACCAAGGATGTCAGGTCCAGCAGCACTTACTCATTCTGGTTCTTGGAAGCTCCTGATGAATCATGTGAGGTTGCTCTGCTGTTTGATAGGTTTCTTCCAATAGTCTTCCAGTTCATTCATTTACTTTAATGTGTTTGCTCACACCTGAAAAAGAGGCTATCACTCAGTGGCGATTTCTATACATAGACTAAGCTTATGACTAATTAGTAGTTTCACATCCCCTGAAACCATACTTTGTGACCCATGGATTGATTGGAAAAGTAGTTTTGTGTTATTTGTGGCTGCTGTAATAGACATAGCAAGTTAAGAAAGCATAATTATCACCTAGGTGTCTTTTATAAAATCAGGTCTTTCTTTCATTATTCTAGCTAGAAGAATATGCATTCTGCACCACTTAATTTTTTTTTTTTAAACGGAACAAACTAAAATCACATCACTTTTCGCTGAACAGCAGGAACTGGAATAAAATGATTTTGCCTCACACTAATTTTGATCTTCCATATTTGAGAAGCAGATAATGTGTTTTGTTCTGTTTTTATCATGTTCCCCCAGCAAATTGAGACACACTCGTTTCCTCTATTGCTTGTTCTGGTTCAGAGTTTCAATATATTGACATCGTGTTTGCTGCATCCCCTGTAGTGAAAGCAGAAAGGATAGTGCTACATGTATTTGCCCTTTCCTTAAAACAGTGCAAAACCTTGTGTAATGTCCATTTTCTCGGACCTTGATACAAATGATAAAACTAAACGTCTTTCTCGTCTTCACCATTTTGATTTAAAAAAAGGCATCCTTACAGTCATTAATATGGCCAATGACTTAAAATTCTGCTTTCCGTACATCAAAACAATACTGATAAGAAGAAGTACACAACATCAGCTTCTTTCGATGTCTGCACCCATTTCTGCAACATTGGGGCTAATGATACCGATTAACTTGGTTTCACAGATATACACATTCGTAGACATTAGTTATTATATTTATTTGGCATATCAGGCAAAACCCGTTTTCTCGGTACACAAGAATTAAGATATTCATTTTCAATTTGATCCCCTGCCCTAACTGAAACAAAGTGTTGTTTTTATTATTTCTGTTCTCACATGATTTGACCATGAAGATCTGTCAACAAAGACATAGTTTTCATGCTGCAAGATGACATTTCATGAAATACATTGTCTTTGAAGTGTTACTAGTAGCTGTTGGTCGGTTTTATGACAAATATGTAATATTACTTTTAACATTTCGAATATTCTTCACCTTAAAGTCGATACCTTTCTTAAGAATTCTTTATTTGACTACTGTACTGATCATTATTTGTCTTATTTTGAAAAAAAAAGAAAATATTAAAGAATTGAGATACAAAAAAAGAATGCTTTTATGCAGACAATATGGAAGCACTGTGACCAATTTAGCTAAATCTTAAATGCTGTGGCAGCTTCATCGCCTGTTAAGTTTGCTCTTGGCAATTTGTAACTTTCAGAGGGCATTGTAAGAGTGATGTTGGCTTTCAGTTGGCTTTATTTCTAGCTTAATCAACTAACATTACGAAAATATAAATGTGAGTATTTTGTAGTCAGTTTAACTCCCACGAAAAATGGCATGCAATTCTGTCTTTTAGTGATGCCCTAAAAAGGGTTCTTCGTGCAACTTCTTTTGTAGGTTGGAACATGAAAGTTAAATTAATGCCAATTTTACCCTAACATAAAAAACGAACTTGTACTTAACAAAAGGATAACTCACTTATAGTGCGCTATGGTGTTATCTGTTAAAAGACCATGAGTGCGAGAACAATGCCTAAAGGGATGTAAAATGCTACATTTCAGACTCCTCTTCTCTGACTTTAAACATATTAAAAAGATCTGTAAATTCTTAAAATATGTTTGCAATAAAAACATAAACTCTATTTTGCGCGCGAAGACTGATTCTCCACGTAATGATATTCGACAGAAAATATTTTGAAGTTCTAATGAATATGTGTGTCAATTGAAATTTCAAAATTGTGGCATAAGTAAAGACGTACATATGTGTCTAATTTGCAATTTAAACGTTCTTAAATTTGATTATTTCTCCTGATAAACTACTCTTTTTCTGTAAATCACCATCGCTCACACTCTTTTGGCATGCATTTTTTTTTTAACCTTAAGCAATGCAACCCTCGCTAAAAATGGAATACAATGTTGTCTTTAAGTGCTAACATAAGGGATTCTTCGCACAACATGTTTTATAGGTTGAAAGTTACATTAATATATGTTTTAACCTAACATAAACAAGACACTTGTAATTAACAAATCGATTTCTCACTTTAGTGTAGACAACTCTTTTTTGTAGATGACCTTCCTCTCACTCTCTTTAGTATTGTTGGACTCATGAAAGGTTTTATCTCCTTTATGAACGGTAAGAATCACAGTAAGTGACTAAGGGGTTCATTAGGGTGGTGGATGGACTTTTGTCCGTCTACTATCCAATGATATTTGGGACCGGCTGCCTACAAGGCAGCGGTCCCACAGGGCAAATTAGTATGTGAACGCCACTGTGGCGGTTGTATTGCCTATGTTTTGCATTGTAATCCCTACAGTGGTGCCTGACAGGCACCGCCGCAATTCTGGGATTCCAGGGAGGTCGGACAGGTGTTTGGATAGAGACCGCATGTTGCGACCGTGGCGGTCTGTGTATCCGACCACCACCAATCAAAATGCCATTGTTATTTGGGTGATGACTGATATCTCTGGTAAGATGGCCAAAAGACCTCCTTCAGCCATCATATTGGGGCCCTAGGTGCCTGATTTAGATCTTTAGTTAACAGGTAAATGTGCCTTCAAGGGATTTTGTTGAACACACTCAGCGGCATATCCTCAAGGAGCCATCGTCGAGTTAACGGCTCTTTATCGCAGCCAGAGTTGCGATAAATTTATCACCCCATTCAAAAGGTGGTGTTAATAACCGATAACACCAGTTTACCCACGATAGCAGCCGCAAAAAACATCGCCACAGATGACCCCTGCAACTATCGCTAATGAGATGCAGAATAGGCGTTCCCATGCAAAAAGCCACGATAACACCACTCCACCACATTCCCAACGACCGCCAGATCGGCGATAAGATCACAAAACAGGCAATAAGGTGTGTTAGCAGCAGGAAATTAACACCTGCTCTGACCTGGTGCAAAGTCGCACTACAGCCTGCACCACAAAATGGAGCCCAGCCCAGAGCCACACTTGAAGGGCAACAGATGCCATGAAGCTGCTGATCATGCTGCTCGGAGCCCCAACAGGGCCTCAACATTCACCGTCACCACCCCAGGACCCCGCCTCCCCGGGCACCCCCCCAGCCAAAGACATGCCACATCAACTACATGGAATCATGCACCAAATAATCCACCTCACATTTGGTGACATGCATGTGTCATCACAAAAATGAGCATCACACATTCACCTTCGATGTAACAAATGAAAATGTATTCAAAGAAACACAGAACAGAAATGAAGACACACGGCGGCTCCCCTCGGGACAATCCGTAGGTCACAACCTGCAGGACAAAAATCATGATGAGAAGGTGTGTCTTGTGCACATCAAAGGACAAAGAGAGAGAGAGAAGGAGAGAGAGAGAGAAAGAGCGGGAGAGAGAGAAAGACGGACAGAGAAAGGGAGAGAGAGAAAGACAGACAGACAGAGAGGGGGGAGAGAGATAGACAGACAGAGAGGGGCAGAGAGATAGATGGACAGAGAGGGGGAGAGATACAGATAACAGAAGGGATGGACAGGGAGAGAGAGTGCTGACAATGCGCACCCAGGCCACACCTCTCACCTGCTGCCACCGGTGTGTCTCCAAACACATGACAGTATGTAGTGCAGTTCACCAGGTCACACATCTGAAACAGATCCATCATCTGAATCAGAGTCCAGATACATGAATGGCAAAGTACATACAATTGCACAAGACATCATCGCCTGTCCGCCCTTGCGCACCCAGGCAGATGCACCCCAGCCCCTCCCGCTGCCCAGCGGTGCATGCTGCCCCTGTGCACCCAGGCAGATGCACCCTAGCCCCGCCCGCCACCCAGCGGTGCATGCCCGCCCCTGCGCATCAAGACCTCACTGCTCATCTTCCACCCTTGGTGTGTAGCGATAAGGGCCCACCACAGCATGTAGCCCACCAGGTGTCACATTTGATTCTGGGTCTTGATTTTGCCATTGCAGAGGACATAGCAGTGCACCTCGAATCATTGCAGGCTGCACACCCGCTCAGCCTTATAGGTGCCACTAACTCTGTGATCTAGGAGACAATGCCACGTGGTGGTAGGCCCCTGCTGTCCGCTGGCTCAGGCCTACACTGTGGTCCAGCAGGGCACACAAAACCTGAGCAGTCTGGACCGCAGGAACGGGGCATCATTGCAGGCTGCACACCCTCTCAGCACTTCAGGTGCCCCTACTCAGTGCACCGAAAGTCACCGTCCCATGGCGGTGTGCCTGTGCCGGCCGCAGTGTATCCGGTGCCACCAAGTCTGTGCCCCGCAAGTCATGGACCCTCTAGGATTGGGTATCATGGTGCGGACGCCCTCATTATGTAACCCCCGGGCCGGCGAAATGTGATGTTGCAGGCCCCTGGGCCCCCATGCCCACATGTACACCACACGGATACACCCAGAGAGAAGCTGGAAATGGAGTCGAGCACGTGTGCCCGGCCCTTTTTATTGGCAGGGTCACATGTCTTGTGACGAGTGTGCTGGATGGGTGTGGTCTGGGTGTCTACCATCCGTGAGGGAGTGGCTGTGGCATGCTGACAACTAGACCTGTGATCCGCAGCTTACTACAGGGCAGACCTGGGACATGCAGCATTGCCGTCCCCCTGTGAGAGTAAGTGGAGTGGGCTGGCCTGACGTATGCCAGTCCAGCATAAGGGTGTGAACAATGACCCCGGGGCTCTGTGCGTGGTTCCGTACGGGGCTGTACAAGGAAGTAAAAATGCGTGCCTCCCTGTTGTTGTGTCCACCCGAACAACATTCAGCAATGTATCACCCTGTGACCCAAGTCCAACAACATGAGCCACATGGACGTAAGAGGAATTCACTGAACCTACATTAATCCATGCTCCCACACTTGAAAGACCATAGACATGACACGTCTGTGTGATTATGAATGTTTAATGCACATTCAGTGGAGTGTTGCATCTGGAGCAGTACAGGGCTGTGCAAACCCCACACGACGATGTTGGCCTGTGGAGGGCCAGCCAGAGTCCTCCAGGGAATGACAAGTCCAAAGAAAGAGGAAGTGTCCAGTCCGCTGTCCGATTGCTGTGTCATTGGCGATCAGACAGTATATGCCAGTCCATGTCGAGGTCCAAGGTGAGTGTCGCAGAGTGTATCGGGGGACAGTGGAAGGTGATGATGCAGAGGGCAGAATCAAGCAGAAACAGGCCCTATGGTGGAGATAAATGCTACTGCGTCCTTCTTAACACGAAGCCAGATTCATCCGCATCTTCATCCTCTGCTGTTTCATGATCCTCACGTGAGGGTGGTGGTGCCCTTTCTCCAGCACTATATGTCAGTGACACCTCAGAGGGTGGAGATGTGGATGTAGTGGTAGCAGAAGCATGCACCAGTACCAGGCCTTGTGGCAGCAATGCCATGAGGATGGTCTTGAGGTCATTGAGGAACCCAGCTACCACTCGCTGGAGTGCAGCCGTGGCAGCCGCACTTTCCGCATTCACCCGCTCCATGCTCTCCATTAAGTTCCACATGTTTCCCAACTCCCGTGTGACATCGCTAGAGCCACTCTGAGTGGACAGTTGTTCTATTCTCTGAGTCAGGGCTCCAGCGATATCAGCCATGGTTCTTTGGAGAGCATGGAGCGGACTAAGGGTGTCCGTCAGGGACCATGAGTGGTCCCTGATGGGACTTTGACACCCATGTATGGCACCTAGTTTGTCTGCCATGCGGTCGAAGCCCACCCACCCCTGCTCAGCCAGCTACTCCTGGCACCCCAACACACGGCGTTGGAAGGCCATGTGTTCATCATGGGGGTCCTGGGAGGCAGCTGTGGTGATGGGTGCTGCCTGCTGTGTGGTCTGTGCAGGGGGTTGGCTCTCCTCTTAGCAGCTGGGCTGCCCAGCTCCAGGAAGTGGGCTGTGGCAGCTGTCCACGAGCAGTTGGAGGGTGTCGGAGTCGAAGCTGTGGTGGTCCTCATCGTCATCAGAGAAGAGAGGTTGCGACTGCTCTGCAGGAGGTGTTGATTCTCTGTCTGCAATGAGAAGGGGAGATGCAGTTTAACATTGTGTTCACATGTATGTTGTCGCATTGTACATGTTAACATACAGACAGCATGACTGTGTACATCAAGGCTGTTTGGGAGGAGCTGCCTATTTGATGTGGGACAGTGGACATTTTGACAACAGACGTGTGTGTGTTTGTACGTTATCAACTCACATTTCCCTGCAATGCCAATTGTGATTGGCCAGTGTCTACACCCAGTCGGCACCAGTTGTGTCCTGTGCTCTGTTGTGGACGTGTTGCAGTTTGTGCCACATTGTTGTCAATGTTGATGTGCTCTGCATGTGATGTGTGTGTGCCGCATTTTGAGAGAGTCGCCCCTGCAGCTCTGATTTTGCTGCCCCTTATCCCTATCATGTGGTGTGCATTTGACCTCTGTGCTTATGCAGTGCTGAGAATGAAATTGCATACTTGTGTACATTGGTCTCTTGGTGGGAGTTGGGGGCTGGGGCATGGTTTGTCCGCATATGTGCTATGCTTGCTTTTGCATGTGTGCCACTGTGCCCATCTCCCCCTGTCGCCGGTCGTTACTCACCCTGTTGCTGTTGTGTTCGGTCCTATTGAGCAGTGTCCGGGCCCCCAACTCCTGCCACCGTCTCTCCACTGATGACTGTGGACACCATTTCCTCCATCTCGTCCAGCTCCTTCTGTGGCGCAGGACTCCCACCTCCAGTCCGCATTGCTGCCTTCCTGTTTTTGGCAAGTTTCTGCTTGGTTTTGTGCTTGACATCATTCCAGCGCATCTTGACCTCTTCCATTGTCCTCTTCAGCACTCCGACTGCATTCAACTTGTCCACGATGGACTGCCATAGTTCATTTTTGCCAATGACACAGTGGAGATGACGAACATTTGTAGCTAGTGTTCTACCACCTCCGTTATCAGGATCCTGTTTTCCTGCGGACTGAGCCTTTTCTTCCTACTCTTCCTTTCCTTGGCCTTCCCTGACCCTGAGGTCCAAGGCAGGTCCTCCTGAGGGCTTGTAGGGTTCTGGTTCTCCTCTGTAGTTGCTCCGGCGACATCAATTGTGCTTCACTGTTGTTTGGCATTTATTTGTCTGTTTTTTCTGGCTTTTCTGGTGATTTTCCCACCTGACGTGTGTGAATTGCAGGCTTGTTGCTGGTTTTCGCTAATTTTTGTGTCGCGATTGGCCTCATCGCAGCTTTTTTCACGTTGTTGTTTCACATATTTGCGGCATGGGGTTGATTTTAACACGGCCATTTGATGCGTTATCTGGTGATTCTCGCATTTGTAATGCCGTGTTGTGACTACTTAGTTAACAAGGCGTAATTTTCCTGCGATGGACTGCGATGTTGGGAGTTGTGTTAAGTTGCTTTTGCGGTAGTTATCACACGTTCTTAAGAATATCCCCCTAAGTTAGACAAATCCAAATAATTATTTGTTGGTCAAGTCCCTACTGGTGACTGACTATTAAACAATTCAAACATTAATACATTACTTCAAAGATGATGAATCTATGACAAACAATTTCGCAACACAGGAATGAATTTTTCAAACTGTAAGAACATTTTATCTGAACAAATCATGAGGGGGTACATAAGATTATAACAGAACACTATGATAGAGGGTATAGGTGTTATATAAAAAGTAGACCTTCAAATCATAAGTGTGAACATCTATTCCATATCACATACAATAGGACAAGAATCTGTAACCAACAGACAACAAATCCTGAACGCGACACAATTTGCAAAGGAAATAGATGAAATTGTCGATATTTAGGTCTTTCTTGGCAAATCTGTCCATCAGACTATCTTCACGACGAAGAGTAAGATGTTATAATAGTCCCTTATGTATGATTAGATACTGAATTTGTATCAGACGGGAAATCACAACTTAAAAACAACTCCAGTTCACAGAAACTGGTCAAGCCTGTTAGGTAGGCTCTGGTAGTTATCCACAGGATTCCGCAAAAAAGTAAGTAAGCCCAATAGTCATAAGAGTTTTGTAGATATTACTCTCAAGGTCAGGATTTGATTAAACATAGCTTTACACTCGTACTGCTCCAGGGACAGACGGTAAGAATCTTGGCAGATGAAATATCTGTCACAAACATGGTGGATATCCAGTCCATCGTACTATAAGTACATTACATCCTATGGCACGTGTATTATGGTGGATGGGATATCCTTCACATTTGTGACAAAGTATCCCATCCGTCAAGATCTAAATGAGGCCCTAAGATTTCGAAGCTTTATTGTTTTCCTAATACGTTGGCATGATTCAAAGGAACTGTACGAATGTTTTGTAAAAAAATGATGTTGATCTGATTTGTGTTTAGTGGGGAAATTTTACTTCAGATATGTCAAGGGAGAGAAAAAAGAGAATTAAAAAAATGTATGCTTTCCCAAATGTAAAAAATAAAGAGAGGGTTTTTTTCTGTTGTCTATTTTAGATCCTGAGACTCAGAACAGACACCTGCTGCTGAAAAAGAGGTGATCTGCTCTTCAGAAATGGTGAACCTGAAAAGAGCACCAACAGTTCAATGTTTGGGATTTCTACAGCCATCCCTCAGGAAGAAGGAAGCTGAATGCCAACACTTTCACCTTTAAAGTTTGTGACCAGAGTCTGAGTAAGGGACTGGGAGGATTCCAGTTACTCAGCATTTTGCCTAGGAGAACACACCTCAAGTCAAAGTATGAGAGGGAGTACACGAGGTGCCAGACTGCTGAAAAAAGAGGAAATTCAACATCTGCACCTATGTAAAACGTGTCTACAGAGATGCTGAAGAAAGACCATGCACGGTCTTCAGCTGTGTTTAATGGAGGGCTTGGCCTGTGGCCACACACTGCAGCCAACCCCCCCCCCGCATTCTGCCATGGTTAGTTAAGAGAGCGTGTGTAATTTTTCCTTTTTTATTGCATTTGGCTCTGGATCCACAGATCCATTGCAGAATTACACTGGTGGTTCAAGCTGAGTCCCACATATGTTCTGATAATCACCACCCCAAAAAATTGGGGGCACTTTTTTGCCCATGAGGGCATGATGGCCATCTGTGAGCAAGGCTGCAGGGCAGACAAACACAGAGTAGAATGACAATTGTAATTCTGTAGTCATGGTAAACTCTAGCAGCCTTTAATCACCAAAGGTTATTTCTTTGTAGCACTAGCAAAGAGACTAAATTCTTGTTTTATATTTTAAATGCAAAAGTTATTTATACTTACCGGCAAATGCAGATATTGAGCTAACAAGCCAAAGTATGAGCATGATGGTATATTTATACGGAATGTGCACTCTGCATGTGGACAGTGTATTTGGCACTTGAAAAGCTTGCTAGTTGCTGCAGCTTACTATGAATCCAGAATTACACCATGGCAGCATATAAATTGATTGGGTGGGACCGCAATCAATCATTAGTACCTGTGATCAAGGCCCGATGGTAGGCTGAAGCGTGTCGGGAAAGACTACTTGTCTTGTCTACTGCACGGTTTCAGCTTCCTCTGCTCAAAAGCAAAGCCGGCTCCCGCAGGAGGTGGGGAAATGGCAGGGACCATGGGGGCCTTGAGGCTAACCCGGGGTTCCCAATGACATGGCCATGCCCTGGGGGATGGGGCAGAGCAGCCCCCGTACTCATTAAAAAAAAAAATGTTGAGGGTTGACCCAGGGGGATGGGGTCCACGGGGCCAGAATTGGCCTCAGGAGGGGGACCGTGCAGCCCCTTCCCTTAAATGAATAAAAATATAAATGGCCTGGGTGCCTGGGGCCAAAAATGGCCTGGGGGTGGGGGGTGGCTCGGACTCCCTCCCTTAATAAAAAAAAATGATAAAATAACTTAACAATTGGCTGGGCGTCGGGGGATGGGGCCCAGACAGGTGGGGGTGTTAAATAATATTAAAAAAATTCTCACGTGGTACGAGTTGCAACCCTATTGTGGCACTCAGCTCGGCCCCCAGTGTAACATCGCAGTGGAGTTACGGATCTACCTTAAATAAATAAATAAATAAAAACATATCAAACAATTCCAGAGGTACTCTTACAGTTGTGAACTTTATTATAGAGCTAGTGAGAGTGAACCTCATAATCACATTAACATTAACAGAGTTAGAAAGTATATTAAAATATACAAATTAAAAGTTATAGTTGAAAAGTGAAATGTGTTGTAGTTCATTGAATTTGTGCTTTTGTTTTGCGGATTCGTGACGGTTTAGTGAATCTGGTAAATATTTATAAATAGTATATATGTTAAAAAATATATAACTTTCACTGTTGGGTTATAGGGTGGCTCTAGTAGAGCCGATGTGTGCATTATGACTTTGTTGCAACTACATGTGTGGACGCACAACTTGAGGTTATTGTGAAACACCCTGTTCCCTTCATCTGTGAAGCAAACACCATAACTTCTGTAAATGTCATGCCTGTCAAAACGTAGATTGTTGTTATTAATAGAGCCTATGTTATGGTCTCTGCGGTAAGCAGAAATAGCTTTATTAACAGCTTCCTAGCTTTGTCAATCTGTGGACAGAATTGATTTGACCGTTTCATTTCTGTCTTCGGCATATATTAGAGTAAACAACATCAGTTGTGCAAAAGTATCCTTCATTAGGATTCCCAATCCTACCCCAGTCAATGTGCTTAGGTCATTGCCATCACAGTACACAATCATGAGATCAGGGGGTTGGTGATACAAAAGGTTTTAACCAAAGACATCAATTGGTGCCACTTTAATCCTCTCTGCGCAAACCATTTCTACATTATGCAAACCTAGGTCGTCCATACCTGTGTTCAGCATAACTTTTGCCCCAGAAAATATAGCTGTGCCTTACAATGAATACTGTAAGCATTTTGAAGAGATGTGTGGGAGGAATTAAAAAACGTCTGCAGCAGAGTAAGTCAGTTGCTACAATGAGAGGTATCTAAAATGGTGGTGAAGATGTTGTTTTAGAAAAAGCAGATACGTGATTGGCTTTTCATAACATTGTAAACTCAAAAATAGGTTGCATGTTACTTTACAGAACAAGTATCGTTCTGATTGGTTATTGAAAAAGTGCAGTAGACTGGATAAGCAAGTATTTCGCAAAACTCAACCACACCTGCTATTTGAATTTGTAAGCCAGTGTGCTGAATTAAAAAATATGGTGGACTTGTGACCTGCTGGTACAGTTGAATGTTGCAGAAACTGTTACTATGGGAACTAAGATCAAGCAGAATGGGGGAAGGGTTGAAAGTTAACTGTGCTTTTAAAATATGAAATAGAAAGTTAATTATATGTCATCTGCTTGTAAATTTATTTTTCCCAAATCAGTACTATGTTAAAAAGTGGTATGTTCTTAAAAAATAATACTAGTATTATTGTAAATAGGTTTTTGAGCTCCAGTAAGATTTCGCATCTCCATTGTGACGGTACACTGCGGCACAGCGGTGGAGTCGCGACTCCAGTAAGTTACAAAACCAGATTGGGCACTTTCAGAAGAGAGTAATAAAGGGTTAATATGCGAATCCAATAGAAAAGAGTTTTTAAATTTGAAAAAATGAAGGGAATATTTTGATTTGTTACTTACATTCGTTTCTGTGCGAAATGAGAGAGAGAATCTGCTATTACTGGTTTTAGCTTGTTGAGAGTAGTGCATCACATTTATTGTGTAGGAAAGAAAATTGCTTAAGAGTTTTTCATATTTTCATATTCTACAATAGTATTCCAGGGGTGGGTTACAAATGTGTAAGGTGTGTTATATATTGTGTAGGAGTGTGTCAGTGTTTGTAATGACATTTTTAACTTTGGGATGCAGTATTCATAAAGTTTGAGAAGCATTAGAGAAATGTGGTGTTTAAAATATGTTACCAAATGTAGCAACCTGTACTAGTAGTCTGTATAATTGTAGTGAAATGAAGATTGGAAAAAGGTTGTGCATACTGATATGTGTGCTACCTTAGTCTATAATGAATGTAGTAGAGAAAACTGAGGTTTAAAACATGTTGGCCGATGTATTAACCTGTATCCTAATCCATTTAGGTCTATGTATGGAAAACATCCTTTACAATGCAGGCATTACAATGCATTGCCTTTACAACTCAGGCATTACAATGCAAGTCCCATTACAATGCATGCCATTAAAACACATGCTATTAGAATGCATATGCATCCCTTACCATCACCTTTCCAGAGGTAAGCACCAGGCGGTTTGTATAATAGTAATTTTTGTTCTAATTGTTCATGTACTGGCTTGCATTGTAATAGCATGCATTGTAATAGTAGTTGTGCTGTAAAAATCTAGTTGTAAAAGTATGCGTTGTAATAGTTTGTGTTGTAACATCATATATTCATGAAATAAGTTTAAAAGCATGTAGTTTATCATACCTCTGCACAGATCATTGTTAGAGCTACTACAAAATTCAGTTGCAGAAGCCTGGATCCCTTACCTAGGTAGGCATCACAGTATAACTTTAATACAGAGTTCAATACTTGCCTGCCCTCTATAATGAGCAAAATGTAAACCATTCATTTTCTTCTACACAAATTTAGAGAGCATGTGGTGTGAAAAAGAGGTATTCTAATATTTGAAGGCTTCTTTTGATGTATTATGTCACCACAAAAAGGCAGAGACACAGATTGACATCTTGAGAAAGATGTTGAGACTCACAGGAGAGGAATGAGATGAGTCGCCCTCTCATTTTTGTCTAGTCCTGATATTGTGAGCTGTCAGTGAATAATGAAGCTGCAAGAGAAAAGTGAGGTTTAAAACATGTTGGCAGATCTATTATTGTATATGCTAGTTCATATGAGTCTCTGGAAAGGTACACTTGAAGTAGGCCGTATACATTTAGGAGTCTGCTTTAAACAGAAAGTGTACTCTGTCAAGTTTAAATATCTGCTTGGTCTCATGTCTAAGGTATGTCTCTACTGCTACATGTATTCTGACAAGTGTTGTGCAGCTGATGAGCCTAATCTAAAAACTATGTAAGTTAACATACCGCTGGACAAATATCAGTCCTTCTACAGCATTCAGTCACTGAAGCCTAGATCCCTTCCCTAGGTAGGCATCACAGAAGCACTGGAATACAGAGTTAAAATTCTGACTGCATTGTATAATGAGCAAAAAGTAATTCATACATCTTCTTCTACAAAAATTTAGGAAATATAAGTAATATATAAAGGTTTTCTGCCAGTTACACACATTTTCAGCTTTTCTAACATGCATAATTATATATCCTACATATTTATTCATAATGGAGACAATGGCAATGTAATTGTAAGTAATTGTTTATGGATGATTATGAATATTAATGTGTAAATAATTTAGAATTATTAATTGATGTAACAAACTATTGAAACTGTTCTTTGATTTTTAGATATTTACTTTATTTGAAAACGTGAATTGAAAATGGCAAGAAAACATAAAAAGAGAAGAGAAAAAAACAGTAATACTTAAAGAAGAGTGAAAGGAAGAAATTAGATAATGTGCACAAGGTTATACCGAAAAAAAAACATCTGGTAAGAGAAGTTAACAGTTTCTTAAAACACTTTTACAAAGATTGAAAAATGTGGAAAAAGTTGACTTTCTGTCCGCTGCGATACCCACGCCATCGTAATATGTTGGTGGGTAATTCACATTACAATGGCATAACGATCGCCACCGCCGATCGTTACGCCATTGTAATCAGCCCCTATGTTTGTATTTGTTGTCAACGTACTCACTATAAAAGTAAAACTAGGAATGTTGTTTTATATTTAAAAAATGGAAACAAAAGCAATAATAAGTGGCTGCAATGTGCTCTTTATTTGTTTGTAGAATGACAATTTGAGTTGTCCAGTGATAAAGTTATTTGTAAGTACTGTTGCAACAAATTAGAAGAAAACAAATTTCCAGCTAGAGCAGTACATAACAACTGAGAGTTGGTACCTCTTCCTCAGGAACCGGCAGATTTAAATGTAAATGAGTCTATTCTTCTTCAATCTGTACACCCATTTCAGGCCATAGTTTGTATGGAGCCTAAAACAGGTAAGCTGCCACCAACAGATATACAAAAAGGTCTCAAAGGAAAAGTTGTGTACTTACCCTAAGATTTTAAGAAAAACATTAAAACTCTTGGTGTAGCGAGAGAGGAAAATGAGCCAGTAGTTATTCTAGTAAATGTTTTACCAACAAAGAGTAGAAAAATCTGACAAGAGTTTGTATATGTTAATAAACTTCGAAATGCTACATTATACCTGGTACGGAATAATATTTATTATAAGAATGTAAATGTTGATGAGCAAGTAATATGCTTACAAGATGAAACTGTAATCTCAACTGCCAAAATTGAAAAAAAAATTGCCTAATCTAGGAGTGAAGAGATTTATGAACATTATAAAATACATCCTCGGCATTCTAAAAAAATCTTAGGAAACACTATTGAATTATTACAAATGAAAGAAGCAAAGGAGCTCCCATGAGTGTATAGGAATCTTTTTTTTAGAAGCTTGTTGTTTTCCAACAGCCATTGCTCACTAGAGAAGGTGGACGATTTGATAAGCGAGCTGTATGTATTCCAGCATCCGAATACTGATCAACAAGATTGTATTGTGAAGATTTAGGCAGTGCATTCCATATATATTTCATCTTCTGTATGAGAGCGATTTGTCTGCACTTTCATATGCAGTAAACCATATATTAAAAACAGGAGTTCATCTTCAACATGTTTCTGAAAAAGAGTTCATTGACAAAGTTGAAGAAGGAGATGAAAATTTAGAACCTCAGTTAATCAATTGATGGCGTGCCAATGTGGCACCAATGAATATTGATATCACCATCATGGTGAACCTAAATGCATGTTAAGAAACCATTGTTTCTAACACTTAGTGGTCAATTCCGATGTTGTTCGTAGGGGCTCCGAATCTGATTTGTGTTTGCTGAACCCGATCCAGAGCCCTTTTTTATTACCGAATCCTACACACTTCCAAACGACCGAGTACGTTGCCTGGAAACCGGTAGTGCTGTCTGAATCGGTTCCAAAATGCATTCGGGCAGCACGCATATTTTGGAGCCGAATTGTACTGCTTTATATACTCGGTTTCCAAACGAGCGAGTATGATGACCGATTTGGACAGCCGTTCCGATTCGGTTTCTCCAGAATTAATGGGATGCCGGAATCTGTCTATGGGGGCTCATAGTAGGCCCCCTTTACCCAGACCATCGGAATTGGGCCCATGGGGGTACTTAAGGGACCTCCCTTTCCAAACATGCACAATGTGGCAGGCACCAAGGGGTGCACGCCACAGAGTGCACGTTTTCCCCAGCCCCCCTTTCTTCAATTCTTGTTCGGAACACAAGCTCCCATTGAAGTCAATGGTAAAATGGGAATCTGACAGATTCGTATCTGGAAGCACCCGGATACATCCGAATTGCTTGGTCGGACTCTCCCGATCTAAGTCATTCAGAAAGCATTTTGGGTCCGATTCCGTAGAAATGGTTTCCGAACAAGATCAGAATCGGGCCCTTAGTTGTGCTGAATATGCAGGGGATGATTTACTAGAATTCCTAAGAGAAACAAATTCAAATGTTAAAACCATTGAACTGAAGACAGCTGGATAACTCTGTTCCCTGGATCCTGTAAATGTCTGCAGGTATTTTAACCATAGGTTTCAAGCTAATATGTCATTTATCTGCAATAAAAACATTCCACCAGAGGAGCTCCTCATATACTAATATATGGATAAAGAATGCATCAAAAATTGGAACAGATAGAGATGAAGCTATTCTGTCTTTTATTGGACAGTATGTTACATGTGCCATTCCAAGACAAGGAGGAGAAAAGAGCTTGAGACAAGAAGTTTTACTGTTTCAAATTCATAGAGGTGGGATATATTGCAGATGGAAATATAAATGTAAAGGAAAATTTTATACCACATGTTGTTTTGGATTCCCACGTCCTATAATTTCTAAAGGAAGAGTAAATAGTTTTTTCTCAGCGGTAAGTCATACAATAACTCATAAATCTCCCAAAAATACATAAAAACTTAAGAAGAACAGAAGCTTCAAAGTACATTATAGACTATAATCCAGTTATTTAAAACATGTGGAATGCAAACATGGATATTCAGTTTTTTTGCAGACAATTCAGTTCCTGTTGCTCATTATGTCACATCATATATTGAAATATCCCAAAAGTCAGAGCTGAAAGAAATGTGGGAAGAAATTTCTACAGAACAGAGTCTTAGCAAGAAATCGTACAGCTTCAGCTTCAAAATGCTTTCCCATAGAGAGATAGAATCCTACAAATGTTCAGATCGCTTGAGCTCAGCCAATTTGTATTCAAAGTCAAGAGGAGTGATTTGGATAAGTCTAGGTCTAGCATTCACACAAAATAGAGGAAATCTTTACAAGAAATCCAGTACTTAGCACAGTATGAGCCAGAAAGTACTGATATTGTAAAAAATAATATGTTGGATACATACTATCCCAAAAGGAGTCCACATCTTGAAAACCTATGTCAGTATACAATGCTTCAACATTATAGGTTTAAAAGAAAATATAAAAGAAGAAAAATATGCAGTAATTGGATGTGATGGATGTTTAGTGAAACATGTCAAAGGGAATCTTATTAACCAAAGAGTTGTAAAACTGCAGATAGGAGAGAATGTATCACTTCTGCATCTGTTCAAGCCTTGGGGTAGTGAAAAAGAATTACTTGGAGATTTTGACTGCTATGAAGATTCTTTTAATGCAACTAAAGACAGCAATCAGTGTAGAATTGTCCACCTTACTTAAAAATGTTAAATTATGAGATTGAACAAGAAGGAACTATTGCAGCTCAAATAGCTACAGAAAGTTCAAAAAGCAGTCAAAGTTCAGGTCCAATGACTGAAGATCCACTGGGACAACCAATTTTTTGAAGATGAAGCAGCAATAGCTATGAATGAATTTAGAAATATTGAACAAAAAGAAACATATCTACAAGTCAAACAACAGGTAGAACATGGTTTCCTCCATGAAAAAAAGAATGCCAATGTTCATCATTTCAACCTATTCTATTGTACATTAGTGGTTAAGCTGGAACAGAAAAAAGTTTCTTAATTAAAGTTTTGACTAGTTATCTACATAAACTACAGAATCACATGTATCTTGTGCTGTAACAGCTCCAACTGGATTAGCAGCACACAACATTAAAGGTATTACTTTACATCAATTACTTATGCTACCGGTTGAACATGATAATAAATTGGAATTTCAAAAGCTATTGGGAGAAGTTTGTTATGAAGTCTCAAGAGTACTAAAGAAACGAAAACATTTAATCAGTGATGAGCTTTAAAAATAGAGTACGATATTCTGTTTGGAGGAAAACATTTAAATGTATTCGGAGACCTACTACAACTTACACCCATTAAAGGCCAAACTGCTTTTAAAAAAACACTTCTCCATGATGACACAAGGAAATATTTGGGAAGTATTGTAAATATTTGGTTATACTTTGAATATAAAAAACTTGTTAAGAATATGCGACAAGCAGGTGATAAAGATTATGGAAATATTCCTAAAGAGATAAGAATTGGTATGTTGACAGAATATGGTAAACAAGCTTTAAAAATTCGGCTACTAAGGAACTTGTTTACAACTAAAAAAACAGCGGCAGGAGTAATGTACAATATGCTTGTAGAAAACAAATCTATAGTTTGCCTAATACCTACACTGCAAGAGTGTTCTACATTTATTGAACAACTACTCAAACTTGAAAAACAACAAATTCTGTAAATGAAAGCTATTGACAAATTTGAACACCAGGGAGTTACAATTCTTCTAACTGAGAAACTATAGGCTAAATTAGATTATTTGAAAACGTCTGTATCTAAAATTATAGAGTTAGAAAAGCGTTTACATGTAAGTAAAAACGGTTGAGCAATTTTGTGGCATCATTTGAATGTAGAAGAAGGATTAGTAAATGGAGGAATGGGAAAAGTTGTTAATTTTGTACATTTTCAAAATAGAGATAGAATAGAACTTTATATTATAACATTTGACCAGATTAATGAGGTAAGACAAATTGGGTATTGTGTTGCACGTTTTTTACTTGTAAAGGACTTGTATGTTCAAAGTCAACAGTTTCCTCTGTCTCTAGCATAGGCAGTAACTATTCAAAAATCTCAAGGTTTAAGTACACACAGAGCTTTTGTAAATATTGGCAGTGCTGTGTTTTAAAGAGGGAATGGCATACGTTGTATTGTCTTGAGTAAGAATATTGTCTGGTTTGTATTTGATTGATTTTGACGAGAAAAAGCTTAGTGTAAGAGAGTACAATCGTTTAAGAAGACTTAATGCTCCTCATTTAGGTGAATATCCAATATATGAGAAACATATAGGGGTCTATAGCGATGTCGTTCAGAAGGCTCACAATCGGTTTCGGCTTTGCAGAATCTGATCCAGAGCCCTTGTATCTGACCGACTCGTTACCAGTTCCGAATGACCAAGTACGATGCCTGGAAACCATTAGGGCTGATCAAATTAATTCCGAAAGGAATCCGGACGGGTCAAGCCTTTCTGGGGGCCGATTTGTACAACTCTATTGACTTGCTGTCCATGCGAGCGAGTATGATGACCGATCCGTTTTGCACGGAATGAAACAGATGCCAGAATCAGTTTTGGGGGCCCGTAGCAGGCCCCCCTCCACCCAGGGCCCACCGAAAGGAGCCTGTGGGGGTACCCATGGGTCCCCCATTTCCCAATATGCACAGTGTGGCAGGCACCATGGGGTGCCTGCCACAGGGTGCAAGGTTTACCCCAACCACCCCTTTTTCAACGGGAGCCAGTGTTCACGTTCAGAACACAGGATCCCATTGGAGTCAATGAGAGTCCGACCGAATAGGGTCCAGATGCATAGGGATGCATCGTACTGATTCGGTTGGACTCCCCCAATCCAAGTCATAAAGAAAGTATTCTGGAACTGAATTGGCCGGCATGCTTTCCAAACAAGATTGGAATCAGGCTCAAAAACAGAAATATATCAAATACTCAACTGAAGCTGAAAATAAGGAAGCAATTGATGAGAAACTTGAAGGCGTAAAGAAAAAAATATTGGAAAGAGATGATGACAATGTAGTATACCAGTTGGAAAACAGTTCAGGTATCTACTGTTATGCTAATGTAATTATGAACGTAGTGTTTCATTTACCACATCTTCATCATGAAATCACAGAAAACTGTGAAAAAAGATTCTGATCTGCACTACATCATTTATTTCAACAGTTGGTAAGGGACAGAAGTAACCTACATACTGCTTCTGGCATTTAACATCTTTAAGATATATGTACTGGTTCACTGACATTTACTCTAAACATAGAACAAGATGCACAATAATTTCTAATGCTCATGCTTGGAGTATTACAATATGAGGAAATATACATTGATAACTTATTTGGACTGAGTTGCAATTGGGACCATAAGTGTGAAGATTGCTTATTTACTTCTACTGAAATATGTAGAGAAGGAATCCTATAATTAACAATACCAGACTGCACATCAGTACCTTTAAACAAATTGATTAAACAGCAAATCAGGATATGACATGTTCAAGTTATAGATCAGAGATGTCATCTACATACCATATAGAAAGATTTGGAAAATATGTCATTTTAATGTTACAATTTTGTGGAGCAAATGGAAGAAAATTGGGAACAAAAATTACACATTTTAACAGAAGTCAAATATCTATTTCAGGAAGCACTTATACAACAGTGGCTATTATTTTTCATGATGGATCTACTGCAACATCTGGACACTATACTGTTTATTTAAAGTTTAACAATGGATGGAGACATTGCAATGAAGGCCACCTGAAAGTCAAAGCTAGATTGCCTTCCCAATAATCACATTCTTATATGGTATTTCTCCAGCTTAAGTTTTGAGAGCATCATTCGGCCTATTGGGGAAGATGTGAAACAGAAATCAAAAAGCACTGCAATCTATTAGTGTGTATAATGATTGTTTTGATTATTATGTTGCCTAATAGATATCACATTAAAAAAAAATGTGTTCCAAAAGAAAATATTCCCATATTTGTTGTCAATACTGTACCAGGTGTAATTGAAATCATAAATTAAAAAAAAACAGGTTTGTGATAAATAATAGAGTTAATATAAATGAAAGAAGTGATTAACAAAATGTTGTGAGGAAAATGCATATATTGATAATTATGTATTGCGCATTTTTTTTTTAAACAATACATTTGATTGTTTTACCCGCTGTTCAATGATGATGCTACATTCCACTTACTGTGTATGGTAAAGTTATGTGCAATCTGAGAACAGTAAAAATGGGAAACTGAAAATGGCATCTAATTATAAAATAATGTTATTTTCACAAAAATGTAACATTATAATTTCTCTAATATATTATGATTATATGATAGTTTTTCATGTTCTTCTTAATACCAGGTACTGTTCAACATTGAAAACGGTTTTAATGCTGTTTAGGACAATTGTACTCTAAAACAGATTTACTGAATAATGTATCTAAATTACTTCAAAGGTAAAAATATATAATACAATATTCATGATAAACTGGAGAATTGTTTAAGATGTACAAAAATGTTATTTTTGTCTAACAGGAATAATCTACTACTTTTAGATTAATTGAAAACTATCATCCTACTCCTGAGAAGCAGTAACACACTCGCTTTCTGAGAAAATGCTGACACCAATAAAAGTGGTGTAATAATCGTTGGCCTTTTATTTTGAGTTACACCTTCTGTTGCAAACTGGTTCTGCTTCAGGAAATTAGTATAGTTATGTGACTTTTAAAACATGTTAAAAACTGTATTAACCTCTATCCTAGACCATATTATTCTCCGCAAAGGAATACTTGAAGTATTACATAGATAGTGATATCTATGATTGAAACTGAAGGTGCATTTTGGCACATTTGCAAATTGCAGTCATCCATTCAGCCAGGCACTACCCTTGCACTTTTCTACTCATTCAGTCACTTTCCTTGCACTCATCCATTCACTCATCAACTAACCATGTACTCATCCAATCACGCTGTCACTACCTGTTCACTCATCTTTTCAACCAGGCTCTACTCATGAGTGATACATTCACTCAGACATGACTCGTGCATTCACCAATGATGCAGGCACAACTTATGCACCCCTACTATCAAACAGGGACAACCCATATACTCATCTATTCATTCATGCACTATAATTGTAGCTATCCATTCAGCCAGGCACTACCCATGCAGTTACCCATTTATCCAAGCACTACCTATGCATACATTCAATGACCTGGCCACTATCCATGCACTCACCCAATCACCTAGGCACTATCTATGCACTCATCCATTCACTCAGACAGTGCCCATGCACTCATCTATTTACTCAGGCACTACCTATGCACTCATGAAATCACTCAGCACTACAAATGGACTCATCCAATCACCCAGACACTACCCTTAGACTCATCCGTTCAATGAGATGCTCACCATACTCTCATTCATTCACACAGCTGCTACCTATGTACTCGTCCATTCATGTAGACACTATCCATGCACTTATGCAATCACCCAGGTACTATTTATGCAGACACACCATCACCTAGGAACTATCCATGCCCTTATGAATTCACTCATGTACTATTCATGCACTCATCCAATCATTCAGACACTAACCTTGCACTAATCTATTTACTCACGCACTATCCATGCACTCATCCATTCACTCAGGTAAAACCCATGCACTCACCCAGTCACCCAGGGACTATCCATGCACTTATACATTCACACAGGCACTATGCATGCAGACATCCAATCACTCAGGCACTACCCATGGACTCATTCATTCAATTAGACACCACCAATGCAGTCATCCATTCACTCAGCCGCTACCCATGTACTCATCTATTAAGTAGGCACTACCCATGCACACATGCATTCACTCAGAAACTAACCTTGCACTCATCCATTCATTCAGCCACTACCCTTGTCTCAAGCATTCACCCAGGTACTGCTCATGCAGACATCCAATCACCCATTCACTACCTTTGCACTTATCCACTTACTCAGGCAGTACCCATGCACTCATCCATTGACTCAGGCTCTACCCATGCACTCATGAATTCACTCAGCACTTCCCATGGACTCATCCAATCGCCCAGACACTACCCTTGGACTCATTCATTCAATAAGACGCTACCCATGCAATCATCCAATCACCCAGGTGCTACTCTTGCACTTGTTCAGTCACATCACCCAGGTGCTACTCTTGCACTTGTCCAGTCACCCAGGCATTAGCTATGCACTCATTCAATCACCCAGGCACTATCCATGCACTCATCCATTCACTCAGGCACTACCCATGCACTGATCCAATCACCTAGGTTGTATCATCACACTCATTCTTCCAATGAGGCACTACCCATACTCTCATCCATTCACTAAGCCGCTACCCATGTACTCATCCATTCATGTAGGAACTAACCGTGCACTCATGCATTTTTTCTGACACTAACCTTTCGCTCATACATTTACTCAGCTACTACCCATTCACTCATCCATTCACTCAGTCACTGCCTTTGCACCTATTGATTCACCCAGGCACTGCCCGTGCACACATGCAATTACTCAGTCAATACCCTTGCACTCATCCATTCACCTATGCACTGCTCATGCACATATCCAATCACCCAGTCACTACTATCACACTACCCATTCATTCATCCATTCACTTATGTACTATCCATACACTCACACAATCACTCAGGTACCATCCATACACTCATCCATTCACTCAGGCACTACCCATGCACTCATCCAATCATTTAGGCACTGCACTTTCACCCATCACATATACATACACTGTTATACAAATCCCTCACCCACACACACATTTATCCATCCAGTCAGTTTCACCACACATAATTTTACTATTTTTAACCAGAACTGGTGGTTTCATGAGAGCATTCTTTTGTAAAACTACTTTGAGGTTTTTATTTTCTAACAATTTTTTATTTTTTGGGGGGGGGGGGGTTTAAGGAAAAAAAAATAAGTTCTTTGGTCCAAATGCTGTATTCTTAAACAACAAAGAAACACAAGGCTGCAAAGCCAACAAAAATAATTAACACTTGTGGGCCTTAATAAGATTGATCACCTACGCAAAGAATGGTTTGGCACTTCCTGCAATGCACTCCAGCATCTGCCAAATCAGGGAAGATCTGGGGTTGAGGTGTGGAGAGAACAGGTGCAGCAGATGTCGATGGCTGATTAACTTTGCCTTGTGCAGCTTGCTCCCTCTTCTCCCGAGCCATAAGTTCCCTCGCAAGACAAGTTGGGTGCATGGTCTCCAGATGCGTTTTTACGAAGGATGTCCTGCCTAAATACCTTTTCTCTGATCCAATCCTCTGGAGTGAAATTTTTGTCATATAATATAACCGACTTAACCCATAATTATGCTCTGAATGAGCTAAACCGTCATTAACAGTATCGCTTGACATTTCAAATACTATTTAGCGTGCATACATTATTTCATGATTTCGCTCTATGTGAAAATGATAGATTCCTTTCATTAATTTCATTAATCTCAGTACAAATTTAGAGGACCTCAATTCATTGCCAAACGCCTTAATCAAAATAAGATTTTAAAAAAAAAAAAATCACAAAGTCGCAAAAGTCCCACTTCATTAGTAACACAATGTGCAAAATCAAGAAATAATGTATGCATGCTAAATAGTATTGGAATTATCACTGGTAATGACGTTTTAGCTCATTCAGCAGAATTATGGGTTAAAATGGTTATATAATATTAATATTGAACTAATTGAATTTACAATTGTTTACCTGAGAATTTATGTTGTGAATGAATAACAATCTCAAAGACTGCATGAAATATTATCTGGGATTGATGCAGATATAATATTAGCGCTATATGAATGACTTTGAGACATTTCAATATGATGCCCATTTAACACTATATTTGAATCCTTGTTCAGTGTTAGCCTGTTTACTACATCGATGTACCAATGACGGAACAAGACATCAGAGCCAATAATGTAGATATAATACACAGGAGTGCTGTGCAAACGCTGACAGTTGGAAAAGGTGCAAGCCGTAACACGTCCTGTTGTATTATTGACTCTTTTAATAAATGGAGTCTTTCTCCTCTCACATGAGTGCAGTCTCTTCTGAAGACTTGAGCCTGATATTATCCGTGAACCCACCGCCACGTTTCCTGACAAGCACTCGCTCCCGGGTGCTCAGCGTTTTCTAAGGTGGACTGGAGCAGATAATTAGGTGGACTGGAGTAGATAATTAATGCTAGCGGTTGCCAGTAGGTAATTATAGTTAGGACCTAGTTTCCATAGGAAAAGTGTTTTTTCTTTTGCCAATATCTTTGGCACCAGTTGACGAATATTTGCAAAATTTTCTAAACTAATGGGGCGCTTCGGTCAACTCCTGTCTTGATAGTTTTGGGGTGATTTGTCAAGCTGGGGCCGAGAAAAAAGGGGAGTCCCAAAACATGTTTTCTCCATGTTAATTTCCATAGGAAACCTTTGTAGCGGCTACAGCCCGAACTGCTGAAGGGAATTACACAAAATTTGGAGAGGTAGCTCTATGTCCAGAGTGCACTCTTTGCTTTAAATGGTGTAAATCCATTCAGTAGTTCCTGAGGAATTAAAAAATAAACAAAAATATATCTGGTGACCGTAGTGGATCCACGAACCCTCCTGACTACAAGCTTGTCTCTGATTGGCTGCCAACACTTCAAACCAAGAAGTGTTGCCAGCCATCTTGTGACTCGGTAAAACCAGTGACAAGCAAAAAGGGTAAAAAATGATAAAAGTAAAGAAAAGGGAGCAGGGTAGAAACACCCTGACTCCACAGGCCTGGTCAGGGGGTCTGCCCAAAAAAGCACGTTTTAAATATTTTCGGCGGGATTCGCGAATCTCACCGAAAGGTTGTTTTTTTAAAATGCAGCGCGGTCTCCCATGCTTCGATGCTTTAAGCCCCCGGGTAGGTCAGGTCCCGGGGCAATGTATGATTGTTATGCGGGGGGCCCCATGGGGCCACCAACTCCCCAGGGCATTGTTATTAATGTATAGGGGGACACGTGGCACTCCGCAGCCCTGGGGACCGCCACTTCCCCGGGGCTTTTCTTAAAAAGTGCATGGGGGCTCCTGCCCCCATGCTGCCCGGCACTGCCACCTCCCCTGGCCGTTCCTGACTATGGGCGGGGTGCCTTGTGGGCCCCACTAAGCCCCGGGGACTACCACCACCCTGGGCTCAAATTTAAATAAGAAAGTGTAAAGAGGCTCCTGCTACCTCCCTGGGGTAATTAAGGGTGGGGGTCAGTTGTGGACCCCCGGGGACCACCACCTCCCCGGTGCTTCAATCATGATGGGAGGGGGTCCATGAGGCCCCCCTCCAGGAGCCCTTCATGGCCCTGAGGACCGGCACCCCCCAGGGCCTGCTCCAGCAATGCTCCAGGGTGCCCAAAGCTCAAACTTATAGCAAACACTGCTTTTTTTCATGGAAGTGAGAGCAGGAATCCTGCTCTTGCTTCAATGAAGCAAAGCAGAATTGCTTTTGGACAAGGGGAGCTGCATGTTTGCAGCTCCCTTTGCCCAAAAGCAATTCCAGCTACCGCAGGATGCGGGGATCCGACAGGGACTGAAGAGGCATTGGGGCTTCCTTCCCGCTCCCCAACATTGAGGCCAGGCCCCAGGGGATGGGGTTCCCAGGGCCAAAAGTGGCTCAGGGAAGGTGGGGCTACCTCCTGTGTACATGAAAAAATTGAGGCAATGCCCCGGGGGGATGGGGTCCCCAGGGCCAATAATGGCCTCAGGAGGAGGGCCGCGCAGCCCCCTTCCTGTTTTTTTTAAATAAAAATAAAATGAAATGCCGCAGGCCCTGGAGGATGGGGTCCATAGTGTCCACAAGATATTGAGAGAAGGGAGGCCACACAGGCCCCCTTCTAACAAAAAAAGCCAGCATCTCACTGGAGGCCCCACCCCCTCCCTGCACCACTCTGCAAACGCACCTCCTGGTGCGTTCTGGGTTGGGATTTTAAGTCCCTTAGAATCTTAAGGGTCCTTAGCGGCCAACTGGCCCACCATGTACCTCCAGTAAGCCCCAAACAGTGGGATTGTAGAGAGGTGGTCCAAGGCCATGCCCCTTTTTACACCACTCTGCAAACGCACCTCTTGGAGTGTTTGCAGAGTGGTGTTAAAAAGGGTGTGTGGCCTCGGACCACTCTCAGCTATCCAGCTGTGAGGTGCTTACTAGAGATAACAGGAGGACTAGTTGGCCCCCAGGGACCCTCAGGAGGCAACGGGACTTCATCCGCCAACTAGGAGCGTGCCAGGAGGCACGTTTGCAGAGTGGTGCAGAAAGGGGGCATGGCCTGTGCCCACCTCTTAGCAATCCCACTACCTGGGGCTGTCAGGTAGGCTAGTTGGCCCCCAAGGACCCCCAGCATTGAAGGGGACTTTAATCCCCCTCCAAGAGTGTGCCTAGGAGTGCGTTTGCATAATGGTGGGCAAAGGGGGCATGGCCTGCTATGAGAACTTACCAATGCTGCTGTGTGGGACCTACTGGAGATAATAGGAGGGGTAGTTGGTCCCCAAGGACATCCTTGGGGCGAACTACCCCTCCTGTTACCTCCAGTCTTCAGATGCCACTCCCCCTTTCTCCACCACTCTGCAAACGCGCCTCCTGGCACACTACAGGTTGAGTCCACTTTGTTCCAGAGGAACTTTGGGGGCCAAGAAGTCCTTCTGGTACCTCCTGTAAGTCCTACGCAGCAGAATTCCTGAGTGCTGGTCATTTTAAAACACCTTAGAAATTCATTGAAAAAAGCATAGGTTTCAGGGACGTTATATTTAGTAATTAGCATTAAAAAAACCTTTGAAATTCACTGAAAAAAACATAGGTTTTAGGGACGTTATAGTTAGTAATTAGCATTTAAAAAACCTTTGAAATTCACTGAAAAAACGTAGGTTTCAAGGACGTTATAGTTAGTCTGACATTTCACTCGTTTAAAACCAGAGAAATTCAAAACCAGAGAAATTTAGCTGTTCTAGTTAGCTGAGCTAACTATAACTCACGCCACCCCAATGCACTGCTGATGACGTCACATATTACATCACTCGTGACATGGTCAGTGACATCACTGATGACATTTCAAATGACATCACTGATGACATCACTAATGACATTATCCACTTAATATCTGATGCACCTCTTCACACCCTAATATAACCTCTGATACACCCACTCTAAAAATCAGACTAACAATCACAAAACCATAGACACACCAATACCAGTTAATATATACCTGCTCACTGATTCATAGGTCTACACACATCCACTCACTCACCCATACAGTCACTCGGTCATGCAGTCATTCATCTATACAGCCATTGATATATGCAATCATATACCCATACAGACACACACACACTGCTACTCACCCATAGAGTTACTCACACACCTAGTCAGTCACAGAATGAATCAATCAGATTGCCATTTGCCCACCTATACAATTATACACACACCACCTCACTTTTTCATACAGATACTTACTCTCTTATACAATCACTGCCACAAGTACACATTCATCCATAAAGTCACTCTCACAATCCTCACTCTCACATATAGTCACTTATGTACTCCAACACTTACATATACCGCCTTTCACTTATGTAGTTAATCACATATATACCTCTGAGATATCTACTCACTCACAAACACAGCCATACGCACACTCACTCACTCATATACCCCCTTGCAGATGCACTCATGAACCCATACACCCATTGAGTCACCCCCCCACCCTCACAGACAATCAGGCACCCATACAGGTACTCAGACAACCATTTACTTATTATTTATTTATTTAAGAGTTTTATATAGCGCTGGCTAGACCCGGAGGTATCGGAAAGCTTTACAACATTTATAGTGAAGAAATCAAACACATAGTATGGCAGTCATACATGGGGGCACTAGGTGGTGCACATCCAAAATGGCCACACACCTGTGAGGCTTGTGAAGCTTGTCGACCTTATCCGTAATTAATCCTCACTTCTACCATCGCGGCATAATATCTACTGCTGCCTAATTGCTCCTTGTTCAATCTGCTACCTTCAGGGCAAAGAATTGTGGCCCCCAAGGCTTCCTTGTACCAGCTGTGGAGAGGTGCGGATTGCGGGGGTTGTGACGGATGTTCCTGCTGGAGCCCTGCCTCGGCCGCTGTGGCTACACGAGGTGGTGGGCCCTAATATTGTTTGGCCTGGATCACGGCCCAGCCGCCTCATTTCTGCTCCTTTCCTGCTGGCATTGATCCCGATACTGCTGCTGCTCCACTCACCTGCAGAAGCCTATGTCTGTCTCCGACGACGGGGTAGCGAGGAAACTGGTGATCCAGACCAATCTCCTCTGAGGTACAACGCACCTTTTCTTTGCTTCGGATCTCCTGCTCAACTGGGAGCTCCTACGTTGCACCTTGGCCCTTCCATGCTGACCCTTTCCTATATCGGCCGCTGCCTTCTCCGCTTTGGAAAATTGTACTCGCCACCGGCGGTAAGACCGTGTGGTGCGCAGCAGCTGTGGGACGATATCTGCATCCCACAGGCGCGTTCTTTGTATGGGATTCAAAGGTTATGGCGGTCACACGAGTACTGGCCCAGAGGGTGCCTTCCTATTTCTTGGCCTCATTGCCTTTGGCCTGCGAAGTTGCTCACATTGTGCCACACTCTGGGAGCCTTATTGCCACTTGCCTGCCCGATCTTCATCATCCTACTTGCTGATCTGGACCTCTGAGTTTTGCCAGCGCGGCTTGTGCGCTCCCTCAGGGCTCACTGCACTGGCTGCTGTATATTGCGTTGCGGCCCTGGCCCGCATTGTGGCCTGAAACTGAAAACGTTGCCACCCATATTGCTGCTGCATCACTGGCCGGTCATATCCTCGGCACTGAGGGACGCGCATATTACTGTCTACTGGGAATGGCACTCCTCAGCTGCCCCTTCATGGCGCCACACTACGGTCAGCAGCCCATTGCCTCCCACAGAACTCGGGACCTAGATAATCTCCTCTGGAGGAATTCCTTTAAGATACAACCTGCTCTAAGAGAGTAACCATAGAGTACTGGCGGTCCCTTCCATCCTGACCCAGTGCCTCCAGACACTCCTTTCCTTTCCACAGGCACCCCAGCCTGTCGCCTATTTGTACAGCCCTGCATACACACAACCTGTGCCTGCTTGTAACTGTTTGACACTTGCTCGTTCACGCTGTAGAGTTGCCTGTGTGACTGACGACTGCGATGGGGAAACCTGACGGACGTCAACCACGCTTAAACTTTGAATCAAAAAAAGCTGCAACGAGGTACACCTCTGTTAATGCTGAATCTGTAACTATGGACCAAACGCAATCCTTCCAGCAATCCTCCGAGGACGATGTCAAGACACTACTCCTAGAGGTGCAACATAGCTTATCGAATTTTTCTGGAAACATGGACACTGTGAATAATCGACTGGACTTCTTGGTGCAAAAGGTTGACAAGCATGATGGGCAATTAAAGGAGGTGGAACGGCGCATATCTGGAAACAAAGACGTCACTAATCGGATGCAGACTCAAGTCGCTCAAATTGGTAAGCTTCTGAGGGTTATTGCGGCTAAGAATGAAGATATTGAAGCCAGGAGCCGCCGCAACAACGTCCGCATACTAGGTATTCCTGAGAGCACAAATACAGGGCGTATGGAGGAATACATTGAACGTCTTCTAAAGAGCTCCTTTGGTGAGGATTCATTTTTGCCTCATTTGGTGGTTGAACGTGCACATCGCTCCTTGGGCACACGACCCCCCCAGTAGAGGCTCCGAGGCCCATCATTGTTCGTCTTCTTAATTATCGAGACCGTGATGCGTCACTTCAGAAGGCCCGTGAATTGAAGCCGATGCAGTTTGAAGGAAATACATTCACCATCTATCCGGACTTTACGCTGGTAGTGCAGGAGGAGCAACGGAAATTCCTCTCTGTGAAAAAGAAACTTTGGAAGACTCAGATAGAATAGGCTCTCTTATATCCTGCGCGGCTCCGTATTACGCACAATGGCAAGAATGTCGTCTGTACAAATCCACAGCAGGTAGACGATTTTCTGAAAACCATCTCGAGACGCTCTCCACGCCGAGACTGTCCCTCCAGATCACCTTCTCCATCTACTGGCTGATGGTGCGCAGGATATCCACCTGATATACGCTGTGCTTGCTCTCAATGTTTCACGTTCACTGTGTAATAAGATATTGTCAATAGGCGCGTCAATGCCTTACTACAGCTGGACTTCTCACCATTGTGTCTTTTGATACACCAACACTCCTGTACAGACTCACAAACAGATAAGTGCCCTAGGAATCTCTTTCTTTGACTGTGACCCTGATTATATCTTTCTATTGCCTGCTACATGTTAAGTAGATGTAAATGCCACTTCGGCAAGCACCCTTTCCCCATATGCCACTCTTTCCCTTTATGGGTTGACACCCAGGGACTGCGATGCAGTTAGAGTTAGGCCCCGGTAAGGGATTACTGCCCCCTGGCACCCCTCTATGGGACCGCCCCTATATCACTGGTTTTTATTTTGTGTTCTCTATTGTTACGAAATGCTCTTGCTTTGTTGGTCTCAGCTGGCTGCAATGGATCGACTGTCTTTATTGGCCTTTTTGGGTGGGCTACAATATGTCGGCACGATTGGGGTGCCGTTGCTGGTGGGGGTGGAATGGGTTGTACTCAGTTCCTGCGGGGACTTCTTGTTGCAGTGTTTTGTTATAGGGAGGAGGGTATGGGATGGGGATGTTTTTTACTGTTCTAGTACATATTGGACATCTACAGCTAGGCAGGGTCGTCATTATGTGAATGGACACACTTTTCTATGACATTGGCAGCTTCAACATGCAACACTGCTACACTTGCAGCGATGACACAAACTGATCTCCCTTGCCTTAAATTGATCACATGGAACATCAGGGGACTCCGGGACCGTCACAAATGTTGACAGGTATTAGCATACCTAGACAGGCACCACATACAAATTGCTATGCTCCAGGAAACACATATGGACCCTAAGCGCCCTCCCTTCTTCAGCAAAAAATGGGCTTCTACGGGTGTATACTCTTCTTATTCCACCTACTCACGTGGCACACTTATACTAGTTAAGAAGAACACACTGTTCATAGTGGGAGGTACATATAGTGACTCCTCTGGCCGCAGCTGTATACTCTGGGGTACATTAGCTACACAATCTGTCACTCTAGTTTGCAGTTATGGTCCTAACAAAGACAAACCTGACTATTTCACCACCCTTTGGGGACAAATACTAAAAATATGCTCCACCCATGTCATATGGGGTGGGGATTTCAATACCGCTCTTTGCCCTTCTATGGACCGCTCCAATCCCCCTCCTCATCACTGTACTAACACTCGGGAGACCTTATCTGGCCTGTTTGAGGAACATGGACTTGTTGATGCGTGGAGATATGTCCATCTCACAAACAGAGAGGGCACCTTTTATACGGCGGGGCACTCCACTTGGTCTAGACTGGACTATTGGGTTTGCTTCCGGGTAGTGACACCCTGGATTCATAGTGCTACTCACTTAGCTTGCACGCATTCTGACCATGCACCGGTATACCTTGAATTGCTACCCCCCCAACTATATTGTCACCCCACTTTGCTGGAGATTCATACCTGAGGCGCTACTAGACACTGTGTTTACGAGGAAATAGGGGAAGAGATCACTGCTTTATTTGCTAGCAATAACAGCTCTGTCGAAGAGGCTTTCAAAGTCACGGTCATGGGCATCTGCATATCAAAGAGTTTTGAAGTGCTCCGTGACATCAGGAATAGATTACGATGCCTTGAACTCGAAATAAAGCAACTGGAAACAGATATGTGGGCGGCTAACTCTAGTGTCCAATGGGGCACCGACCGTGAAAAACTCACGGACTATACTGACACTGCGTCTAGGGAGGTAAAATTTAGAGGTAAATACTTCACCGCCCGCAGATACGGGGAGGGTGAGAGACCTGGCCGAGCATTGGCGAACGCTATCAGGAAACCTAGGTTTTCTAGTTATGTCCTGGACGTGGTGGATGATGACAGGGAAAGGCACAGAGACAGTCTTAACATATTTAATGTCTTTGTTACATATTATAAGGAATTATATGGCTCACAACGCTCCTCCCCCCCTGATTTTGCTCCTTACTTACAGGATATAACTCTTGGCTGGCTGGGAGACTCTCAGAGCGAATTCCTAGCAGCACCTTTTGAAGACGAGGAGCTGCGTGAAGCTATAATGCAAATGGCGTCGAGGAAGGCTCCAGGCTCTGATGGCCTTCCCATTGTCTTTTACACAATTGTATATTGATCAGTTGCTCCCCATAGTGCAGGAGGTTTTCCTCAAAGCCCAAGAGGCGCAGATCTTACCTACATCGATGAGAGAGGAGTTGATTACGTCATTACTGAAACTGGGAAAGCCCGCAGATCAGTGCGAGTCTTATAGGCCACTCTCCTTTATAAATACAGATACCAAAATTCTGGCTAAACTGTTGGCAAACCGTCTTAGTCTGCTGATGGAAAAGCTGGTGCTCCCAGACCAGTCTGGGTTTATTCCAGGGAGAGCCACATCCCATAATCTCAGAACGTTAATTTTTCTTTCTACAGGCTGTTGATCCCAGATTGAAGTTAGTGGCAGTGTTCCTTGATGCCTCTAAGGCCTTTGATTCAGTGGAATGGGACTACCTTTTCACCATTTTGCAGACTATGGGTCTTCCCGTAGGCTTTATCTCGTGGGTCCGGCTCCTGTACACCTCACCCACAGCGAGGGTCTTGATTAACGGAATACCTCCGCCTCAATTTCTCTATCCCGAGGCACACGCCAGGGATGCCCACTCTCTCCCCTTCTTTTTGCCTTAATCATGGAACCCCTTGCATCAAGACTTAGGCAGCATTATAATCATATAGGCCTTAGGTGTTTACTACGACCGATACTTATCTCTCTCTATGCGGAAGATGTTACTCTTTATGTTAAAGACCCATATCATAATCTTAATCCTTTGTTGCGGGAATTTGTCAAGTTCGGTGGCCACTCAGGTATCCATATCAAGTGGTCCAAGTTGCAGATATTCCCATTGACCAACTCTGTTATTTCCTTTGAATCAGACTATCCACTCAGTTGGTGTGATGCTGATGTCAAATATTTAGGCGTCCACGTATTGGCAGATCGGGATGAACTATTGAGGACGAACTATGGGTGTGCGATGGAATACATCACAAGCTGCATTACTCGGTGGATTGCCCTTCCATTGACTATGGCTGGACGTATATCCCTTATAAAAATGGTGATCCTCCACAAATTTTTATATCTTTTCCTTAACATTCCTTATCATCATGGACAACATTTTTTTGCCTCCTTGCGGTCCGAATTGATTCGCCTAGTCATGGGAGGCAAGCAACCACACATACAATGGGACACATTAATGAGGCCTTACTCCCATGGGGGTTTTGACATACCCAACTTCGAACTGTATTATCTCTGCGCCCAGGCACACTATGCACATTTTTGGTTCCATACACCCCGCTATACTCCCCATGTTGCCACTGAACACTGGCTGGCAGAACCTACCCCACTTGATGGTGTCCTCCTTTCTAGCACCTCCCTTGGGATGCGCTACCCATCCTCCGTGGATTGCACGATCATGGCCTGGGCCCGTATCTGAGATCATATGCACACTTCTTGCTTATATTCCCCTCTCCTACCGCTCACTTATCATCCGGATATCTCATTGCTACAGGAAGGCATTTTCAGAAAAGTAGCCCGTACAAAGAACATCTACTGCTGGGGAGATCCATATCTTAATGGCAAATTTCGCACACTGCAACAATTATGCCCTGATCCACCGCCGTCCACAATGGAAACGTTTTTATATGCTTGCCTTTGTCATGGCATCCACGCTAGTAACACTACATACCCTTCAGAGCCTGCAATGCTAGCCCCTCTCCATCACATTGTACGGGCACCCACTGCTTCACACTTAGTGTCCACCCTTTACCATACTTTATATAGTGAGCTTGAGAATCCGTCATGCGCGGCGCGTACTAAGTGGGCGCTGGAACGTGATCAAGACATTACTGATGCACAATGGGTGTTTTGCTGTAAACAGAAAGAACAGATTTCCTCCAATAGCCGGCTTCGAATCATTCATTATAGATTTTTGCACCGTAGCTACTACACTCTGGTTAAGCTCCACAAATTTGGGTTGAAGGATACAGATAGATGCGACAGGTGTAAAATGGAGCACGCAGACTTCTTGCAGCTTGCTTGGGAATGCTCAGATATACACACTTACTGGAATCAAGTCCTCACAGCTCTGGATGCTATGATCTCGTTGCCCATCTTAAGATCTCCCCTTGTGGCCCTGCTGGGGTATACTGAACAAATCCCAGCTAAACACCATACATTTGTGTCCTTTGGCCTTGTCAGAGCTAGACAGCGACTAGCTTGCAGATGGGGAAGGGGCCGAGCACCTAATTTTAAAGATTGGCTGTCAGATATGATTTTTTGGCAGGATCAACTTTGCACCTATGCTGAACTGCTCCCATGATCAACCCGCTCATGTGACATCTGTGGCCCGCTTCAGACGTACTTATTGGAACACTCCGGTAACAATGCAAACTTCTCCTACAGTCTAATCTTGCTTCCCAATGTCTATATTTATCAGTGCATGTTGTGGCCCTCCCTCATGGTAACCATGCTGGATCATAGCTGACTCCTTTAATAGAGTTGAACCCCCCTGACGTTCCAAAGCTGCTACAATTTGTGATGACGTATAATGAATGTGTTGGTTTGTTTTTTCTTTCTGTTTCACTTTGAATCACGGACGCTCCTCTGTAATTGTATAACTGTCCGCACTATTACTCTAGATCTCTGTTTTTTGCCCCTTATGTACTGAACCTTTATGTGTGACACATGCTTTTCCTATGCTATAGCTGTATGAGTATAACATTTTCTGAAATGTAATGTATGTTCTTTACTGAAAATTCAATAAATAAATAAAATAAAAATAAAAATAGTATGGCAGTCGTACACACAGTTAAACATTAGTAAACAATGAGGTGCGACAAGTCCAGTTCAAGGAGGGAAACAGAGGAGCACGTCGAGAGGTAGCTGGTGTGGAAGCCTTCATTATCCACGTTGCTAAATGCTGCGGTGTGCATGAATCTCTGTTAAGGGGCAGTTAACCATTCGGGAGAGTACGGTTGAGGAAGAGGTCTTTGAGCTGACTTTTGAATTTTAAGAAGATGGGGATGGTCCTGATATGGACTGGAATGGAGTTCCAGATTTTGGGAGCGTTTCCAGAGAAGGAGCGTGATAGGGTTTTTTGCTTGCGAGTTTTCGGGAGAATGAGAAGTAGAGTGTTAGTACTCCTGAGGGTTTTTGTCTGGCCGGCCTTATTGAGTTTGGTGGCCAGGTAGGCAGGTTTACCAGTGTGCAGAGCTTTGTGTGGGAGACAGGCAGTTCTGACGTTGGCACTCATTTCATTTAGGAGCCATTTTAGCTCTCTGAGAGCAGGGGAGATGTGTTCATTTTTCTTTACTCCGGTGACCATCCTGGCTGCTGCATTAAGTGTTGATCTGAGGGGAGCAAGGTGGACTTTTGTTGTGCCTGTGAGGGTTGTGTCCCCGTAGTCCAACCTGGATAACACCAGGGATTGAGTTGCCTGTTTGAGGTCGTTAGAGACGTTTTACATTGAGGAAGGCGCTCTTTGAAGCATTCTTGATATGTTTGATCATGTCTAAGTTTGGGTCCAGAGTGATTCCCAGTGATTTAACTGAGTCGGCTAGGGTGAGCTGGTAGTTGAGAGCTTCGATAGATTCACGCCATTTTGTGACTTGGGGAGTCTGCTCTTTATTTGACATGAGAAGGATTTCCATCTCATATTCATTGAGCTTCAGGTGGTTGAGGGATAGACAGTGTTGAACTTCTTTTAGGGTGTCATTTAATCTCTGAATGTCACAGATGGAGGAAGTTTCTAGATAGATACGGGTATCATCCGCATAGAGGTGGAAGGGAATATTGGCTTTTTTGAGTATGTTGGTGAGAGGTTCCATGTAGATGTTGAATAGTTTTAGGGAGAGGACTGATCCTTGAGGGACGCCCCTGTTAAGCGGTAGTAGGTCAGACATGGAGTTTTTGATTTTTATTCGTTGGGTGTGGTTTTGCAGGAAGGAGGTAAACCATTGCAAGACCACCTCTTCAGTTCCGACCCTTTGTTGAAGTACCTTGATAAGTAGTTTGTAGTCAACCATGTCGAAGACTGCCGATAGATTTAGGAGTATGAGTAGACTGCATCGGTCTGTATCTAGAGATTTGTAGACATCATCAATGACAATCAGGATCGCTGTCTCTGTACTGCAACCTTTTCTGAAGCCCGATTGATGAGTGTATAGCAGGTTGTTGCTATCTATGTGTTGGGTGAGTTGAAGGAGAACACATCTTTCCAGTATTTTCATGAGGAACGGGAGATTGGAGACAGTTCTGAAGTTATTGAGATCATTTGGGTCAGAGCCCGTTTTTTTATAGTATTGGTGTGACTTGGCCAATTTTGAGGTAGTCTAGCATGACTCAGGTTCTCAGGGAGCTATTTATAATCCTGGTCCAGAGCAGGGCAAGGGTGAGTTTGAGCTTTTTAGCCAGTTGGGCCGGTATAGGATCAGCAATGTGTGACGAGGGTTTGGAACTGATAATCATTTCGATGATCGCTGCTTCAGAGATGCGGTTGAAAGATTTCCATGTATTTGGGGGGTGGGTTGTTCTTTTCTTCTCCAGGGAGCGGGCTTTCATTGGGAGGTCGTGGTAGTCATTCATTGAGAGCTCAATCTTGGTGATTTTCTCATTGAAGAAGTTAGCAAAGTTATCACATAACTCTTTGGACGCCTGCATTTTGGATGAAGGGGGCTTGGATGTTTGTTGTCTAATAATATTGAAGAGTTCTTTGGGACGGTTTTTGGCCTTGTCTAGTGTATCACAGAAGAAGGGAGTTTTTTCATTCTTGATGTGTTTTTTGTACTTCCTGTGTTCAGACTTGAGTTGATTGAGGTGGATTGTGGACGAGTTGTTCCGCCAGAGTATTTTAGCAGCTCTCAGTTGTCTACTTTTGGAGTTTAGGTCTGTGTTGAACCAAGATCTAGATGGAATATTTCTGACTCTTTTTTGTTTCAAGGGAGCTATTTGGTCTAGTATGGAAGTCTTTGCTATGTTGTAATGCGCAGATAGCTCTGTTGCAGAAGGGTCATATGGGATGGTGGGGAGGAGTGAGCATACCCTTTCTTCCAGGTCAGCCAGGGGAATCTGTCTGAGATTTCTCATCCAATGGGTGGAAACCTGTGTACGAGGAAGGCATTGGATTGTTTGGTTGATGTGGAATAGAATGATGTGATGGTCTGACGGCGACCGACCATCGCAACGCATGCGTCACATCGCATGCGTTTACGTCGAATGCCATCACAACGCACGCAACGTTACGACGCGTGCGTTTACAACGCATGACTTTACATCGCGGGCGCCATTACATCGCGGGCGCTTTTAAAATGCAGGCGCTGGGACACGGACGGCGGGGAGACAACGACGAGGGAAAGGTAAGGTCAAAGCTGTACTCGTTGTGGAGGGGACTGATTTAGGGTAGTTTATGGGGAGTTTAGTGGAGGGGAGGGTTTTAGGCTTTAGGGCTTAGGGTTAATAGTTGTATATGGTAGTGTTTTAGGCTTTAGGTTTAGGACCTAGGGTTAACAGTCATATATGGTAGTGTTTTGGGCTTTAGGGTAAGGGCTTAGGGTTAAGAGTCGTATATGGTAGTGTTTTAGGCTTTAGGGTTAGGGCTTAGGGTTAAGAGTAGTATTTGGTAGTGTTTTAGGCTTTAGGGTTAGGGCTTAGGGTTAGGAGTCATATATGGTAGTGTTTTAGGCTTTAGGGTTAGGGCTTAGGGTTAGGAGTCTTAAATGGTAGTGTTTTAGGCTTTAGGGATATGGCTTAGGGTTAATGTTAGTATATGGTTCTGTTTTGCCTTAACTGTTTACGTCTTAGGGTTGAGGGAAGTGTCAGGGCGTTGTACTGTGTTTGGGGGGCCGTCAGGGAGAATTTTGCCGTGTGATAGAATGCGTGGTCTTTGTGTGCGTTGTAAATGTCTTTTGCGTGCGTGTGAAGGCGGAGTGCGATGTGATGGTTTGCGTGGTGAATGCATGCGATGTAACGTGCGTGTGATGTGAGGAATGCGATGTAGTGGTGTGCGTTGTGTTTGTTTGCGTTGAATCGTCATACATCCGGTCTGACCAGTCAACAGGAAGGATGTGGCCGATAGTGACTGAGCCTTCATGAGCTATGATAGCATCCAGGATAGAGCCACTGGTGTGGGTATGTTCTGTGTAGTGTTTGGTAAGGTTGTTGCTGCATAGAAGTTCATTCAGAGATTCGATCAGAGAGTTGTTTTCTTCATTACAATGCAGGTTGAGGTCACCTAGAACTATATTGTTGGAGTCCGAGAGTGAGCAGTGGGTTATCAGGTCCGAAAGGTGTTCTCTGAATGCGAGGGTGTTGACTGGCGGGTGGTAGAGGAGGTGGCAATATATTGTTTTGTTGTCGATTGTTTTAATGGTGGAGGTTAGGTATTTGAAAGAGTTGTATTTAAAGGAGTCTGTTTCCGTAATGGAGATGTTGCTCATTAATCCATATAGATGCTCATGTAGCTACTCACCAACTCATACAGCCACTTACACATCAACACACAGACTGATACAGACATTCATGCAGATTAGTCACTCACCCATACATTCACCCAGACATGTATAATAACTCACTTATACAGTCAGTCACATACTGACTGAATCATCATATATATATCACATTCTTAACATTTTTAGAAACACTCACAGTCACTGGATGATGTCATCAGTGATGTCATCAGTGATGTCATTTGAGATGTCATCAGTGATGTCACTGACCATGTCATGAGTGATGAAACATATGACATCATCAGCAGTGCATTGCGGGGGAGTGAGTTATAGTTAGCTCAGCTAATTATAATGGCTGTATTCCTCTTGTTTTGAATAAGTGAAATGTCAGACTAACTATAACGTCCCTGAAGCCTATGGTTTTTTCAGTGTGTATATATATATATATATATTATAATCCAATCATGACGGCAGTGAACAGACAGGCACTGACTCCGTGATATGATGGCAAAGAAGTTTTAGTCCATACAACAACCTAGACGCGTTTCGACGGCGTACCGCTTTGGTCACTACATATATATATATATATATATATATATATATATATATATATATATATATATATATATATATATATATATATATATATATACACTGAAAAAAACATAGGTTTCAGGCCTGATATAGTTAGGAATTAGCATTTAAAAAACCTTAGAAATTCACTGAAGAAACAATAGGTTTTAGGGGTGTTGTAGTTAGCTGGACATTTCACTCAAACAAAACCATTGAAATTTCTCCGATATAGTTAGTTGTACTAACTACATCTCGCGCGCCCGCAAACCACTGCTGATGATGTCACATATTACATCATTCATGACATGGTCAGTGACATCACTGATGACATCTCAAATGACATCACTCAGTGAATGTGGTTTGGTTCGTTATTTAAATATGTATTATATATAAATAGCAAAAAGCATTGAAGAATGAGTGGATATATAAATATAAATATCTGGATGGAGGATTTAGTAGCAGTGTGATTGACTGTTTACTTGACTAATTTATAGTGTCTCACTAAATATATTGGATAGTGACTAAACCGTGTGAATATTTGTATCACTTTGTCAGTTGTTGTGTAAACTGCTTCACCAGTTGGTTACAAGCTACGTGAAAGTCTATATTAGTTATAGATTAGTTAGCTGAGTATTTGTATGGGAGAGTGAATGTGTGTGTGGTTCGGTGGGGGGTGTGTGACAGCCCAAAGATGTGTGAATAGTTGATTCAGTAGGTATATGAAGTAAAAACTATATGTTATAGCAGTTGTTTGGGTGAGTGAATATCTTTATGGGTGTGGTGATGAGCCAATATATGTCTCAATCGTACATGTCCAACAAACTAGAAAAATAAAAGCCAGTGTATGTGTCAGATGTTGTATATAAATAAGTATACATAAGACTCAGTGATTGTATGAGTGAGTGTACGGATAACTGTATACTTGTAATTGTGTTTTTATAACACTAAGTATGAGTTATTATCTGAATAGATGAAGTGGTGTTTTTATAAGTGTATAGCTCAGTAAAAGTAAGTATGATCCATTGTTTGCATAAGTGAGTAGGATGACTTCATAGGTGATTAGGATGTGTGCTGGTGTGTAATGTCGATATAGGTGCATAAGTATATTTGATAGTGTTCTATTGATCATTGACAGCATGTATGAGTGAATCTATAGGTAAGTGATTAGATGTGTGTATAGATCTAGGAATCACTGAGTGGGTGTTTAGAAACTTGTATTGGTGTGTCAATGGTTTTAAATCTGGCACTCTGTATTTTACAGTGAGTGATGAAAGGTTATACTAGTGTATGATGAGGTGTATCTGATTGTCAAGTGGATGATGTCATCAGTGATGTCATCAGTGATGTCATTTGAGATGTCATCAGTGATGTCACTGACCATGTCATGAATGATGTAATATGTGACATCATCAGCAGTGGATTGCGGGCACGCAAGATGTAGTCAATACAACTGACTATATCCGAGGAATTTCAATGCTTTTGTTCGAGTGAAATGTCCAGCTAACTATAACACCCCTAAAACCTATTGTTTTTTCAGTGAATTTCTAAGGTTTTTTAAATACTAATTCCTAACTATATTAGGCCTGAAACCTATGGTTTTTTCAGTGAATTTCAAAGGTTTTGTAAATGACAATTTTTAATGTATTAATTGTTATACTGATTTTTTTGATACTGATTTACTACATTTTTTAAACTGTTTATTTTTAGATATTTTTTTTAAATTACATTATAATTACATTATACATTACAATACAAAATATACAATCTCATAATGAATTACTTTAGTTTAAATACTTTGCAAATAGGCAATAGACTTTTAAGTACAGTAGTTACAGTTGTTGCAATGGGCAACACAATTTCAAACACAATGCAACATTGAGCTCAATGTGAATTTCTAGTCAAATGTGATTAGTTACTTTATGGATTACTTTTCTAACCACAGGACTGGATCCTAGATTCAGTCCTTGGACATCTCCTGTAAACAGTTGAGTGAAAGTGTTTTGGTTTCTGTAGTGATTTTTAAGGAATATTATTGTATTTTAAAAGTTGACAGTTAGACATTTTTTCACATAGAATTACCAATGTTATCCTATGGCAGAAAATTGACTTAGCAGGTAAGTAGTGTTATTGTTACTTTTTCTTACTCAGTGGTGGATCCTGGTGGGACCCCCTGACCCCCTGAGCAGGCCTAGGGGGTCAGGGTGTTTCTACCCTGCCCACTTTTCGCATTTTGCGCCTTTTTTTTGGTTTCTTGTGCCTCAGTTCTACCGAGGCACAAGATGGCTGCCAACACTTCCTGATTCAGAGTGTTGGCAGCCAATTAAAATTCAGCTTGTGATCAGAAGGGTGCGTGGATCCTCCGAGGCCATAGATATATATGTACGTTTAACTCTAATTTTCTCAGGAACTACTGAACGGATTTACAACATTTAAGCAATAGGCACGAGTCTGAACTGAGGACTACCTCTTTGCCAAATTTGGTGTGATTCCGTTCAGCAGTTCGGGCTGTAGCTGCGGCTAAAGGTCCTATGGGAAAATGCATGGGGAAAACGTGTTTTGAGACCCCCTTTTTTCTCGGCCCCCGCTTGTTGCAACACCGTGAAGCTTTCAGGATAGGAGCAGACCAGAGCTGGCCAAAAGTTTGGAAAATTTTGCGAAGATTTGTCAATCGGCGCCAAAGTTATTTCAAATAGAATGTTGCGGATTTCCTATGGAAAATAGGTCCTAACTATATCTACCTACTGGCGACCGCCAGTAGGTAATATATATATATATATGTATATATATATATTATCCACTGGCGGTCGCCAGTAGATAGTTATAGTTAGGACCGAGTTCCCATAGGAAATCTGAAAATTCTATTTTGAATAACATTGGTGCTGCTTGACTTATCTTCGTGAAATTTTCAAAACTAATGGGGCGCTCCGCTCAGCTCCTACCCTGAAATTCTCGGGGTGATTCGTCAAGCGGGGGCTGAGAAAAAAGGGGGGTCCCAAAACGCGTTTTCCCCATGCATTTTCCCATAGGACCTTTAGTCGAAGGTACAGCCTGAACGGCTGAACAGAATTACTTGAAATTTGGCAAAGAGGTAGTCCTCAGGTCAGGCATGTGCCTTTTGCTTAAATGGTGTAAATCCGTTCAGTAGTTCCTGAGAAAATCAAAAGTAAAATCACAAATATATCTGGGCGGAGCCTAACCACACATCTCATCGTGAGATCTGATTGGCTGTCATCACTTCATCCAAGAAGTGTTGGCAGCCATCTTGGGACCAATATACCTGATAGCACCTCATTAAAAAGCATTGCAGTTAATAGAAGGTTTTAAGACTTTAGTTACATTATAAATCATTTGTTGATGGTTCCATACTCATTTTAGGAATTGTGGTGTGCTCTAAGGTGATTTTACCATGTGAAAAAGCCTTCTGCTGTGATATCATGAATCATGTTTGAGAGTAAACTATTTTCTCATGCTTTTCCCACAGAGGTTTGGAAGGTGATCTATAAGCTAACTGAGAGCATATTTTCTGTAAATTCACATGATCTTTCTCAGTCATGTGAGAATGAAGTCTGACATTCTCAGTAAAACATGTACATCCAACAAGGGCAGAGACTGTCAGTTGATTCCTTTGTGTTCTACTGCAGTTTCCCAGAGTGTTCTAAAGAACAACTAGAGCGCTAACAGTCCTACTTATGACAAACCTATGGCACACCTGAAGCCATCTTAGTTGGAATAAAGTGGTAATTCTTAAAACATTTAATTTAAAAAGGAACAAAATGAGGGGGTTCATTTTGCCATAGAAAGTATGATTAGTGCTGCAGAAAGAAAAATTAGGGCACATTTTGAGTGACTTCTCAAATCCTCTTCTATTTCATTAAAAAATTCTGACATGCAGACTGAAACATGCACTTTCAATACCAGCAGCAGACTTCCCTGGTGAGCAGTAGCTTTACTACAGTGATCTAATAAGCAAGACGAAGCGAGAGACGCACCAACAGCTCTCTGGTAGTCCTGATTCATGTGTCTTGGTAAAGCAGCGATTGAATACTTGCCTGAATACTTGCCTCCAATGTAAAATTGTTTTTTTAACTTGCACAAAATCACGAGTGTGTTTTAAAACTTAAGCATTCGACTCGCTTCCTGTTGATCCTCACTTCCGCTTTGAACGCGGTCTAGTGCTGAGTGGGAGGGAGGTAGCAGCTGCTGCACAGCAGAGCTGATTGGTTGGAGGGCGGTAGGGGAAGACTTTTCAGCGCGCTGGAGCAGACGCGCAGCGGGCGCGCCAAAGGCGCGCCAAAGGCGCGCCTAAGGCAAGCCCGTCTGCGCCCGTCCGCGCCCTGCTGGGACCAGGGGCCATAAACCCTGGCCCAACGCTGAAGTACACATCTAGTGAGCTTTTGTCTCTTGACACCTTTTCCTACCCTCTCAAACCCTCTACCCTGTCAATACTGGGAACTGAAAACCTCCTTAGGACCCCCGCTGTAACCCCAGTCCATCCTGTTGCTCCCCCAGTTCATCCTACACCCAGTCCAGCGAAACCGCCGGGTCTGACAGTAGCCCTCCTGAACACTATATCTTTGCACAAACATCTTTTACCCTTCTTCAGGATGGCGATATTGATATTCTGTCTTTAACAGAAACATGGATGGGGGAAGCATCAGTCCCCGATCTCATCTCTTCCTTGCCAGCAAATTTCGATGCCTTCTGGCACAACAGGCAAGATAATAGAAGAGGTGGGGGGGTGGCGACCTTTTTTAAATCCAGTCTAAAGGCCACCATGATACTATCTGAAAGCTCGGACAATTCTGAGATCCTAGGGGTCAAGTTTACTCTTGACTCCTCTTGCTTTGTTCTTTTGACAGTCTATCGCCCCCCGGACGCCTCACCAGGTTTCTGCAATTATTTTAGCGAAACTATATCAGATCTTAGTACGCGATATCAAAAGCTTATGGTTGTGGGCGACTTTAACTTCCACTGGGACAAAAGTCCCCATGAGTCCCATGCCAGTCAACTGGACATGACTATGTCCAACCTAGGATTCCATCAGTTGGTAAATGGCCCTGCTCACTCTAAGGGACACACCCTTGATCTGGTTTGGTCAACTAGCCAGCAAGATAGACTCTTAAACTGTCTCCCATGTGTCTGGTCGGACCACTTTCTCATCTCTTGCTGGGTTCCCTTGGACTGTCCTTCCTCTCGTTTACCTCCAGAGTGGAGGAGAGTGCGAAGTTGGCATAAAATCAAGTCAGACAACCTTACCGACTTCTTTCAGAGATCTCCCCCGCACAGGCCTGAGGAGGGCCTTACTAATATTGACTTAGCCAGCCAATCCCTTAATGATACTCTCCTCTCGGCCATTGACCATCTAGCACCAGAACGCAGGGAAAGAATTAAGCCCAAAAACAAAGGGGCCCCCTGGTTCAACGAGACCTTACGGATACACAGACAGAGCCTGCGTAAGGTTGAGAGACAGTGGAGAAGAGCGTATAAGGCCTCTGACCTGATCCTCTACAAAGCTGCTCTGGTCCTTTATAAGAAAGCTATCATCTCCAGGAAAGCTGATTATTATGAGGCTCGGATTTCTGATGCTCCTAATAAACAAAAGGAAACTTTTAAGATCCTAAAAGAACTTAGCAGAAAGGTCGATGTGTCATCAACTTTAAAACCTTTCGATGTTGATACCTTACAGTCCTTCTTCCTGCAGAAAGTGATGGATATTCTGCTTGAGATTAATAAATCTCCCGCAATCGCTGCAAGTCAAGGATTGGTGTCACCCCAAACCTCACCAGCTCAGTTTCTTGCACACTTTCCTCCGCTGGACGCAGAAGCGTTGGCCCTTTCTGACAAACAAAGTTAAATCCGGCTCACCGGCTGATCCTTGTCCTCCTAGGATTTTTCAGTTGGCTCGCCCAATCTTGGAATGTCAGATTCTCTCGCTCCTCAACAATTCCCTGGCCATTGGTCAGGTGCCAAGTAACCTGAAGGAGGCCAGAATTATCCCCTTACTGAAGAAGCCAGGAGCTGACAAGGCTGATTTGAAAAATTACAGGCCAATTTCACAACTCCCCTTTCTGGCCAAAGTTATGGAGCAACATGTCCTAAAAAATCTCTCTGATTATTTGGACACATTTAAGCTGTTGCACCCACGTCAGGCAGGTTTCAGAGCCTACCATAGTACGGAGCTAGTCATGTTGTCCGTCCTTGACGACCTTAGATTGAATGCTGATAAGAGAGAGCCGAGCGCACTTGTGCTCTTGGACCTCTCTGCAGCATTCGATAAGTTCAGCTACTCCATCTTGCTGACCCGTCTGATGGACCTGGGACTCAGGGGTACGGCCCTTGACTGGCTAAGATCCTTTCTCTCTGGTCGCTCACAAAGGGTGCAGCTTGGTGATTGCTCCTCCAAGAGAGGTGTCATCCCATGTGGCGTACCACAGGGCTCTGCGCTGTCCCCGCTGCTCTTTAATATCTATTTGCAACCCTTAGTGTCTGCCCTATCCAATCTGGACTGTCGTGTTTTTAATTATGCTGACGACACCCAGCTTATTCTGAGGATTGACAATTCAGCCCACGCCCAAGAGACGGCCCAAAATATTTTAAGATTCACAACTAACTGGATGACAGCTAACTCTTTAAAAATCAACCTCGATAAAACAGAGGTTCTCGTCGTCCCAACCATTAATAACTCCTGGGGTGGCCTGTTCTGGCCCAAAGAACTTGGGACTCCTCCCTGTCCAGCCCCAGTTGTGAAAAGCTTGGGAATCAAGATCGACGCAGATCTCTCGCTAAGTCATCAAGTCTCCTCAGTGGTGAGCACCTGCTCTGGTATCTTGAGGCAACTGAGGAAGTTGGTCCCCATTCTATCTACCTCCTCCATGAAATCCATAGTCTCGGCTACAATTTTGTCATGCCTCGACTATGGGAATGCGCTTTATCTGGGCCTTCCTCAGAAACTCACTAACCGGCTCCAGGTGGTGCAGAATGATGCTGCTAGGTTGGTTTTCAGCCTTCCTAGGAGGGCGCATGGATCACCTCTGCTCTTAAATCTACACTGGTTGCCCGTTAGACAACGCGCGAAATTCAAGGCCCTGTGCATTGCCCACAAATCCCTCTATGGGCAAGCCCAAAGCTACATTAGGGATCGCTTGGCTAAGTATGTTCCAGGACGTCTACATCGATCTGCAGATGCTTTCCAGCTAGTCTGCCCCCGCAGCAATCTGGTTTCCAAGGGTGGGCGAGCCTTTTCTGTTATCCTGCCACGTCTTCGGAACCAATTGCCGGACGCCTTACGGAAAGAACCAGGCCTACTCCCCTTTCGTAAGCTATTGAAAACGCTGCTTTTCAGAGACTCTTCCTAAGATCCCTGTCACCAGGACTGTCTTTTCCGGGCTTTTTTGCGAATCTCCTTCTGTCAGCGCTAAGAGACCTGTCGGTATATATGCGCTATATAAATCCCCCTACAAATACAAATACAAACTAGAGTGCTAACATTCTGAATTTATGGCAAATTTGTGACACATCTGAATGCCTTCTTGATGGAATCAAAGTAAAAATCTGAAAGTATTTCCTACTGAGGAGACTGTAGTAAATGAGGAAATTAGGAAACATCATAACAAATAAGTCTCCCAAAATGCCCACCAGAGACAAAAGAGCCCAAATGTAGCCCAAATATCACCCAGATGTAGCCCAAGTATAGCCCAATGACAGAATGTCCCAGAGTGTTCTAATGAACAACTAGAGCGGCAACAGTCTTACTTATGACAAAAGTATGGCACACCTGAAGCCATCTTGAATGGAATAAAGTGGTAACACTTAAAACATTTAATTTACAAAGGAACAAAATGAGGGGATTCATTTTGCCATAGAAATTATGATTAGTGCTGCAGAAAGAAAAATTAGGGCACATTTTGACTTCTCAAATCCTCTTCTAAGTCATAAAAAAATTCTGACATGCAGACTGAAACATGCACTTTGAATACCAGCAGCAGACTTCCCTGGTGAGCAGTAGCTTTACTACAGTGATCTAATGAGCAACTAGAGTGCTAACATTCAGAATTTATGGCAAATGTGTGACACATCTGAATGCCTTCTTGATGGAACCAAGTAACAAACTGAAAGTATTTCCTACTGAGGAGACTGCAGTAAATGAGGAAATTAGGAAACTTCATAACAAATAAATCTCCCAAGATGGCCACCAGAGACAAAAGAGCCCAAATGTAGCCCAAATATCACCCAGATGTAGCCCAAGTATAGCCCAATGACAGAATGTCCCAGAGTGTTCTAACGAACAACTAGAGTGCTAACAGTCTTACTTATGACAAAAGTATGGCACACCTGAAGCCATCTTGATTGGAATAAAGTGGTAACACTTAAAACATTTAATTTACAAAGGAACAAAATGAGGGGGTTCATTTTGCCATAGAAATTATGATTAGTTCTGCATAAAGAAAAATTAGGGCACATTTTGACTTCTCAAATCCTCTTCTATTTCATAAACAAATTCTGACATGCAGACTGAAACATGCACTTTGAATACCAGCTGCAGACTTCCCTGGTGAGCAGTAGTTTTACTACAGTGATCTAATGAGCAACTAGAGTGCTAACATTCAGAATTTATGGCAAATGTGTGACACATCTGAATGCCTTCTTGATGGAACCAAGTAAAAAACTGAAAGTATTTCCTACTGAGGAGACTGCAGTAAATGAGGAAATTAGGAAACTTCATAACAAATAAATCTCCCAAGATGGCCACCAGAGACAAAAGAGCCCAAATGTAGCCCAAATATCACCCAGATGTAGCCCAAGTATAGCCTAATGACAGAATGTCCCAGAGTGTTCTTAAGAACAACTAGAGCGCTTACTGTCTTACTTATGACAAAAGTATGGCACACCTGAAGCCATCTTGATTGGAATAAACTGGTAACACTTAAAATATTTAATTTAAAAAGGAACACAATGAGGGGGTTAATTTCGCCATAGAAATTATGATTAGTGCTGAAGAAAGAAAAATGAGGGCACATTTTGAGTGACTTCTCAAACCCTCTTCTATTTCATTAAAAAATTCTGATATGCAGACTGAAACATGCACTTTTAATACCAGCAGCAGACTTCCGTGGTGAGCAGTAGCTTTACTACAGTGATCTAATGAGCAACTAGAGTGCTAACATTCAGAATTTATGGCAAATGTGTGACATATCTGAATACCTTCTTGATGGAATCAGAGTAAAAAACTGAAAGCATTTCCTACTGAGGAGACTGCAGTAAATGAGGAAATTAGGAAACTTCATAACAAATAAATCTCCCAAGATGACCACCAGACACAAAAGAGCCTAAATGCAGCACAAATATCACCCAGATGTAGCCCACATGTAGCCCAATGACAGAAGTGTGCAAAACACTTATTTTTTGTGTATTTGCAGTTTTATATAGTGCAGACATGTCAGGTATTGGAATGCTTTACAAGAGCATTGGTTACATCACACAAGATCAAATTCATTTTGGTTGTAGACATGGGGAGATTACGTGATTTGACCACAATCACAGACTGTTGAGCTGAAGCAGAAACTCGAACCTGGTTCCCCAGTTGCAAAGTCTGCAGCTCTGGAAGTAACACCACATCCTCTCGCCAAGGTGCAACATTTAATCAAGTGGTCAACTGGATAAAAAAACATAAAGATTACAAATAATTTAAAAGTTGTTTATCGCTATTTGAAAACTCAGAAAATATGTCCTCATTTTAGTTTTTTAGAGCACTAACCATAATTTTGATGCAAATAAGACCCTGTCATATATGTAATTTCTAAAGGAACTACTATAGGTATTACAGTTTTGATTACATCAAGATGACGTCAGGCGTTCCACACTTTTGTCATAAATATAGAATGTTAGCAATCTAGTTGTTCATTGGGATACTGTTGAGAGGCAGAGGCCAGGGGCACGGACTCTGAAAATTGAAGGCAGTTAGGAGAGTGCAGAGGCAACAATTTGACCACACTGAGCAGGCAGGAAGGTCAGTGACAGCACAACAAACTATGGAGGGCAGTGGAAAGGGGGGCAGGGGCAACAAACCAACAATACAGGACTGGCAAGAGAGGCTGTGGCAATATAATAGACCATTGTGGGCAGAAGGAAGAGGCAGTGGTAGTACAACCATACATGCCAACAGACCCGTTTCAGCCAGGAAACGTCCAATGTTTTTAAGCTCAAATGGGCTTTATTTGATCTGTCTCCTGTCTACAATCTCCTCCTTTTCAATGTAACTCAAAGGGGAAAATCAATACCCCAGTTTTTTTTCAAAATCTCCCTCTTACCAAGTTCAAAATGTTCGCAAGTATGGTACATTGAATCATGGTAGGCAGGAGGAATTGGGGTAGGGACATGGACTTGGATAACAGAGGACAGGAGGGACATGGAGAGGTGCACCAAACTGACCCTACAGGGCAGGCATCAGGGTTTGCAGCAGCACAATACACCACACAGCGCATGCGGGACGGGAGTGCAGCACAACAATCCATTGAAAGCAAGAAGGAGGGGACAGGACCATGCACATGGACAACAGAGAACAGATGGGAAAGAGGTAATGGTAGCTAGCTGACCATAATGGACAGACAGGAGAGAAAGCTGCAGCATAACAGACCATAAAGGGAAGGAGGGACGGATCAGGGGCATTACAATGGAACAGACAAGCCAGGAGGGAGGGAATAGGCGGTCTGCACATGGAAACAGGAAACAGAGGGCTGGGGGCAAGGTGGCAGGGCAGGAGCAGCAAGATGACCATGGAGGTCAGGCAGGATGGGCACTAGAAACAAGGCACACCATGGAGAGCAACAATGAGACTATGGTGGCATACACACAGACCATGGAGTGAAGGTGGGAGGGGGTCAGGGGCAGCTAGCTGACCACACAGGGAAGGTGGGAGGGGCCATGGCAGCACAGAAGACCATGCATGGCAAGCGGGAGGGTTAGTGGCAGCACAATGGCTATGATGGGCAAGAAGGAGGGTGCAGGGGCATGCACAAAGGACCATGGAGGATAGAAGGGAGGGTCAGGACCTGGGCACAGACAAGAGAGTTCAGGGGAAGGGGCCTCACAACAGACCGCGCGGGGCAGGCAGGAGGAGCAGTTTCAGCACAACAGATCAGGGAGGGCAGAAGGGTGTGGCAGTAAAATGGACCATGGAGGACAGGAGGAAGGGGATAGGGGCATGGCATGTGAACAGGCAGGGTGGAGGTGGCAGGGACAGGTTACAGTCATCTGACAATGCTAGACAGGTGGGAGGGGAGTGGCAGCTCAACAGAACACACAGAGTAGATAGGAGTGGCAGGTCCATGGAACATAGTGGGCAAAAGGGATGGAGCAGGGGCATGCACAAAGACATCGGAGGGCAGGGGGAAGGAGAATAGGGGCAGCAAGCTAAGCACAGAGGCTAAACAGGAGGTCAATGATGGGCCATAGAATTGGGCAATGGCGGGCAGGAGGAGTGGACTGGTACATCATGCTAAATGGAGGGCAGTGGCAGCACATCAGACCATGCATGGCAGGAGGGGGGAGGCTAGTCCAAGGATTCAGACAACAGAGGATAGGGAGGAGGTGGATGGGGCAGCAAGCTAACTGTTCAGAGAAGGTGGGTATTCGGAACTTTATTGTTTTTAAAATGTGTGTCTGTGCGAACTACTTAAAATATGAACAAGTATGCAGCATAATCTCACTTTTATTCAGGAAGAAGAGGACGTTTGTGACTCCGGGCTCACTTGGCAGAAACACCCCCTGACCCTCCACCCCCATCGCAAAATGTAATGCCCGTGAAAAGGGAAGGTGGATGCAGTGTTATATAGATCATAGTCCTGAGAGCACGATTGAAAATGAAAACTAGATGTAGTATATGGTATAAACTATGCACCAAAAAGTGTGATATAAGATGAACCGGGGTGTGAAATATAATATGCAATACATTGTGCACAATGACAGATTCATTGGAGAGCGCGAGATAGCACAGGCACTAGCGCGTGCTATGCGATATGCGCCTTGGAGTGTAATATGCACAGGGCAGTGTTGTGTAACATAACTAGTCTCTAAAGTTGTAATATAAAATATGTGCTGGGGAGTGTAACGTTGCATATGCACTGTGACAAAGATATGGATCCCACATTGTAATATATGTGGCATAGCGCTGTGCGTTATAACATACACATCAAGGAAGGCACGTTAGATGGGGCAATATAACCTGTGCGAAGGCAAGTGTGGCATGACATATTCACGGGGTGGTGTTACAGTGCACATGGGCTAGAGAGTGTCATAGCATACGCACTAGCTGGTGGAATACAACACAGAGGTGTGAGGCAATCGGCGGGCACTGGTGGCTGTAACACAGCATTGGGCTCAGCCACGAGCACGCTGTGACTCTCAAGTGAGGTTCGTCTCCTTTCCAGAGAGTAAAATAAAAAGTATTACATATCCGGCGATGGATGTGTTTTTTATTAACCATGAGGGGGGTTTCTTGCATACTTTTTTGGTCGAATTTTTGTTGAATCCCCTTTGATTGGCTTGGTGTGGGTGTATATTAAATGTGCCCGTCAATAGCTTCCCATGTTTGTGTAAATAAACGAAAAGGGTATCTACTTGGAGAGTACCCACCGGTGGGGGCGCCGGGATTAGGCACGGTAGGGCGTCAGACACGTCAGAGCTTCACTAGCGGTGTAAATACATTCCATGTGGATTCATTCTATGCATAGTCGCCTTTTAATGAATCTCACACAAATCGTCATGGTGATAGGTACATACGGTTTGTCCAGCATGTCCTAGGTGTTTCTATAAATATATATATTTTTTAAAATAATAAAAAACAAAGGCCGGTCCGGTCCCGGGGTATGGGGTCCCCGGAGCCATAAGTGGCCTGAGGAGGGGGGCAATGCAGCCCCCTCCTAAAGAATTTAAATAAAAAAAAGGCCATGACCCGGGGGTTGGGGTCCCCGGGGCCGATTAAGGCCTTGGGAGGGCCAAATTTATTTTTTTCAACAAAAAAAAAAGGGTGCAGGCCCTGGGGGATGGGGTCCCCAGGGCCAGTAAATTAGAAGTTAGAAAAAGAAGGGGGGCCACACAGCCCTCCTTCTTAAAAAAATAAAATAAATAAAAGACCGGCACTGTGCTGGAGGCCACGCCCCCTCCTTGCAGCACTCTGCAAAAGCGCCCCCTGGCCAGTTGTAAGTTGGGGAATTAATTCCCCTTCAATACTGAGGGCCCCTGAGGGCCAACTAGCCCAACAGGTATCTCCAGTGTGCGCCAGGGTGCTGCGTTGCAGACAGGTGTTCTAAGGCCACGCCCCTTTTTACACCTCTATGCAACGCAGCTCTGTGGCGCTTACTGGAGGTACCTAGTGGGCTAGTTTAACCCTAGGGACCCTTAGGATTCAAGGGGACTAAATCTCTCAACTTAGAACGGCCACAGGGCGCGTTTACACAGTGGTGAAGGGAGGGGACGGGGCCTGGGGTGACGTGTGCAAACACGCCCTGTGGCGCGTTTTAAGTTGGGGAAATAATTCCCTTTCAATCCTGAGGGACCCTGGGGGCCAACTAGCCCACCAGGTGCTTCCAGTAAGTGCCACTGCTCTGCGTTGCAGAGAGGTGGTGCAGGCCGTGCCCCTTTTTACACCTCTCTGCAATGGCGCTTACTGGACGTACCTAGTGGGCTATTTTGCCCCTAGGGATCCTCAGGATTCAAGGGGACTTAATCTCCCAACTTAAAAAACGGCCACAGGGCATGTTTACACAGTGGGGAAGGAAGGGGACGGGGCCTGAGGTGACGTATGCAAACACGCCCTATGGTGCGTTTTAAGTTGGGGAAATAATTCCCCTTCAATCCTGAGGGCCCCTGGGGGCTAACTAGCCCACCAGGTGCTTCCAGTAAGCGCCACTGAGCTGCGTTGCAGAGAGGTGGTCCAGGCCGTGCCACTTTTTACACCTCTCTGCAACGCAGCTCTGTGGCACAGCCTGGAGGTACCTAGTGGGCTAGTTGGACCCTAGGGACCCTCAGGATTCAAATGAACTTAATCTCCCAACTAAAAACGGCCACAGGGAGTTTTTACACAGTGGTGAAGGGAGGGGACGGTGCCTGAGTTAACGTCTGCAAACAAGCCATGTGGCGCAGTTTAAGTTGGGGAAATAATTCCCCTTCAATCCTGAGGGATCCTGGGGGCCAACTAGCCCACCAGGTGCTTCCAGTAAGCACGACTCCGCTTCATTGCAGAGAGGTGGTCTAGGCCGTGCCCCTTTTTACATCTCTGCAACACAGCTCTGTGGCGCTTACTGGAGGTACCTAGTGGTCTAGTTGGACCCTAGGGACCCTCAGGATTCAAGGGGACTTAATCTCCCAACTTAAAACGGCCACAGGGCGTGTTTACACAGTGGGGAAGTGAGGGGACGGGGCCTGAGGTGACATGTGCAAACACGCCCTGCGGCGCGTTTTAAGAGGTAGTTTCAATCCCCTGCCCTATTATATACTAGGTGCTTACAGAGGAGATCAGGCTGATCACAGGGGGACCCCAACGCATAGTGTTCCCTAGTGTATGTAGGTGTTTTCACTGTATTCTGAGTGTCTTTTAACATAGCACTGGCTCTAGGACTGGTTAGTCAGACTCAGTTACCACCAGTATCCGTCTAAAAAAGTTGCGGGTACAGGATGATTTTGCAACAAGGTTTCTTTCTGCTCTTCTGTTTGTTCTTTCTGCACATTATCCTTCTTCCTGCACTTTTCTTCGTCTTTGAGGACTTCTGTTGCTTCTTTCTGCATTTCTTTTTTTTCTTTCTGTGCGTTTTTTCTTCTTTCTTCACATGTCCTATCTCTGTAGGCATAGTTAGAAATTAGCATTTAAAAAACCTTTGAAATTCACTGAAAAAACCATAGGTTTCAGGCACATTATAGTTAGGAATTAGCATTTAAAAAACCTTAGAAATTCACTGAAAAAAACATAGGTTTCAGGGGCGTTATAGTTAGCTGGACTTTTCACTCGTACAAAACCATTGAAATTCCCCCGTTATAGTTAGTTCAGCTAACTATAACTCGCGCGCCCGCAATGCACGCTTTTGATTGGCCAATATATCTAGATTTTCCTTAGTTAAAGCTGCAATATATCACCTATAGAATGTCATTGCAAGTATAACTCACAGTTTTCGGAATATCTAGCGTCCACAAGTCCTGAAAGGTTCCACTGAGTCCTCAAGAGTAGGAGAGCCAAGAGGGGAAGCCCTGCCCTGCCTCTTCCTGACAATGAAGGGCAAGGATGGGCCTGCCCTTGTCCTGGACTTCGCCTGCGCGCGTCCCACGAAGCGAGTGCCGCGAGTCGTTTAGTAGGCCATTCTGGGCGCACACGATGATGTCAGCTCCGCCAGGCGCATGCAGTTGGACTCACTGGGACTTGGAGTCCCTCCACAAGGTGCTAATTGGCGGCGAAGGGGCTCCTGCGAAGTGGGTGCCGCAAGTCGCTTAGTAGGCCCCCTGGGCACACACGATGATGTCAGCACCTCCAGGCGCATGCAGCAGGGCTCACTGGGACTTGGAGTCCCTCCACAAGGTGCCTTTCATGGTAGGATAGCGCAGCCTTTGGTCACGTTTTTGTGGGACAGCAGCGTGAACTTCTCTTCTGCTCCAAGAAGCGCTGTGTAGGGTTCAGGGCTGCTGCAGTTTCCTCAGTCTCCCCCGTCCCTTCTTCGGGGTCTCTTCCGAGGGTGCAGGCGGCTCCAGGCCAGAAGTGGAAGGCTGCCCGGTTCCTTCATCTCCTTCACCTCGTGTGCTCATCCCTCGGAAGATTCCAAAAAAATAAAGATCTGCTGCCACCATAATATCAATAATCCCATAGAAGATGTCATCAGTAATGTAATAGGAAGGTTAATTAGCTGAGCATGGCGAAGGTGTAAGTTATAGTTACCTTAGGGCACGAGTTATAGTCACTTGAAATAACTCTAACTATACCAGCTGAATTTCAATGGTTTTGTGAGTGTAAATTCAAAAGCTAACTTTAAGGTCCCTGAAATCTTTGTGTTTTTCAGTGACTTTCTAAGGTTTTTACATACTAACTTTTAACTATAATGTCCCATTACCCTTTTTTTTAGTCAATTTCTATGTTTTTTGTAATGCAGTTAGAGGTTAGCTGCAGGGCCTGGCCTGTGGCTAGGCCCTGCCACCAACCCCTGCATGCATCCAGTACAAAGCCGTGCACAGCTTTCAGCTGTGTGTGATGGGGTTGGCCACAGAGCCATGTCCTGCAGCCAACCCCTCGAATGCTGCCAACCCCACGCGAGGGTTGGTTGAGTGAGGGTGTGTAATTTTTTTTGCATTCGGCTCTGGATCATCAGATCCGTTGCATACTTGCACTGAGCTCCATGGTTGATCCACAAATCACCCCCAAACTATCGGGGCATCATGGCCATCTATGAACAAGGCTTCCAAAAAGCAGAGTAGCACAACAATAAAGGCACTTTAAAGCTTTCTGGGAAGCCTTTTCATCCTTGTTGCTCTACAAGGTGTTGGATCAGAGGTTACGGCATTGCTGAGCTGTTAAGAGGCAGCCTTGAATTTGGTGCACAGCAGCGGCCAGAAAGACAGAGAACATATATACATATATACATATATATATATATACATATATACATATATATATATATTCACTGAAAAAACCATAGGTTTCAGGGGCGTTATAGTTAGCTGGACATTTCCCTCATACAAAACCTTAGAAATTCCCCTGTCATAGTTAGTTCAGCTACCTATAACTCGCGCCCCCGCAATGCACTGCTGATGACGTCACACATTACATCACTCATGACATGGTCAGTGACATCACTGATGACATCACTGATGACATCTCAAATGACATCACTGATGACATCACTGATGACGTCATCCATTGAGTATGTGTTTCTGAACAGTTTTAATATGTTTAATATATATAGGGAAAGGCCTGTTGAAGAATAAGTGGGTGTACAAGTGTGTGAATGGGTGATTTTCTAGGTGCGTAACTGACTCTATAAGTGAGTCATTAAATGTATCTTACTGTAGACTAGTGACTAAACTGTGTGAATGTCTGTATCTGTCTATCTGTTGGTGTATAAACGGCTGCATGGTTTTGTGAATAGCAATATGAGTGTCTCTATGGGTTATTGATTGGTTGTCTGAGTATCTGTATGGGTGCCTGAGTGTATGTGTGGGTGGGGTGTGTGTGACTCTGTGCATAGATGTGTGAGTGGGTGATTCTATGGGTGCATGGTTTTTAACCCTGGGCGTAGTACGCAAAGTGCACTTCGCACTACGCGAGCTACGCGTAGCACTTCGCAAACTGCGTAGTACCTTGTTCGCACTGTGCAAGATGTCGTTTTCAATGATTGCACAGTGCGGACAAGCAACCGGCACTGTGCAATCATTAAAAATGGCATCTTGCACAGTGCGAGCTGTAGTTTTCTGCTGCTCGAGTAGATTTTTACTCGAGCTGCAGCTTTCTCAACGCGAACTGGTAGTTTCTCATCGCGAGCGGTCGCGAGCATACGCGACCACTCGCAATGAGAAACCTGACCTCCTCGCGTTGGGAATCTCGCTGGGAGGTTTATTTTCCATGCTCGCGATCGCCAACTTGATGTTGCTGATCGCGAACAAGGAAAAAGTCTCGCGGGGAGGTCATTTTGCTTGCTCGCGGTCGCCAACTTGACGTTGAGGACCGCGAGCAAGCAAAAAATGACCGCAGCACTACGCAACACTACGCTACGCGTGTTCGCACTGTGCTACGTGCAATTCGCGTAGTGCGAAGTAGCGCGAACTTCGCAAACTACGCGAGCGTAGCGTAGTGCTTTGCCCAGGCTTAATGGTTTTAAGAGTGCAACTGTGATGGACTGTATGGTTGGGTGAGTGTATGTAAGGGTGTGTTAGTGATTGAATGTATATCTCAGTTGTACATGTGACAGTAACTACATATGTAAAACACAGTGTATATGTGTATAAGAGTAAATAACTATCTATATGTGAGAGTGTGTGATTGCGGGACTGGCTGTATGGATGAGTGTGTGCTTGTACTAGTAATTGAATAAGAGTGTCAACATTTTTTTGTATTTTTATGAGTAACTGAACTTGACTGTGTTTAACTGTATAGGTGAGTCAATTGGACTGTGTTTAATTATTTGCACAACTGACTAGATGTGTCAGTACCTCAATGGATGATGGGCAGTGTGTGAGTGGGTATATATGTGTATAAATGCATATGATAGTCTTGTACGGAGTGACTGTAAGTATGAGTGACTGTACAGGTGAGTGAGTGGAGGTGCATGTAGATCTAAGAGTCAATGAGTGGGTATGTAGTTATTGGTATTGGAGTATCTATGGTCTAATTTATCACATAGATGGCGTCATCAGTGATGTCATCAGTGATGTCATTTGAGATGTCATCAGTGATGTCATCAGTGATGTCACTGACCATGTCATGAGTGATGTAATATGTGATGTCATCAGCAGTGCATTGCGGGGGCGCGAGTTATAGTTAGCTGCACTGACTATAGCAGGGGAATTTCTAGGGTTTTGTACGAGGGAAATGTCCAGCTAACTATAACGCCCCTGAAACCTATGGTTTTTCAGTGAATTTCTAAGGTTTTTAAATGCCAATTCCTAACTATAACATGCATGAAACCTATGGTTTTTTCAGTGAATTTCAAAGGTTTTTTAAATGCCAATTCCTAACTATAACGTGCATGAAACCTATGGTTTTTTCAGTGAATTTCAAAGGTTTTTTAAATGCTAATTCTTATCTATAACTTATCTCTAAAGATATCCTGTTTAATGATTTTGATTGGATTTCTATATTTTTCAAATTCAGTGTGTCAATTTCATTAATTATTATTTTTTTTTAAATACTTTTTATCACCATTTTTTAAACATATTTCTTCAATTAATTCTTTTAAAAATTAAAAAATATTATTTGAACTTAATGGGTTTTTCAAACATATTTTTTTATATTTTTCAAAATATTTTTTTAACTATAAGTGCAAAACTTTATTTTAGATATATATTTTTTCAATGTTTTTGGATCCGCGCACCCTAAGTGCACAGTTCACGATCCGTACGCGATAGCATCCGCGCATGGTATGCATTGGGTACGTGTTTAGTGTGCGATCGCTATGCGACTCCCAGCCTATACGGGATACGTTCGATGTACGTAACGCGACGTCTACGCGCTTCTGTGATGCGTCATATGCGTCCGTGACGCGGTAGGTCCGCGGATCCCGCGAAGTATTTAACATTTAAAAAAACATATTTATGTATTGCATGTGAATAATAATTGAAGACAAACTCTAAACTAGTCTTAAAACTAATATATTTTGACATCTAATCCTATATTTCTTTTTAATTCAATTTCGCGGATGCGCGCTGGGTGCGTGCTGCGTAAGCGCACGATGCGCGGATCCCATGTGACCTGCAAAAAAAGAGATTTGATTGGTTCATTACACTTCCTCTTCTAACTATTGAAAGACCACACCCATTTCAATCATTCTTCTTTGAGCTTCTTTGGAGAACCATCTCTTTGGAGAGAAGAACATTTTTTTAGACTAAGTATACACTTAGTTCTAACTTTTTGCAACCAAAAATGGCTTCAGGGCAGCAGGCATCACCTGCATCACCTCAAACCTCTGGGGATGAGTTTTTGCCGGAGGAACCACACAAAAAACGTTTTGCTTCAGTGGTGTGGAAATTTTTTACTTTTCCCGAAGGACAGAATAAGACCAATGCCACCTTGGTCACATGTCAGATTTGCAAAAGAGTCTTATCGAGAGGGGATCCTACCAAGAAATACTCTAGCGGCACGGCAAGTGTGATGAAGCACATGAGGAGCCTTCATCCAAACAATCTTGCACGTGAAGAGTGCCGACGGATGAGAGACACTCCTGCTCCTGCGCCATCCACCTCATCGCATCAAGAGTGCATCCCTCAGACCAAACCTTGGACATCCGTCCCCAATAACAATTTTTAAAAGTGCTCTGCACTAAGTGCAATAAGACTTTGTGCTATGGCGAGCAGTCAATCGACCTCATCTGCCGCCGGCAGGAAAGTCATATTTGCTAGTTTTTTTTTTGATTTTCTTATTGTTCCCTGAAGTTCATTGTTTGGTTTCTCCTGGGGTTTTTTTTTTTTTTTCAGAAAAACCAAAAAAATCACAAAATTGTTCAGAACCCCCCCCCCCCCAAAAAACATAAAAGAAGAAAGAAGAAAAAAAAAAGTTCTTGTAAGAACTAACTTTCCTGGTTTAAAAAAAGAGCTAAATTTCTTTGTTAGTGTGTGAAAGTTTAGATGAATGTATGTGTAGTATGTAATTGACTGAATGAATGCATTAGTAGCGTATGGTGAATGTATAAGTGCAGAACTATAAGGAAGTGCTGCAGCATCACACAGTAACCTCTTTAATTGTAGTGTGCTGTAGTACTTCCGAAGCACAGGGATGCAACATATGTACATAAATATGTTGCAAATCTATGCTTCTCTCTGCACGGCTGCTTAAACTGCAGCCATGTGGTGACACAGGCACCCTTGCACAATAGTGCAAGGATATCTGTGTTATGTGCTGGTTGTTTTTCTACAGGAAGACACACCTTCCTGTACAAAAACAATGAGAGAATGCATTTTTCTCCTTCAATGTATGCTGAACATTTCAGGATGCATTGAAGATATAAAAATGTGGAGAAATTAAAACAAATCTCTTTGTTGTGCTTTCCTACACCAATTGTAGAATGGTGCACCATTCACACACATATCGAGATTTACAATTTCTAATAAATCTAGACATGTGTCTTGTTCTGTGAGTATTAAGTGCAATCATGCACAACAACACTTATAGAACACCCTTTCAACTGAAAGTGGTCTATGATGAGGTTATATTTTCATGGAGTATAAAAAGTGCACAGAGTGCCTTTTCCTCTCTTTGAAAATATGAAAGAGTATCTTACACAATAACTATGTTGCAAAAAGTGACATATTTCCGTTTTTAAATTTCCTTGCGAATGATAGAAGGTAAACACAGAATTTTGACTGCAAAGATGTTCAAATAAGAATGATTGAAATGATTGCGGTCCTTCAACAGCTAAAAAGATGAAATATTATGAACCCCTCAAATCTCTTTTTTTGCAGGTCACTTGATATCTGATTATGGTCAGATTTCAAAACTACATAAACAAAGTGTTTTAAGAAACATGTTTCAACTTTGTAGATTCTTGCAGGCCTCTTCATTCTGCACATTGAGACTTAGTTAAACTTACCTTCACAGTAATAGGAATACAACATTTTATTCATTTTTGCCTATTTTTCATTAAAATATAAATTCTTAAAAATTGCTCATTTTTTAAATTTGGATCTGTGAAAGAAAATAAAGTAAAAATTATAACATATAATAATACATTTTTTACAACACAACATAATTTCCACAAAGTAATTGTTTTGCCTTTTTTGCGTTCTCAGAATATATTGAATTTCACTCAAAATAGTGATATCAATGGTACTCATCACTTAACAGCGGGCAAAAAAGAAACAATCAGAAAGATTGTTTAAAAAAAACCAACATACTATTCTCAGTAAAATACCAGAAAATACAAATCATACATATTTGAAATGCTTACAGATTACAACATTTTATAACTTTAACTTATAAAAACTGTAAATGTTGCCACATTAAAATAATCACTGAATAAATGACCACCAAAAAGTCCTTAATTCAAAAATATACCTTTCCTTGAGGCCAAATGGTATTTTTGCACTTCTTCTTTATGTAAACTGTCCAATGGTAGTTCTATTAAATTATATTAATAAATTCCTCAGAGAGTGAATTAGCTTCCTAAAACTGTGGCTTCAAAAATATTGGTAGGAATTTTGTAATTCCCTAGGCAAACGTTGTTTGAAAACCAACTGGGCATCATTACAAAGTGTCCAGCCTTTGTCACATTTTAGATAGGCAGTGTAATGTCCAGATGTGGTGGAAGGACCATCATGGAAAATTATTGCAATTGCTACAAAAGTCCTTCCTGATATTGATATTTGTGCTGCTACAAATTGTTTTATTAAAGTATCCAATTTTCTTCCATCAGCTGTACAACGTTGCATCATTAAAATTATGTATTTTCCATATTTTGTTAACAATAATGTGGATAACATTTCTGATTTACAATGGCTACACTCCATATTTTGAATTGCACCTTTCACTAATTTATTAAAAGCCACTGATTTACAGTCTGGTAATGTTAAATACAGAAATCTCTCGGTGTCTACATTGGTGCTACATGTATACGTGCAATTTTCACAATGATGTTCCCATTTGTAAGAAAGGCCAAAAATATTTTCTATTTCTACACCTTCATTTTCAAAAATGGTAAGCATATCCATTAAAAATTCCTGAGCATCTTGTTGGATAGTTTGTGTAAATTGTGTAGAACCAGAACACACATCCAAAAGACTACGAACATCTGAAACAGATTGTATTTTACTTCTATCTGTTGTCAATTTTTCATAAACAGAGTGCAACAGAGAACAACAGAGAACAAAATCTTTTTTGCCGATTCTCCATAATTTGCTCTTGCAAATCTTCAAGATAAAAAACAACATTGACCACTACATTAGCATAGCAGTTGACACCAGAACTATTTTCAAACTGATAACCAACAATCTCTTCAACAGTGTCCAATTTCTTTTTACCTGCAATCACAACATTATCTTGTTCTTTTCTTTTCTTGATACCTTCAGAACAGATATTCTCTAACCTTCTTTTTTGACCAACCACACGCTTTTCAAATACAGGATATTGACCTAAATTTGGAGCAATTATACTCTTTTACACAGTTTGCATCTGCAGTAACCTTTGTCTCATCAAAATCAATCAAAAACAAACCAGATAATGTTCTGACTCGCGACAAAGCAACATATGCCATACCCTCTTTAAATACAGTAGATCCAATGTTCACCAATGCACTGTCTACACTTAATCCTTGAGATTTATGAATAGTCACTGCATATGCTAGAGAAAATGGAAATTGTTTCCTACGGACATAAAAATCTTTAACAAGCAAAAAACGATCGGAACAACGACCAATTTCTTTAACTTCATCAATCTGATCAAATTTAATTTTAAAAAATTCAATTCCTTCTTTTTTCTGATAATTCACAAAATCCATCACTTTGCCCATTGCACCATTAACTAAACCTTTATCTACATCCAAATTACGCCTTAAAATTACCCGACAGTTTACACACACATACAGTGTCTTTTCCAAACCAGCAGTTTTAGATTTTTTTTTTCTAAACAATCTAGTTTTGATCTCAACTTACCCGTTAAAATAATAGTGATTCCTTCATGTAGTATTTTATCGATGGCTTCCATTTTGACAATTTCTTCATTGTCCAATTTTAATAATTCTTCGTTGAATATTGAACACTCACGCGGTGTTGGCATTAAGCAAATCACTGACTTATTTTTAGCAATTTCCACGTACACTTTTGAAGCAACTGCATTTTCATTTGGAAAGAAATTGCAAAGTGATCAACTCTCCAAAGCGTCTTTCCCTTTTTTTGAAAGAATTACAATTCTTATATCTTGAAGAACACTTCCATATTCAGCATCATTTGCCTGTCGCATATTTGTTGTCAGTTCTTTGTATTCAAAATTACTCCAAATGTTCACATTACCAACACTGCCAAGAGACTTTCTAGTATCTTCATGGGCAAGTGTCCTTTTACCGGTGTCAGTTGCAGTAGATCTCCAAAAACTATGACGTGTTTTCGTCCAAATAACACGTCATACTCTGTTTTAAGAATTTGCTGCATTCTTAAATGCACAAAGGCAAGCATCAAGTTTGAAACCATATTCCGTCTCAGAGAACTCGGCATCCTCATGTGAGGATTTGGTTACACAATATACGAGACAGATGTCTATTGAGGGGGAACGTGAGTCCTTTGAAGATGAGGTGAGCGCTAGCGGGGAGCTTGGGGAAGAGGATACCCCCATCACGGTAAGAGGCCGTGATACACCTTTAGCTATTGGCACTGCAGATTCTCAAGAAAGCCCAATAGCGAACATTACTCTCACCACAATTTATCAAACCATTCTGAGTCACATGGATAAGACCGCACTTGATAGTCAGAAGATACAAAACTCCTGTCGGAAGCTACAGGGTTCGATTAGGCGGCTTGTGAAAGCACAATCCGATTTCGGAGAACGATTTACAGAAGTCGAAACACGAATATCCAATATTGAGGATGATATGTCTGAGCAAAAAAAAAACACTGAGATCTTGAGTAGCAACAGAGATGATGTGCTTTGGCGAATGGCCGACTTGGAAAACCGATCTCGTCGCAATAACCTAAGGGTAATGCAGATTTCTGAAGGCGACGAAGGGCAAGATCCACGGGAGTTTGTTGTGGATCTCTTTCAGAAAGCTTTTCCTGGCTTAAATAAATGGGACTGGGACCGAGAAATTGAAAGGGCTCACAGATTCCCTTTTAATGTTCAGCCTCGCTCCGGGCAAAGCATAAGATCCAGACCGAGGCCGATCCTTGTCGCCTTCAATAGCTTTCGAGCCAGAGAAGATGTTTACCAGCAAACTCGATTAAACAGCAAATCTATGGCAGATGGGTATACTTTTTTTGCGGTACCAGATTACTCAAAATACACAATGGATACTCGTTGGCAATTGTGACAATTGGTGGATTTGTTTAAAAAAGAGGGTGCGCAGGCCTACATCATGAACCCTGCAAAACTCAAAGTGACTTATAAAGAAAAATCAAGATTTTTTACTAATGTCGCTTTAGCAAAAGAGTATTTACACTCTCTGAAGAACCCTTAAAAAATGAACTCTTTTCTGACGAGAAACATTCCGACACATATTATGCCTAGTTATGTTTAGTTATGTTTCGGGGGGTTAGCCTTTGACTAGGAACGAGAGTAAAGACCAGATTAGATAAGATTTTGGGGACACATAGCAGGTAGGGGTTTTCCCCCAAGACTTGTTTTTTTTTTCTTTAGCAATAAAGTAGATAGAGCTGTCGGGGTTGACAGAGGGGCTGACGCTCACTCCCATCCTCAGGACTGCGTCCTAAAGCCTCGATTAAGGGAGGGGGGGAGGGGTCACTGGGGTTGGGGTTGGGGAAGGGAAGAGGGGGGGACAGGGGTAGGTGGTGGGGGTGAGGGGCGAATAAGGGGGGGAAAAAATTCCTTGGCGGTTCCAAATGACAGTTTTGAAATGGATAATTTTGAACGATGTATCTATGTGAAGAACCTATGTCTGTATAATCCTCAGTTTGATTGGAATAATATTGTATTGTGGAGATTGATTCCCATATCAATTTTGAGAATTATTCGTAATGTCTCGAAGTATAAAAATCTGTTCTTATAATGTATCCGGGCTTAACTCCAGCAATAAAAGACGGCAAATAGCAGCAGAAGTTCGCTTTATTCAACCTCATATTCTCTGTTTACAGGAAACACATCTCTCTTGGGATAATAGGTTTCTAATAACTGATTTAGGCTATACGTTGAATGTAGCTTCTCAACAAGCCAATAATATCAGAGGGGTTATGATCTTATCTAAACCTGGATACTGCACAGTGTGTCGCAAACTAGCTGATAAATGGGGTAGATGGGTAATCGCTGAGCTTATAGTGCGGGGTCGGATCTTTACAATCTGCTCCATATATGGTTCTAATATGGACGAGCCTGAAGTTTTAGAATCATTAAATATTGAGTTAGCTAATTGGAGAGCACGATTAATCTTATGTGGAGATTTGAATATTAACTTAAACACCACAGAACTAACGAAAGGTCTAGCATACTATCAGGGACGAAAACCACGCGTTTTCAAAGCTTTATACAATTTAGTCGAGGATCATGGCTTAGTGGACATTTGGAGTAAAAAATATCCCTTACTTCCAGGGTACACGTATTATTCTGCACCCCATAAGAAACTTGTCCGATTAGATTATTTTTTTATATCTTCAACCATTCACACACAGACAAGGATACAGACTTTTCCTAGAGTTACTTCGGATCATTCTCCTCTTATGATTGACTGTTCAATCCTGGCGGAGATAAATATTTCAAAAAGTTTTTCATTTGATAGGAAGCTCTGTCTTGATACACAATATAGAAATTATATAACCGAATGGATGACAGAATTCTTTAGTATTAATTTAGGTTCGGCCAATATTGTAACAGTTTGGGATACATTCAAGGCCTGTTTTAGAGGAGAAACGACAAAATTTGGATTATATCATCAAAATAAATTACGATTACAAATGAGGGGGTTCTATCTGCAATTAGAGGCAGCGGAAGTAGGTCTTGCTAAAGCCTTGACTAAAAAGGATAACTTAAATCAGATATTGCTTATGGAAGAAAAAATTGCACGATGTAAGGCGACCATCACAGGAGTATGGGCCGAAGAGATAGCGCGTAAATATTTGGCAAATAGAAGACATATTTATGAATATGGGGAATCTATAGGCCGCTCTTTAGCTTTGAGACTAAAAATGAAGTCCACTTCTCGGGTGATTTCAAGAGTACGGGATCAATTCGGGATAATTCGGGAAGCCCCTTCGGAAATTTTAGAAGTATTCCAACAATTTTATTCGGAACTGTATACTCGGCAATCAAATTTTACCATGGCTCAGATTCCTGATGCTGCCGTTATAAACCAATTAAACAAGGTAGAAGCAGATATTTTAGATAGCCCCTTTACCATGGAGGAACTAGAGGAGGCGGTTAGTCAAATACCTAATGGGAAGGCAGCTGGCCCTGACTTTATCCCTGGGGAAGTCTATAAATGTTTCTTTGAGCCACTAAAGAATGTTTTGTTAGCAACATTCAGGATGGCACAATTGGGAACAGCACCCGCTACTTGGAACGATGCCTCCATAGTCATCTTTAGTAAAAAAGGGAAACCTCCTGAACTACCTGGATCATATCGTCCAATATCTTTACTTAACTGCGACAGCAAGCTATATTCCAAAATGGTTGCCAATCGTATGTCTAAAGTTATATCTTCGTTAGTCACCATAAATCAGCATGGTTTTATACCAAAAAGAGGAACGGTTTCCCATATCAATAAAGTCATTACTTTATTTGATTATGCAGATGTTAAAAAGAGAGACTTAGCCTTGATACTTCTTGATGCTGAAAAGGCTTTTGATCGCGTAGAATGGGTTTATTTGTGGGAAGTGATGAGACGGATGGGTTTTGGAAGCGCTTTTTTAACGGCAATTCAGGTATTATACAATGCACCAATTGCCAGAATCGCAGCCATGGGTCTAAAGTCAGAAAAGATCAATATCACCAGAGGAACAAGACAAGGGTGTCCTTGTTCCCCTTTACTTTTTGCTTTATATATTCATCCGTTTATCATAAGTTTACAGAATTCTCCATGCATTAAACCTTTTTCAGTTGCTGGCATTTTATATACAGTATTTGCATATGCAGATGATATTGCCATAGTCACTACTGATCCTAGGGAGGCTATGGCGGAGATCGAATCGTTAGCCAAAAATTTTGGGATTATGTCTGGGTATAAACTAAATGCTGAAAAAACCCAAATTCTCTGCACAAAGAACATACAATTTAATGATTCTCGTGTTACAAACGAAGTAACCTACCTAGGTATTCAGATTAAAACCCAAATGCATGAGATTGTTGAAAGTAACTGAGAAACGATTATTGCTCAAATTAAACTTTCACTAGATAAATGGAGTAGACTTCAATTATCAATAATCGGAAGGGGGAATATAGTCAAGATGAATATATTAGCCAAGATTCTGTATTTATTTCGAAGTATACCTCTGGAATTTCCATCTAAATATATACAACAATTACAAAATATCTGTGGGAAATTTGTATGGGCTCCTGGTAAACCTCGTCGAGCCATGAAATGGCTCACATTACCGGAAGAAAGAGGGGGCCGTGGTCTACCTGATTTTCTTTCTTATTATTATATTTGTTTTTTACAAAAAATGGGCTATATATTGACAGGGGAACCTCCAAAAAACGAGGCGGATACCCCATCTATTTTCTTTTTACTTTTAGGAGAACAGGCGAAAGGCTGTTTATTGAAAGAATTAGAGGGCAACTATTACAAACACACACAATTTAAGGTACTTGCTTCAGCATTTAAAGTGTGGAGAAGCATCAAGAAAATAATTAAATTAGGTAAAATTACATATTACACACCTTTTGATGCTTACAAAATACTTCCTTCTGTGTTTTGGGATGACAATGCTAAGATATGGCTTAGAAAAGGGATTTAAAAAATTGGGGATTTATATCATAAAAATGCTATTTTCATAACTTATGCTGAATTATCGGATAAATACCAGCTTTCACATGTGTTTTTTTTTAAATACCTTCAAGTTCGCGATTTTTGCTTGAAAAATCAGATTGAGGTTCTTCCTAATGATTTAATTGAGGGAATCCGTCTTCAAAAAAGGATCGGTCCACTATATGCGATTTTAAACGAATACAGGAATGACGACATGCAAAAATATAACCAGTATTGGATTAGCCAACTGGAAGACCCTCAAATTGACATAGGGAAATCTTTATGTCTTGCAAAAGAAATTTGCTTGGCAGCTAATTTAAAGGCACAAGTTTATAAAACTATTTTCAGGTTATACTATACTCCTAAACGTATGGCGACTTGGGGAGATAAATATGATGGTAGATGTTTTCGGTGTGGAGAACAGGAAGCAGATATGTTGCATATCTTTTATAACTGTACAAAACTGTCGCACCTTATTGCTGAAATTGAAAGATTTATATCCTTGGTATTAGGTTGTCCTTTAAAGATTTCTCCGTCACTTATGATATTGGGTAGATGTCAAAAAATATATAGCCATCAGGTCTTAAAAGAACATGCCTATTTTCTATTTCTTGCAATGACGGTCGCTCGATTATGTATTGCAACTGAATGGTTATCACCCGAGCCCCCGACTTTTGAATTCTGGAGAGCTAAGCTGTATCGTATGTATGAAATTGAATTGCATTTATATGCTTTAAAAGGAACAAGGAAGAAACGTTTAGGCATGTTGATCTGGGGTGCCCTCATGAATTTCCTTTCTGATGATATGAGTACATCGTAGTATTTGTGTTTTGTTTTTCTGTTTGAAGTTTTGTATGTTTACAATTGTGGAACTGCCTTGGAAACAATAAAAAAAAAATTAAAAAAAATTAAACCATGCTCACCTCATCAATAATGAGAAGTTTCATTTTATTCAGCACTCTTGAAACTTCACAACAAGCTTCTCCAGATAGTTTGTGTTATTCCAATTTGTTCTCATGCTCTACTGGCAGCATTAGTAAACGATGTAAAGTAATTCTTTTAATGTTATGTGCTGCCAACCCAGTTGGAGCAGTGACAACACAAGACAAATGTGACTCAGTTGTTTTTTGCAGATAACTTGTAATTACTTTAATTAAGAAACTCTTTCCTGTTCCAGCTTGACCACTCACATACATTCGGATAGGTTGAAATGATGTACATGAGCAGTCTTTCTTTTCATGAAGTAATCCATGGTCAATCTGCTCTTTCACTTGCTGATATATTTGTTTCTGTTCAACATTTAGTTGCTCTTCCAAGTTTCCTAACTGTATTGCATCTTCTTGTGCTTGATAAATTGCTGTTTCCACCTCATTCATGGCAATCGCTGCTTCATTTTTAACAATTGCTTGTCCAAGTGGATCGTGACTCGGTGCAGCAGAACTTTGACTGTCTTGAGAACTGTCTCTAGCAATCCCAGCTGCAATTGTAGCTTCTTGATCAATTTCATCATGCTATCTTTACAAGCATTAAATGAATCTTCATAGCTGGGAAAATCTCCAAGTAATTCCCGTTCAGAACGCCATTGTTTGAACATTTGCAAAAGGGCTAAATAGTAAAATTCCCTTTTGTCAGCAGTGTCGCAACTCAGTTTTCTGTGATTATTTACATTTCCTTTCCTTTGTTTCACCAGACATCCTTCAGAACCAATCACTCCATATTTTCCATCGTTGATGTTCTCTGTAATATTCCGTTTAAAAGTGTAGTCTTGCAACACTTCATAGAGACACATGCTCACAATATGATGACTTCTCTTTGGATAGTATGTGTCCAACATATTGGTTTTCAAAATATCTGTACTTTCAGGGTCATTTTCTGCTAAATATTCAATTTCTTGAACAGATTTCAGTACCCGATTTCGCATTCCTGCAAGACCTAGACTCACCCAAATGATTCTTCTACTTTTGGAATATAGACTTGCAGATGATAACCGATCTGAACATTCATATGCTCCAATTTCACGATGCAATGTCATTTTCAAACTGAAACTGTATAATTTCTTACTTAGACTCTTCTCGTGAGAAATCTCTTCCCACATTTCTTTCAATTCAGTCTTTTCTGATTCAGTAATGTAAGACGTTACATATCCTGCAACAGCAATAGAATTCTCCGCAACATACTGAATATCCATGTTAGCGTTCCACATGGATAAAAAAACTGGGTTGTAGTCATTTATGTATTTTGATTCTTCGCTTCTTCTTAAGTTGTAGGTATTTTTCGGAGACTTTCTTGTGATGGTATGTCGTACAGCTGACATGAAACTGTTCACTCTTCCTTTGGCTAATACAGGACGTGGAAATCCAAAACGACATTTGGTATAGAACTTATCCTTTGACTTGTACTTTCGTCGACAGTATTTTCCACACCTATGGCTTTGAAATCGTAAGACTTGTTCTTTTAAGTTTTTGTCTTCTCTGCTATTTGGTACAGCACATGTAGCATAATCTTCAATGAAAGACAAAACACTTTCATCTGAATCTGTTCCAAATTTGGGGGCATCCTTAACCCATAACAACATATATATGTGAGGAGCACCTCTTGCTTGATACTCCTTTCTCCAAAAGAAATCCACAACTACTCCAAGAGGAGGATTCTTTTTATTGCAGATGAAAGACATCATAGCTTCAAATCTATGATTGAAATATCTGCATACATTGACAGGATCCAAAGAGCACAATTCTCCAGGTGTCTTGTATTCAATATTATTTATATTGGAATTTGCCTCTCGAAGAAATTCAAGTAAATCATCCCAAGCATACTCAGCACAGCTTAGTGTAACAAACCATATAGGAGTTCCCAAGTTCCGTAGCATGCATTTCAGTTCTCCATGTCGACGGTACCAATATTCATTAGTCCCACGCTGACATGCCATCAGATTAATCAACTGAGATTCTAAATGATCATCTCTCTGATGCACTTTATCCATAAAATCCTTTGCAGTTACATTTTGCAGATGCATTCCAGTTTTTAAAATGTGATTTACTGCATATGAAAGTCCAGACAAGTCACTTTCAAACAGAAGATGAAACATATAAGGGATACATTGTCGAAATCTTGGATCTTCTGCATATAATCTTGTTGTCCGATATTCAGATGCAGGAATCTGCACAGGACGTTCATCATATTGTCCACCTTTTCCTGTTGGAAAGAACTGCGGGAAACAATGAGCTTCCAAACTCTCTTCCCATACACTCATGGGACTTCCTGTTGCTTTTTTGATTTGAAACAACTCAATTGTATTCCCCATCACCTCTTTGGAATGAAGTGGATGTACACCGTAATGTTCATAGATCTCTTCACATCTGGACATGTCCACTTTTTCAATTTGTCCACTTAATGTTTCACTATCTTCTGCTAAATCTATTTCTTCTTCTCCAACAAACACATTTCTATAGTACTCATTATTTTTTATCAGATACAATGATGCCGTTTGCACTTTTCTAACATCCACTAACTCTTGCCAGATTTTCGTATTCTTAGTAGGAACACCATTAACTAGAATGACTAGTGGCTCATTTTCTGCATGATCTACACCAATAGTTTCAACATTTTTCCTTAAATCTAATGGTAAATACACAACTCTTCCTTTCAATCCTCTTTGCAACTCTGATGGAGGTAATTTACTTGTTTTGGGCTCCATACGAACAATAGCCTGAAATGGGTGAACATATTGTATCAGAATAGACTCATACGTATTTAAATCTATCAGCTCTGTAGGAATAGCAACCAACTCTAGATTATTATGAACAGCTCTAGCAGGCATTTTATTCTCATCTAATTTATTATAACAATATTTGCAAATACGCTGCTCACATCCCAAATCAAAACAATCCTCTACCAACAAATAAGTTGCAAATTCCATCCACTTATCATTATCTTCTATTTCACCTTTTAAATACAGATTGATACCCCTAGTCTGATTTTTATAGTGACTTCGCCGACAACAAATACAAGAAACATTTGGTCTTTCACCTGAAATTACCTTAAACTTTGTCATTTCATCCTCAAATTTTTCTGTAATTACAGGTTCTACATTGTCTTCAACATTTTGTTCTACTAATGTGTCAGTTTCTTCACTCTCTTGCTGAGGCCCAAAGTAACAAAACTCAATATCCTCACAGACCTGCTTCACATCTGAAACTGACCCACGCAATAGAGCACTGTTAAACTCACTTAACTTTAGTGCTGGACTTTTTGCATAATACAACCTTCTCACTAACTTCCGCATTTGAGTATGATGTACTGCCAGCATTCTGAAATGGTGAAAAACACTTTCACAAACTTTCCTAGAAAGACAAGCCAGAGAATGACCTTGCAAACCAGTATGTTTTCTCACTCAGCAAGGGTCTAGTCCTTGCAACAGCTTAATCTTTTGTTTTACACTTTTTTTAGTATAGACTCGTAAAAAACTACATAATTTTTCAATAGATTCCTGTCATACACTACAAACACTACTGCAATCCCAAGTGTACACAGGGTTTTTAGCACGTCTCCCTAAAACTTCATCAGCTATCACTTCTTCTGCATTTCTTTCAACCATTTTCTCTTTCTCCATAGGACAACCATCACTAACCTCATAACCTCTACCACTGGTGTCAACTGCATACAATAATTTTTCACTTAGTGAATAACTCTCTTCATTAAAAAAAGGCTCTGAACTAGAACTGTGTTTCCATTCTCCCAAAAAAACATCACAATTTTTATTTTATTAATAACTCTTTTCCTCCTACTTTTGGCCTTCATTACATATATTGATTTATCTAGTGATCGAATGTTGTTTAATACTAAAATAAACAGTTTCCTTTTTACTTCAAAAGCCTTTTCCACAATGCTTTCAATATGCTTCTTCTTTTTATAAAATAAAGCTCTCTTTTTATATTTCTTTACATCTTTCAGCAAATTATGCACTACTCTCTTGTAAAATATTTTTTTGCGTAATTCCTTATACTGATTGTGTCTTCTTTTACCATACTTTATCTCCTTTGACTGAACATTTGCTTTTTTACTTTTCCTCTTATTTTGATTTTTTTTCTTTTAAAAAAAATTATTTGAAGTTGCAGCATTCTCTACATTCTGTTTGCTCCTACAAACATTTTTAATAAATTGCTTCGTGATCTTACCAGAAGATTTTTTCCTTTTAGCCACATTATCTTTTTCATTCAATACTTGTGGTTGATGTTTCTTCAAATAATCCTCCTGTCTCTGTTCTTTTCTTTTTCTTTTTTTTTCTGGCATACTTTCACGATTTTAACGTTGAAAAACAGTATCTGCAAAAAAGAGTCACAAATAAATGTATATTAATAACTTTCAAATTTACAATATTCCATTACTGTACAAACACATTTTATATAAAAACAGACAAAAAAATTATAGCCCTGAACCACAAGTGTGACGATGACTAAAACACTACATACATAATGCATACTACTTTGAAGCAGTTCATGCCCTAAAGCCTACCTCACTAAAAGACTTCATGCTAACTAACTGAATGATTAAAGTACTAAAAAGAGACACACTGGGTGAGTAACAGGGTGTTTGCTAGAAGTGTATGAATACTAACTGGGGAATTGAAGCTGCGAAAGACAACTGTGTAGCTCATTAGAGAACTGAATGCATACTGGATAGGCATTTAAAGCAGTCCATGTGCTAAGGCCCGTCTCACTGCATGAGTACTTGGGTACTGACTGAATGATTAGACTACAGCAAGGAGACTGCCTGGATGAATTTATAACTGGTAGACTTTTCGCACAGGGAATGAATTAGTACTTGGTACTAAAAAGGTCACTAAAAGACTGCAAAGGGAGTGACAAGATGTTTGCTGGACTATATGGATATTGACTAGGGAATTGAAAGTATAAAAGACAAATCTCTAGGTGGTTAAAAGACTGCATGCATAGTGCATAGGGGTTTGAAGCATTCCATGTGCTAAGTCCTGGCTCAGTGCATGAATTCTTGGACAGTAACTGAATCATTAGAGTACTGGAAAGAGAGGTGCCGATCACGATCCGGTAAAAACCGGGTACGAACCGTCGGACAGAGCATATTCTCCGTTCGACGCGTACCCGGTCGTCAAAATATACAAACATGGAATTACGATTCGCACGGAAACACCATTTCCGTACGAATCGTACAAAACCCCGACCGACGAAAATAAACGTACAAATACGATCCGGGAAAGCACCGACGTGACGTCGGGACGCACGCAGCCTGCCATTCACGAACCAGGAATTACGATTCGCACCAACGTCATCCCACACGGTGAATATTTTCCGGCTGCCAAAAACTGCCGGGAAATCAGGACGACGCGAACAAGGAGTACCGGTACGCGACGGACAGACAGGACGACGTGAACAAGGAGTACCGGTACGCAACGGACAGACATGGACCCGAACCTACGTGTCATCCCGGCCCTCATAGCAGTCGACCTCCTCTACAGGTTCCGACGCAGACGCCGCAGAAGGTCAGAACAACAAAGGGAGGCGGGAAAGGGGGGGGGCGGCAGGACCAGGGCAGGCCACAAAACCCCCACCAAAGTCACACAGCACACATGACCTGGACATACCTGACCCTCAGGCCCTGGTCACTACGAGGGGGTGGGGGCGTGTCCAGCTAAGCCAGCGACCGCCACAACGGAAGTTCTTGAAGACGCGAACCGGCAACACAACCAGACAGGTACGTCCCGTACCCACGCCTTAAGAGCGTGGGTACGAGTCGTACCACGCCCACACCTACATCACCCCAACAATGGCGGGACGGCTCGTACCCACGTGGCAAAGGCCTGGGTACGGCCCGCACAAGAATCAAATAGCGTGGGGACGGATATGTACGGACCGTACCCCCACCCCGTATGCATGGAGCGTACCCCCAACCCCAACAGTGTAAGTACGACACGTACCCCCACCCGCGGACGTATGGAGCGTAACCCCCACCCCAACAGTGTAAGTATGACCCGTACCCTCACCCGCGTACGTATGGAGCGTACCCCCACCCCAACAGTGTAAGTACGACCCGTACCCTCACCCACGGACGTATGGAGCGTAACCCCCACCCCAACAATGTAAGTACGACCTGTACCCTCACCCGCGGACGTATGGAGCGTACCTCCCACCCGAACAGTGTAAGTACGACCCGTACCCTCACCCGTGGACGTATGGAGCGTACCCCCCACCCCAACAGTGTAAGTACGACCCGTACCCTCACCCGCGGACGTATGGAGCGTACCCCCCACCCCAACAGTATAAGTACGACCCGTACCCTCACCCGCGGACGTATGGAGCGTACCCCCCACCCCAACAGTGTAAGTACGACCCGTACCCCCACCCGCGTACGTATGGAGCGTACCTCCACCCCAACAGTGTAAGTACGACCTGTACCCTCACCCGCGGACGTATGGAGCGTACCCCCACCCCAACAGTGTAAGTACGACCCGTACCCTCACCCGCGGACGTATGGAGCGTACCCCCCACCCCAACAGTGTAAGTACGACCCGTACCCCCATGGAGCGAACCCACACACGTGTATGGACTAAGCGTACATATTGTTAAATAGGAGGGGTGTGTGCCAATCACTCCCAGCAGTGCCCAGAGGCAGGAGGGGTGTGTGCAGAGGCCTCCCAGCAGTGCCCAGAGACAGGAGGGGTGGGTGCCTATCACTCCCAGCAGTGCCCAGAGACAGGAGGGGTGGGTGCAGAGGCCTCCCAGCAGTGCCCAGAGACAGGAGGGGTGGGTGCCTATCACTCCCAGCAGTGCCCAGAGACAGGAGGGGTGGGTGCCTATCACTCCCAGCAGTGCCCAGAGACAGGAGGGGTGTGTGCAGAGTCCTCCCAGCAGTGCCCAGAGGCAAGAGGGGTGTGTGCAGAGTCCTCCCAGCAGTGCCCAGACACAGGAGGGGTGTGTGCAGAGTCCTCCCAGCAGTGCCCAGAGTCAGGAGGGGTGTGTGCCTATCACTCCCAGCAGTGCCCAGAGGCAGGAGGGGTGTGGGTAGAGTCCTCCCAGCAGTGCCCAGAGTCAGGAGGGGTGTGTGCCTATCACTCCCAGCAGTGCCCAGAGTCAGGAGGGGTGTGTGCCTAACACTCACAGCAGTGCCCATGAAACGCAAAGGGTGGAGTAGCCACAGATACCATGCCCACAAATTTCAGTCAGGTGCACAAAGACCCTGCAGTACATGTACCACATGTGTGCAAGGCTGGGAGTATACGCATGCATAGCGCAGAAAAGAAAACATGTACACATGAAGTCATGTCAATAGTCCACATACACAAGTCCAATGACTACCAAGAATGCCACGAAGGATGCAGGTGGAGACATCGCTCAGCATGCATGTGCAAAGTAGAAGGAGTCCGTCACACACCCAGCTAATGTACACACAGCTCTGCGCTAAATATTGGGAACACCCTGCAGGGAAGATGTCAGGGTACACAGAGGAAGGAATACACCTTTGGACAATTTCACCATGCAGCAACTGCTTACATGAACACAGAAACCTAGCTAACACCGTGTGATGGCACACAGATCCCAGGGTCCCCCCTATGACCAGCACACTACTACATTTCCCACACAACCAACACATGATCATCACCCAAAATCATGTAGCAGCCCCACCAACAGCAATATCAGAAAAGCAGTAGTGTTCAAAGGAAACAAAAATGGCTTTAATCAGCATGATCCAAAATTGTATGTTCGTAGAAAGTTCAATATTTACAAAGCCCATAGGGCAGTCCAGAAGTCACAGCTGGATGGGGGACACAGTGAGATGCGTGTCCCCTAGCTTGCTTGCACAGTTACATTCCGTCGTCTTCCACAGGGGTGAGGGCATCATGTGGGGGGGAAGAAACAGGCACCGCAGGGACAGGAGGGTGAAGGGTAGGCGTCGTGGGTGCAGGGATGGAGGACTCCACCACAGGGGGTGGGGCAGGGCCAAAGGTGGAGGCCAGGAGCTCGCTGCACACCTTAGCCAGGTCCGCCAGGGAATCCCCTGCACCCGAAGGAACCACAGGCCCCAAGGAGGGGGGGGTCAGAGGGATGGGTCGCAGCGCCACTGGGGGAGGGTGTAGACAGGGGGGGGGAATCAACCACCCTGACCGAGGACTTCCTTGACCGCTTGCGTGGTGGCGTCACTGTGGGGCTCAGGGACAGAGCGGCCATGAAGGAGTCTTTGGGGGAGATGTGGCCAGGAGAGCTGAGGGGAGGGGATTTGGAGGGAGTGGATTGGGTGGAATGCGGACTCCCACTCTGGCTGCGTGTCACACGTTTGCCCCCCGACCCAGTGGGTGTGCCTACTTCACCCTGTGTGTGCGTGTCAGGAGGTGTGCGGTGGACCTTCCCTGCTGGTGTGGTGCCTGTGTGTGTTGTGGTGGGCGCATGCTGATGTCTGGGTGTACGTGGGACAGGCATGGGAGTGGGAAGTGTGGATGGGGCAGGGGTAGGGGGTGGGACGTAGCGCTGCAGGAGACCCACTGCTGCAGTCAGTGTCGAGTCTATCGACCTCAGCAAGCTGCGTTGGTCAGCCTGCGATGAATGAATGCCCTCCAAGTATGCCTCCATGTTGTGCAGCACTTGGCTGTGGCCATGGAGGACATTAAGGATCGCAGCCTGACCAACCTGCAACTGCCGCTGGATGTCCACAGACTCGGCATTGGCGGCAGCAGTGGAGACAGGGGCAGGGGGTGCGGTGCCTGGCAGGAAGGAGACATGTGGTGACCGGGCATGTTGGGAAGGGACACGAGCAAGTGGGAGGCGGCTGATGGCAATGGAGGGGGCGGGGCGAGATGTAGTGCCGCTGTCAGCTGCTGGTGCAGCCGCCGCCCACTCGGAGAGATCATCCTCGGACCCGTCAGCTTCATACTCTGTTGTGCCAGTCGACAGGTCCCCGGCTTCACTCTCCTCCACCTCAGTCCCACTTGATGTGCCAGCCCCGATGTCACCGCTGGCACTGGTGCTCGGTCCCTCTGCTCCGTCTGTGCCCATGTCTCCCTCCGTGTCCCCCGACGATGCTGTGGGCAGGGTGAAGAGACAGAAATTAATCATACACCTGTATACATATGTCACATGAGTCCAATCTACATAGGTCACAGTGCATAGCCTGAAACAAAAGAAGAGTTACATCTACAAAACAAGGTACATATGTAGGGCATGCAAGACACAGTTGTTTGACCCACCATGCCACCGAAAAACTATGGAGAGCATGACACAATAGCAAATGAGATGGAATTGAATTTTGACTGAGGAGCAAGGCCCTGGGGACAATCCAGCACTGCATCTGCACCACACAGCGTGGCAGGAAATAGGGATGAGCAGGGACCATTTCCAGGAAAAAGAGGCACATGCAGCATAGGTTATACTGAAAACATGCCCACCATGACTGGCCCACTGCACCTTGAGTGCATGTCCAGACAAACATCACACACTGGCCAGTCCTAGCAAGGAGATATCAGGTTGTGACATGAAGGCCATGCCCGCACCACCCACCCCCTACATGAGACTATTATTTGGAGACACAGGAAGCACTTACATCCCTTAGTCTGGGTGAAATACACATGGGATGCAACAAATCAAGGTTGCACACAAAATACCCAAGGTGCGCCTGTCCAAATATTCATGTACAAATGGGCATCATCAGATGATTGTAACAAGACACACAGGCAATGTCCACCATGAGTATGAACAAGGAAAATCAGGTCAGTCTGTACAGTGGACACTTGTACTACATTTCACGTCAAAATACATTTGGCCAGGGGACAATGGCACAGAGCACAACCTATGCTGTAGACACAGAGATTGTCAACATATTCGGATTACACATATGATACCTAGGAAAATATGCCCCTGGGGACAGTAGTGGCCACACAACTCCATGCTCCTGAATGGGAATGACTGCAACACACGCTACCATCCCCGCACTATGCGTACCGCACACTCATGCACATCATGTCACAGGCCACCACATAGGACATGCGTGCTGTAAGGCCTCACACTTGAGAGACTAACTCCCATGTCTGGACTCAGCATTAGTGCCAACTGACATGGAACCCACAAGACCAGAACTGGACAGGGCACAGGCAAGGTCCCAAAACCTGTTACACACCACCCCCACACATGATGCTGCAGGCATTGTACACGTGGAGAAGGTGCCAGGCTACATAACCTTGTGACGGAGTGACTCCACACAGACCAGGGAACACATTGCAAGGAGGGGAAGGGAGGCAGGAGAGCACTGCAATACTGTGGGTAACAGGATCTGCACAGCACCATCAAACCCTGGCAGTGCATCCATGGAACAGTGCACTTACAAATGCTGGTGAAACACAACAAACACACATGTACCTACCCCCTTCCTGCTGCTGCATCTCCTGTAAGCGCCTGTCCAAGTCTGGAAAGACCACCGCCAGCACACGCTTGTGGATGTGGGAGAGACGGCGGCGCCCGCGGTTCTTATGGCTCTCAGGTGAGTCCCCCAGCAGGACCCGTGCGATCCTCCGCTTCCAGCACCGGATATCCTGCCAGCGTTTCCTCACCTGGGACAGGCGCCGCTTCCGACCATCCGCACTCCTCACGGCACTGACGGCGGTCAGCCAGATCTGCTCCTTGGCAGAGGCGCCTACCTGTGAGGATGAACAAGTGACACTACATCAATACACCTGCAACATGTCACAGAGACACATATGAGAACAAATTAGCTGGTTACAACAAGGCATGTCATGCAGCCAACGCATTGCACCTTTGCCATAGGGACATACTCCTCTGGGGAAGGGCAAAAGCAGTACGTGCCAGTGAAAGTACACAGGTGGAATGAGGGCAAAGACACAATCAATTATCAAGGCTCACACTGTGCATCACACCCACCCCTCCTGTCTCTGGGCACTGCTGGGAGTGATAGGCACCCACCCCTCCTGTCTCTGGGCACTGCTGGGAGTGATAGGCACCCACCCCTCCTGTCTCTGGGCACTGCTGGGAGTGATAGGCACCCACCCCTCCTGACTCTGGGCACTACTGGGAGGCCTCTGCACACACCCCTCCTGTCTCTGGGCACTGCTGGGAGACATCAGGCATTCCCCCCCCTGGGACCCCCTCTACAGTACATAGCATGTGTGTCACACCTGGACACAATGGCAGAAGTCACAGTCACAAAAAAAGGGACACAGTCTGTGCTAGTAGCTCTGCACTCACCTGATACCCTGGTCGCCCATACAGCAGGGGGTACTGTGGGAGGATCACATCCAGCAATGCCAGGTTCTCCTCCAGGGTGAATGGCTGTGACCTCTCCACAGACCTTGACATGGTTCCAGGGAATCAGGAGCAGCAGCAGTGTGGTAGAATCGAAATATGTGCAGGCAAGTGCTCCCTCATGGGACCTGGCTGCCTTATATCTGCCTTGCTGGCCTGTTTCATGCACAGGAGTACAGAGTGATTGGTCACTCACATTTGCATCCTATGTTTCCTCCAATCCCTTCAAACCTAGCACAGTCAGTGGGTTCTTATTGTGTTTTTTTCTTCAGCATGATGTCAACCCCACAAACACATTGCAACAAAGTAGATTCATTCCAACTGACTTCTGCTGTTCACCTTCCAGAACAAATTCAAACTTAAAACTTGGTCTCCATGACAACCAGCATGCATGTAGGCCTTAATACTTGTCCCTCATGTGTCCCCTATGTAAAATTGAGCTTCACCCACAGGTACGGTGCGTTCCGGGCCCCTAGGGCACCCCAAATGCATAGCAACGGCCCGTACACGCGTGCGTACGTTCACTATCACCATGGGTGTCCTCGCGTATGCGTACTCGTACTGGTACGGCCCGTACACACGCCTGTACGTTCACTATCAATACGAGTACGCATACGCGAGGACACCCATAGTGATAGTGAACGTACAGGCGGGTGTACGGTCCGTACCACTATGGGTGTTTTCGCGTATGCGTACTCGTAGTGATAGTGAACGTACAGGCGTGTGTACGGGCCGTACCACTATGGGTGTTCTCGCATATGCGTACTCGTAGTGATAGTGAACGTACAGGCGTGTGTACGGGCCATACCACTATGGGTGTTCTCGCAAATGCGTACTCGTAGTGATAGTGAACGTACACACGCGTGTACGGGCCGTACCACTATGGGAGTTCTTGCGTATGCATACTTACTGACCGTACACATGCCTGTACGCTCACCATCAATATGGGTACACATACGGCAGCACTCCCATAGTGATATGGGAACGTACACAGGCCCTCTTAGCAGCAGTACGGCGGTTTTCACACATCACAGTGGTGACAGGCAGCACACAGGAAGGAATAGGGCGGACATACTTGTCCATGGATGGACATCAAGGCATTGTCTGGGCAGTACTACATGTGTGGGGCACAGGTGTGACAGGCTGTGATGTGGCACATTACTCCTGAGTCGAGAAGGCACCAGATGTATGATGAGATGTGTACAGATGTAATGTGTGATGGTGCAATGTGTGCCAGGCATGCCCTTGACTCGTTTGACATGTGTGCATGTCGTACTGCACACTTGGGATGAGCGACACTGGCATGGCACGGACACCAACACACGGAAGTGTCCCCTGATGCCCGGTACAGGGGTTACCACACCTGACTTGTCACTACCCACGGTGCACGATGTGACTATGTCATGTATGTGTGGGGGTTTCCCATTAGGTTGATGTTGGAGCACCCTCAAAAGCTGCAGCTGTTGCAGCAACCAACATGTGTCTGTGTGTAGATTGACATTGCACACTGTTCCGCACACCATGCCACATGGGGTATCGGATGTGAGGTGCGTATGTATGCATGGGACACGGAGTAGCGTAACAAGGACATGTCTGCATCCTCTCTATGAATGTGTGGTGAGTCATGACATGTGCACCTTCATGGCAAGGTGTGTGGGCTGTCCTAGTGTAATGTCATGTGACCTGTGGCTCTAGTGTTCCGCTACCAGTCTCTGCAATCGACATCCTACTTCTGCTGATGTGTGGGTGTATGTCACTCCTGTCTTGCGTCTGGCTGTTCACTTGCACTGGGACACAGCTAATCCCATGCCATGGCATGTGGAGGTTCTCAATCTCCGTGTGTAGCTGGGTCTTGGTAGGAGTGTCACCTGGCAGCCATACGTGTCCAGGGCATGTGGCACATACCTGACTCCGTATGTAGCATATGTGTATAGACAGATTAACATGTGCTCAGTACAAATTAATTGTTGTTGTGGTGCACTCACTCTTCCTTGTCACTTCCAAATTACTGCAGAGCGCCGCCTCTTCCCCAACCAATTCCGGACTTGGCTGCCATGCGGGAGAATGACTGTATCCGGTGCTACCGCTTCCCCCAATGGTTGATTCTGGATTTGACGGCGAGACTGGCACCACACCTGCAACCGCTGCACAGGTATCCTACGGCACTGACACCCAAGCTGAAGGTAATGGCAGCCCTACATTTTCTAGCCACGGGTACCTTTCAAAATACCATAGCTCATGTTGGTGGCATGTCCCAGAGCATGTTCTGCCGTGTGCTGCATGATTTCTTAGAGGCCATGTTGATTCACCTGGATGACTTAATACATTTTCCTACCCCAGAAATGTTGACTGGGGTCAAGTGTGGATTCTATGCCCCATATCATTGGGTCCATAGATGGGACACATGTTGCTTTGGTACCACCACAGGCACAGGAGGTAGCGTAACGGAATCGCGAGCACTACCACTCCATCAATGCCCTTGTGGTGTGTCTGTCCAACATGGTGATTTCACATGTCTGTGCTCGTTTTCCAGGATCAGCACACGATGCCTACATCATGAGGTGTAGCAGGGTGCCTGAAATGATGACGCAGCTGCGCAACGAACGAGCATGTGTTGTTGGTGGGAACAGTCTGTCTGTCCTGTATTTTGCGTAGACTTCCAGCACGACCGCTTCTCCTGTTCTAACGATGTCCATGTGCTTCCCATGTAGGGGACGCTGGCTCTCCCAACATGCCATGGCTGATCACACCTCTCCACAACCCCATCACGCCGGCCCAGCTCCGCTACAACACCGCCCATGGCCGGACAAGGCGAGTGATAGAGAGGACATTTGGCCTGCTGAAGAGCCGATTCAGGTGCCTACACAAGACCGGCGGCACACTCCCATATGCCCCGGCAAAGGTCTGCAAAATCTTCATGGTCTGCTGCATGCTGCACAACATGGCAGTTGAGAAAGCTGTGCCACTCATCCTGGATCAAGATGACGAGGACCATCCACCCGTGGAGGACGAAGGGCTTGGCAATGGGGCTAGTGATGTGGAGGATGTGGAGCCGCAAGAGGACATCCGGACTCGGCTCATACGCAACTTCTTTGCTTAGTGGTGAGTACCAGTGTCTGAGTGTGCACGCATTGGTCCCCGTGTGGCATGTATTGTGATGTGTGTCTCCACCTGCATGTATGGCACGTGGGTCAGAGGTGTGTGTGGGTGTGTCACTGGAGTGATGGTGCCAGTGATGGTTGTATTTCCCCAGTCATAATTGTGACCTAGCATGTTGTCATCCATACATGTGTCGAGTAAATGCACATGCAAGTGGCTGTGCTTTTTGTGGCTGACTTCTTGTGTGTCTCTCTTCCCCAGGTACTTGCGCATGCCGTCTGCTGCTTGCATTGTTGTGGCACTGCTATTCCTCATGGACACGTCATCGTGTGCTGACTCAGCGTTACAGGCACGGACACGTTTGGAAGTCTCCTTAGGGTAAGGGATGCATCAGGGGTGTATTGGGTGTGGCAGTTGTTCACGATGTATGCACACTGCCCCTGTCGATGTTTGGTTCCTCTGCAGACATGTTGCATCACCATGGTACACATGACATGCAGCTGGGTACACCTGAATAGATGGTCAGACTTGTTGACAGTCATCAGTGATGGGATAGTGGATTGTGATGATGGCATCAATGTGTGTAACACTGCCCTCGGACACATACGGTTTGCATTGGCTTGACATGCTGTGGGACTTCCACATCAGCGGATCAATGGTGTATGGCAGGCTCTCCGTGAGCAGCTGTGGGTGTTTAGCTGTTAGCCGACACTTGTGTGCCACTTCCATGGCTATCACGCATTTGTGCTGCAGAAGGGGGGTGCCAGTGTTGGACCCACATGTTACTCCACATGAAGTGTTCATGTGTACTTCAAGTTGCCTCTGCAATCCCGAAAACATGACTAATAAAGGTGTCCCTATGCCTCCAAGGTGCCTCTTCTCAGTCAATGCTGGTGTGTTGCCACGGTGCATCCAGCATGTCTGGCATGGTTTTCCCTGATAGTGGCTATGTGTCTATGTGTCGAGTAGCAAGATGCAAGCTGTGTGTGTGGGATGAGACTGTGTATTGTGCATGATGTCCATGACTGTGTGGGTATTGTGACATGTGCCATCCCCATGCATCCAACATTGGCCAGGCCCCCATTATCTGCATCCACCGGACTCAAGCTTGCAGGACATGGTTCTGCCACCTGTCTACACATACCTGGGTGCCCCCCAGGACACTGGACATGATCCCTGACCTCTGCGCATGACTGTTGCTGTACTCAATATGTCTGTCGGCACAGTTGTGCGGCCACCCCCTCAGCTGTTTGGGCCCATCACGGGTGTGTATGGTGCTCCATGTCTGTCTTGCCTAATACACTGTGACCCGTGTGCCCTGTGCCAGACTCAGGCCCCAGAGTGTGGATGGTTGAAGTCAAAAGAGAACTCAGGCATGTTTAGACTTTACAAGACACATGTAAGGTAATAATGCAACCAGCAGGCATCTTCTCTTCATGGTGTGACTTTTTATTTTAGTGGGGGGGGGTATGACATGAGGGGCTTTCCGGGTGTTTGGAATCCAAAGTTCAGTAGGGGAGTTGGTGTCCTTGCAATTTGAAATCCTCAGAGTCCATGCCACAGTCTTTGTCAACATTGGTCAGACAGTGACCAGCAAAGCCATGTGGCAGAGAATGTCTTTTGATGCTGTGCTGCTGTTGCTCCAGTGGGCCAGGTGCCAGGCCAGGTGTCCTGGGAGATGGTGCTGTAGCGCCGACCCTCACGGTCTTTTCCGTGGACGACCCGCCCTCCTGCGGGGACCCTCAGAAGCAGGACGTGACGATGTTTTGGGATGCTCCATCGGATGTTTCCTCCTCCTCCTCCTGATCCCTCCCTGTGGGTGGTGATGTTCTACGCCTTCTGGCAAAGGGAGGGTTGCCCATGTTGTCGGCCATCCGACGGAGTGTAGTGTGAAGTCCCGTGTACACCGTCACGAGCTCAGCCTGTCCGTCCTCCATCCTCCGTTGGTGTTGCAGTAGACAGGCATGTAGCTCCGCATGTTGCTTGGCCTGCTGGGTCTTGATCCCCTCGAGGATGGACACAACCTGGGCCATGCCCGTGGTGTTCTGCCGGTATGTGTCCAGGATGTTTCGGACATGGGAATATACCGGATCCCCAGCCAACTGCTCAGGCTGGCGCCTCCGCCGTCCTCCACTCCCACCACCCCTGCCCACTTGCACCTGGCCTGCCCTTGTGGGCACATCGGGTCTCCGGGACCCCTGAGGGGTGGCATTGGTGTTGTCGCCTGCCTCCTCCTGGGTGCCCGGGACACCGTGTCCCTCCTGGCCAGCCTGGCTGCTTTGTGGTAGTGGGGCAGGGATCCTGGGTGTCTCCTGGGATGTGGCAGGAGTGGGGGTGGTGGTTGGCCCCGTTGTACCTGACGCAGGTGCTGCAGGTCGTTGGACACCAGAGGGGCCAGGTTGGTCGGGGTCGTCCACAGAGTGGTGAGAGTCGTCGCTGCCGGTGGGATCGGCCTCCCGCAGAGCCGGGTCCTGTGAGTCTTCCCCCCCAGTGTTGGGGGGTGAACCACGAGGTTGACCTGTGTGTGAGAGAGACAATTTTGGTCCATGCAACATCCATGTTTCATCAGTTTCAAAGTTGGAACATTTCCTCTGGGAATTTGGATCTGTCTTGCATTCCACTCACAGTGCACTTGTGCATGGGTGTGTCCCTTGAACACAGCTTTGGTGCCTTTAACTATGTGTGGCACAGTCTTACTTGCTGCGTCAAGTGTGACTGCAGTCAGCAGTGGAGTGGGCAGGTGTGGCGAGCCGTGCATTGGCGCCTTCCGTGTTGCACTGTACGTGGGCACATGAAGTTGTTCCACACACTTATATGATGCAGGTAGCTGTCGTTGTGCTCGTGCACAGGTTGTGACATGGCCCTGTGTTTTGCCATGGAGGAGAGGGGGGGTGCTGGCACTGGCCACCCTTGTCTACATGCACGCAGTCCACCTGCTGACGAGCAGACATTCCCACACACCACATGGCTGATTTGCTCTCCCTGTGTCTCCCTCCCTCTCTGTCCCCCTCTCCCTCCCTCTGTGTGTCAGCCTCCTCCCTCTGTCCGTCTTCCTGTGTCTCCCTCCCTCTCTGTCCCCCTCTCCCTCCCTCTCTGTCCCCCTCTCCCTCCCTCTGTGTGTCGGCCTCCTCCCTCTGTCCGTCTCCCTGTGTCTCCCTCCCTCTCTGTCCCCCTCTCCCTCCCTCTCTGTCCCCCTCTCCCTCCCTCTGTGTGTCAGCCTCCTCTCTCTGTCCGTCTCCCTGTGTCTCCCTCCCTCTCTGTCCCCCTCTCCCTCCCTCTCTGTCCCCCTCTCCCTACCTCTGTGTGTCACCCTCTGTCACCTCAGCCCAGCTTCCTGGGCACACACTGTTAGCAGATCTTTGAATGACCTAGGCCATATGGGCAGAGGGCATTGTTGTCTGCTTCTGAGTTGCACTATGTGATTTTTTGGGCCCACCCTCCCGCCATCCGTGTCATGTGTTGGTGTCTTCTGTGGCCTGTGACTTGACATTGTCCAGCTGGGTGCATGGGGCATGGTGGCGCCAGTGGCATGTGCGTGTTCATGGAGTGTGGTTGAGTCATGCGATAGCTTGGGGTGGTTGCGTGCCTGTTTGTGAGTTTGGTTGTGGATGACGTTCCCCCCATGTGAGGTGCGTTGTTTGTGTACTCACCCGGGTCTCGGAGTCCTCCTAATCCTTCGACTGCCTCCACCGGCAGTATGGCCATCACCCTCTCCTCCCAGGGATGGTAGTGTACGGGTCTGCGGGACGGCCCTCCTCCAGTGACGTTGGCCTGGTTGTGTTCATCCGTCATCTTGGCTCGGACCCTCCTCCGCAGATCGTACCACCTGGCTTGGCATTCCTGCTTGTTCCTTCTGGTGTCCGCAACAGCATTCACAGCATCGACGATGGTCTGCCACATGGCTGTTTTTTCTGAAATGCTGGTCTGTCTGACCAATGTTCCAAAGAGGTGTGGCTCGACTCTGAGGATTTCATCGACAAGGACCTCCAACTCTCGGTTACTGAACTTTGGATTCTTGTTAGTGGGCATGGTGAGGGGTGTGGGTGTGGATGGTGGGGGGGGTGTGGATGGTTGTGGGTGTGTGGGTGTGGTTGTGCAGGTGTGTGTGTGAATGTGATGAGGGGGTGTTTGTGAAGGTGGTTGTGTGAAGGTGTGCAAGTGTAAGGTGTGGTAAAGCTTCTAGTTTGGTGCTGTAGGTTGTCTGTGGGGTCTGGCAGCAGTGAGTCTGTTGCAAAGGCTCATGGTTTGTGTGTGTGGGCCCTTTTTATTGGTCCATTGGTGGGTGTGGCTGTGTTTGAAGTTTGGTTGGGTGTGTTATAAGGAGTGGTGGTGTTTGGGGCCTCTGTTTGTTTTTGGCAGTTGCAGGTCAGTGAATGTGTTGTTTTAGTGGTTGTTGGACATGTTTAGTGGCTTTGTGCCATTTGAATGGTGTATTCTTGTGTTGCTTTGTTTTGTCCTGGTTGTGTACGTGCGTTTTTAGCGTGTGTACGGGGTGTACATGGGCCATTTTGTTGTACAGTGCTGTCCTTGTGTGTGGCTTGGTACGACTCGTACATGCGGTTGTGATGTTGGGGCCTGGGGTGCGCTCCGTACTTAGGAGGTTGTGGTGGGGGTACGACTCTGACGTACACGGGTGTACATACACGGGTGGGGGTCCGACTCTAATGTACACGGGTGCACATACACGGGTGGGGGTACGACACGTACAGGGGTGTACATACACAGGTGGGGGTACGACACATACAGGGGTGTACATACACGGGGGGTACGACACGTACAGGGGTGTACATACACAGGTGGGGGTACGACACGTACAGGGGTGTACATACACGGGGGTACAACACGTACAGGGGTGTACATACACGGGGGTACGACACGTACAGGGGTGTACATACACGGGGGTACGACACGTACAGGGGTGTACATACACGGGGGGTACGACACGTACACGGGTATACATACACGGAGGGGTACGACACGTACATGGGTGTACATACAGGGGGGGGTACGACACGTACACGGGTGTACATACATGGGGGTACGACACGTACACGGGTGTACATACACGGGGGGTAGAACACGTACACGGGGGTACATACACGGGGGGTACGACACGTACACGGGTGTACATACACGGTAGGTACGACACATACACGGGTGTACATACACAGAGGGGTACAACACGTACACGGGTGTACATACACGGGGAGTACGTCTCGAACGTACGGGGGCTGGGGGGAGTGTTGGGCGCGTATGCGGGCACATGTCTCCATGGTTGCTATGGGAGTTCGGTGCGGACGGTGTTTTTTCCATACGGTTGTAACATCGGACGCACGGGATGGATCGTGATTCCGCGGTCGGACTTCACTTTTCACATTTGTACGGTAAATCGTCCGAGGACGTGTCGGACACATTTTCCGACCCGAGGACGTGTGGGGAATAATTCCCAATGCGATTCGTATGTTTTTTTTCCCATGCGAATCGTATTTGGCAGTTTGTACGGCACTTGTACGATTCATACGGTAAAAAGACCGGATACGAGTCGTACGGGGAAAATTTTTACCGGATCGTGATCGGCACCAGAGTGTCTTGGTGAATTTATAAATGTTAGGGATTTGGCACAGTGAATGAATTACTACATGGTGCTGATTGGGTCACTAGAAGACTACAAAGAGAGTGATAGGGTGTTTCCTGGAAGTGTATGGAAACTGTCTAGAGAATAGAAGGTGTGAAAAACAACTGTGTAGGTGGTTAGAGAACTACATGCATACTGCATGGACATTTGAAGCAGTCTATTTGGTAATGAATGGTTCACAACATAAGTACTTAGAAACTGACTAAATCATCAGACTACTTCTAGGACAGTGCCTGGGTAAAAATATTACATTTTCAGTTCTGGGGCAGTAAAGACAATACTACATGGTACCGTACTTTAGTGTCAAAGCATGACTCATTTTATCAACGCATAAGCAAAGACTGGCTTCTAATGCTACTAAAACTTGACAACATGACAGGTTTCAAAACAGTTTTCTGTCAGCAAATGCACAATGTTTCCAAACGCTTCTCTGACAGTGGTTCCCAAATGCACACAGACTCTCAGTGTGATTCTAGACAAGCACCACTATCCCTAGGAGTTTACCAAAACTCATTCCCTACAGTGGAAGAGGTAAGGGAGCTGCACACAATCTACATATTTCATGACTGCACTTTAATGTCAACGCCTGACTAATTTAATCAACACATAAGCAAACACTGGATTCTAATGGTACTAAAACTTGACAACATGACAGATTTTAAAACAGTTTTCTCTGAGCAAATACACGATGTTACCAAACGCTTCTCTCACAGTGGTTCCCAAATGCACACAGACTCACAGTGTGATTCTAGACAAGCACCAGTATTCCTAGGAGTTTACCAAAACTCATTCACTACACTGGAAGTGATAAGGGAACTGCACACAATCTACATATTTCACGACTGCACTTTAGTGTCAATGCCCGACTCATTTAATCAACACATAAGCAAAGACTGGCTTCTAATGCTACTAAAACTTGACAACATGACATGTTTTAAAACAGTTATCTGCTAGCAAATGCACGATGTTACCAAACGCTTCTCTCACAGTGGTTCCCAAATGTACACAGACTCACAGTGTGATTCTAGACAAGCACCAGTATTCCTAGGAGTTTACCAAAACTCATTCACTACACTGGAAGTGATAAGGGAACTGCACACAATCTACATATTTCACGACTGCACTTTAGTGTCAATGCCTGACTCATTTAATCAACACATAAGCAAAGACTGGCTTCTAATGCTACTACAACTTGACAACATGACAGGTTTCAAAACAGTTTTCTGTCAGCAAATGCACGATGTTACCAAAGGCTTCTCTGACAGTGGTTCCCAAATGCACACAGACTCACAGTGTGATTCTAGACAAGCACCACTATACCTAGGAGTTTACCAAAACTCATTCACTACAGTGGAAGTGGTAAGGGAACTGCACACAATCTACATATTTCACGACTGCACTTTAGTGTCAATGCCTGACTCATTTAATCAACACATAAGCAAAGTCTGGCTTCTAATGCTACTAAAACTTGACAACATGACAAGTTTCAAAACAGTTTTCTATCAGCAAATGCACGATGTTACCAAACGCTTCTCTGTCAGTGGTTCCCAAATGCACACAGACTCACAGTGTGATTCTAGACAAGCACCACTATCCCTAGGAGTTTACCAAAACTCATTCACTACAGTGGAAGAGGTAAGGGAACTGCACACAATCTACATATTTCACGACTACCCTTTAGTGTCAATGCCTGACTTATTTAATCAACACATGAGCAAAGACTAACTTCTAATGCTACTAAAACTTGACAACATGACAGGTTTCAAAACAGTTTTCTGTCAGCAAATGCATGATGTTACCAAACGCTTCTCTGACAGTGGTTCCCAAATGCACACAGACTCACAGTGCGATTCTAGACAAGCACCACTATCCCTAGGAGTTTACCAAAACTCATTTACTACAGTGGAAGAGGTAAGAGAACTGCACACAATCTACATATTTCACGACTACACTTTAGTGTCAATGCCTGACTCATTTAATCAACACATAATCAAAGACTGGCTTCTAATGCTACTAAAACTTGACAACATGACAAGTTTTAAAACAGTTATCTGTCAGTAAATAAACGATGTTACCAAATGCTTCTCTCACAATCCTTACCCAAATGCAAACAGACTCACAGAGTGATTTTAGACAATCAACACTATCCTAGGAGTTTACCAAAACTCATTCACTACTGTGGAAGGGGTAAGGGGACTGCACACAATCTACATATTTAAGTACAGCACATCAGTGTCAAGGCATGACTCATTTACTCAACATATAAGCAAAGACTGGCTTCTAATGCTACTAAAACTTCACAACATGACAGATTTCAAAACAGTTTTCTGTCAGCAAAAGCATGATGTTACCAAACGCTTCTCTGACAGTGGTTGCCAAATGCACACAGACTCACAGTGTGATTCTAGACAAGCACCACTATCCCTAGGAGTTTACCAAAACTCATTCACTACCCTGGAACTGGTAAAGGAACTGCACACAATCTACATATTTCACGACTACACTTTAGTGTCAATGCGTGACTCATTTAATCAACACATAAGCAAAGACTGGCTTCTAATGCTACTAAAACTTGACAACATGACAGGTTTTAAAACAGTTATCTCTCAGTAAATAAACGATGTTACCAAATGCTTCTCTCACAATCCTTACCCAAATGCACACAGACTCACAGTGTGATTTTAGACAAGCAACACTATCCTAGGAGTTTACCAAAACTCATTCACTACTGTGAAAGTGGTAAGGGAACTGCACACAATCTACATATATCAGGACTGCACTTTTGTGTCAAAGCCTAACTCATTTAATCAACACATAAGCAAAGACTGGCTTCTAATGCTACTAAAACTTGACAACATGACAAGTTTTAAAACAGTTTTCTGTCAGCAAATACACGATGTTACCAAACGCTTCTTTCACAGTGGTTCCCAAATGCACAAAGACTCACAGTGTGATTCTAGACAAGCACCAGTATCCCTAGGAGTTTACCAAAACTCATTCACTACACTGGAAGTGGTAAGGGAGCTGCACACAATCTACATATTTCAAGACTACACTTTACTGTCAATACCTAACTCATTTAATGAAAGCATAAGCCATAACGGTCTTCTAATGCTACTAAAACTTGACAACATGACAGGTTTCAAAACAGTTATCTGTCAGCAAATGCACGATGTTACCAAACGCTTCTCCACAGTGGTTCCCAAATGCACACAGGCTCTCTGTGTGAATCTAGACAAACAACACTATCCCTTGCACTATACCAAAACACATTTCTTCATCTACAAGGAGTACTAAATCTAACAAAATGTATGAACTACATAGTTATCTGTCTACAAACACATGAAAAAACACAAATCCTTATCACAAAATGGTTTCCACTTGCACACACACTGTCAATAAGATTGTAGAGAAAAAAAAATACTCCTTACACTTTAGCAGAAAAAATACATTAGTCTGATTAAAATAAAAAATAGTCTACATACATCCCCTCACAATTCAATAACTCACCTTTCAAGATGTTTTGTAGATTAAGAAGTATATCAGTCACACACCAGATATCAGTCACACACCAGATTTTCTTATACAGAATCTCTGCACTGTGCACCTGTCAGCAGAACCAAAGAATGGCAAAGTTTCCCTCTCATTTTCCACACATATACATGTAAACATCAAATCACATTCCTTCCCACATAAATTCAAAAGCAAACACACATTTCTATTGGTTAAACATTTCAACCCTTTCCAAATGACATAAACTTCAACCCTTTCCCCAATCTGCCTTCTCCCCGTTACCATAGAAACAGGTCATGGAACACTGTACTGAGCACACAGGTCACAAGTTCAGCACACACAATGTTGCTAATCAAAACAGCAAGTGTGCTTGACTTCTCAACATATCAGCTTATCATATATAATGTTCCTTTCACGCACTTTTTGTTAACCAATAAGAATCATGCGTTTAAAAAACAGAAATATGCACCCTACCTTTCAGTGCAGAAGGTTGTCAAACAACCAATGATTTCTTGTCTTTTTTCAAAATTGCATCTTAGCCACCATTTTATGTTATGTTATGTTATATGTGGATTTATAACGCGCTCCGATAGTCAAGACTGTCCTGGCGCGGGGACGAAACTGAATCAGAGTGGTAAAAGGAGTCAGCTATTCATGGATTTGAAAGAGGTGAGTTTTAAGCAGTTTTTTAAAATTTTAGAAACATCTTACTTTCCAAACTGCCATTTCATTTACAGAGACCATCTGAGTGCATCCAGACCTCCTTACAAGATGCTTACAGTGTGGATTGTGGGACACAGCTACATTTTCTGGAGCCAAAGGTATGCAGAAAACAAAGGTTTTCACAAAGACCTAGGTTTGCCAAATGTAGACATTGAATGGATTGGACAGAGAGGGTTAAAGTGGTACCAATTGGTGAAATCCTTCATGCAAATCCAACACCCTGACCTCATAATAGTGCACTGTGCTGGCAATGACCTAGGCACTTTGACTGGGGTAGGTCTGGAAATGCGAAATACATCTTTGCACAACTGATTTCACTTTTCCCTAAAACTGCCTTTGTGTATTCTAACATATGCCAAAGGCAGAAATGGAACTGGTCCGATCATTTTGTCCACAGATTGAGAAAGCTAGGAAACATGTGAATAAATCTGTTTCTGCTTTTCTCCGAGACTACAGAATGGGGTCCATTTACAATAACAATCTGCGCTTTCATATGCAAGAGATGTATAGGAGAGATGGAGTACACTTTACTGATGAGGAAACAGAGTCTTCCTCAACAACTTTAGACTCTGTTTAGGTACTTACTTATAAGTACCAAAAACTCTCAATGAACAAAACGGCTCTTTTTAGAGCCACTCAAGAACAAAACACTTAAGCTTAATCTTTATCTCCCAACAATTTAATTTTTTTTCCCCTTGGATCCGCGAACCCACTGCGAGAGAATCCGTGCATCCAACGCGATAGAATGCGCGCACCGTACGCGCATTTCGCCGCTTTTTTTTTTTAAAGGGGGGCCACAGAGGGTCCTTCTGGGACCCCCTAAGCAGATCTAGAGGGTCAGAGTATTTCCACTCTGCCCCTTTTATATCTTTTACACATTTATTCCCCTTCCATCTTCAGCCTCGCTTCTACCGAGGCAGAAAATGGCCGCCAACAGTTCCTGGTTTCGAATGTAGATAGACGCTCGACAGCCAATTAGCATTCAGTGCACGATTGGGAGAGTGCGCGCTCCGTTCGGGGAGGGTGCGCTTACGGTGCGGGTACGGTCCGCGGATCCTCCGCGGCCATAGATATCACTAACTTTTTTACCCTCATTTTCTCAGGAACTACTGAACAGATTCACACCAAATATGCAAAAGGCACGAGTCCGAACTGAGGACTACCTCTTTGCTAAATTTGGTGTCATTCCGTTCAGCGGTTCGGGCTGTAGCTACGACAACAGATCCTATGGGAAATTGCATGGGGAAAACGTGTTTTGGGACCCCCCTTTTTTCTCGCCCCCCGCTTCACGGATCACCGCAAAACTTTCAGGGTAGGAGCGGAGCGGAGCTGGCCAAAAGTTTAGAAAATTTCGCGAAGATTCGTCAATCGGTGCCAAAGATATTCCCAATAGAATGTTGCAGATTTCCAATGGAAAATAGGTCCTAACTATAACTATCTACTGGCGACTGCCAGTAGATAATATATATATATAATATAATATAATATATATATATATATATAATAAATAATGATAGCGAAACGCGTTGGTTCTTTCCCTTGAGATTGGGAGCTAATGGCGTAATAAAGAAGCATTGGAATACAAACGAGGAATCTGTGAGTGCGTTCCATTTAATTTCCTGAGAAGGGAATTGTTGATGAAAATATATATATATATATATATATATATATATATATATATATATATATATATATATATATATATGCAAAGTTAATTCCCAATGCGCTTCCTCGCAAATACAGGACACAGACTCTCCTGGATTCGTGGTCTGCTTAGATTTCCTTTATTGCAAACATGAGATGACGCCTTTCACCCACCACATTGGGATTGTTCACATACAAACCAAACAGTTTATAATTACTCAACACGGATGTTAACAGTGCTACAACATATGTAAACATGGATCATGTGCAAATTATATATATATGAATATATATATATTCCACTTGAAACAATCCTTGATGAGGATGCTATCGGCACTCAGGTAGGTTTTTCAAAGGTAATTTATACAGGAAACATATAACTGCATCCCCGTGCTCCGGTTACCTCTGTAGCCTTGTTCACGATGACAATTAACACCATGTGATTAACTTTTAAATGGGTTGTACAATCAACAAAATTGAAAAAGGACCATGTCATGAATGATGTAATATGGGAGGTTCTAAGCAGTGCATTGCAGGGGCATAAGTTATAGTTAGCTCAGGTACTGGTTTTATATGAGTGAAATCTGAGCCTAACTATAACATCCCTGTAACCTTTGCTTTTTTCACTGAATTTATACGTTTATTTAAATGTTATTTCCTAACTATAATATTCCTGTGACCTTTATTTTTTTCAGCAAATTTCTACATTTTTTAAAATTCTATTTCCTAACTATACCATACCTATAACCTATAGTTTTTTTTGTGAATTTTCAAAGGTTTTGTACATTTTATTTTTGTAGTTATAACCTGTAATTTTAGAGGATTGGTGTGTCAGTGGTTCTATGTGTCTTTGAGTGGGTGTGAGAGGCTATATGAGTATGCGAGTGGGTGTGTGATTGGTTGGATGTGTGAGTAAGTGGGTGTGTGAGTAGCTGTATGGGTATGTGAGTAGGTCTGTGAGTTTCTGTGTGGGTCTGTGAGTGGGTGTGTCAGTGCCTGTGTATGTATCTGTGTGTGCCTCTGAATGGGTGTGTGACTGATGCTATGTATTTTGGGTGTGTGCATACTGAGGGTATTTAAAAGGGAAAATCATGGACTCTGCTCTCACCAGGAGACAATGAGAAATAAATCACTTGTCACAGTCACCCCATATCAAATTGCGCTCCAATAGATCAACAATGAAGTCACCTCCGTGAAGGAGTTCAGATTGTTTTTTAACGTGGAATATGAGAGGAAACACACTTGGTTTGCTTTTGCCAAGCTCAAGAAGTTAGAATTGCTTTACTGAAGTGGACCCTTTGTTGATCTGTCCATTATTGTGGGAATTGGGGGTAGACCTTTTCAAAGTAGTTACGAAAATGGGGAAACAGTCTGTGGCTGTGTTTACTATACCTATATGTACACACCCTTGAGGTGCTCGCAATTGGCGTCCCTAACTGCACCAGTTCCCTCTATGAATGACAACCATTTAGCTGTTTGTATGAGTCTTCCCATACCCTTTTTAGTGCCTTACTCACTCTCTATTTTTTGTATTGGTGAATTAGTTGTGAAATATCCTGCTACATATTTTCTGGTATCACGGGACCACCAATATCGACAACAGGAGTTAGACCGCCGCATTACGAAGCGTTCGGTAGGACAGCATTGCCCCAGGGACTGACCAACAGCTTCCAACGGGCTGAAGGGTCCTGTCAGGCAGTTGGTTGGATCGCATTCCTCAAATTGGAGGTGTGGCTTCTCAGGCGCTCCATGGGGATTACAATCCACCTTTCTGCCAGCCGTTTTGCGTTGGTTTCTCCAACATGAAAGGGCTGGCAGAAAGGCTGTACTCCATGGCACTCTGCTATATCCCTACATTGTGTGGCAGGCACCACATGGTACCTGCCATAGGATGCAGGGATGTTTTCCGGTCTACAGCACAAGCCTCAATGCAAAGAGGCATGTTTCTGACTGTCTCCATGGCGGTTGGATCATAATTTGTCAGGCGGGACCACAGACTACCTGCCAGCCATTCCTGTTCTCGCAACGATGATGGTCAGATGCTCGTCTGACTGCCATGGTTATCAATCCGATGGTGTTTAAACTTGTATTTGTGGAATTCATTTTACTGTAAAGCACTTTTTCATTGTATTGACGTCTTGCGACGACGTGAGCATTCACAATGATGGCGGCATTCGCAATTATCATGTGACTATTTAACCCCTTCCATGCTCATGACGGAACGGTTCCGTCATGAGCATCGGTTGAGCTGTGCTCATGACGGAACCGTTCCGTCATGGCCCGCCCGCGCTCGAACCCTTCAGCACCGCGGGGGAATCCGCGCCGCGCTGAAGGGTTTAACAAAGACATTTGATTGGAGAATACACTCTTCATTAATCTTCAAAGGAAGATCAAACCCATTTCTCTCTTTTTTAAGCTTTCCGTAGATATTCGAAGATTCCTAGTAGGTGTCCTGCATTTTCAGTGCAGAACTGTCTTTTGGATATTTTTTTTATCTTTGTGAAACTCAGATAAAGTGGCAACTGGAAGATGTGAGAAGCAGGAGCTACATGAACAAACTGATGTGCAGGAGCCATGCCCATGTCATGAAGACATTTCATATGAAGAATCAGCCCCAAAACTGCAGAGTATTGCTTGGGATTTTTTTTAAAACCCCTTCTTGTGAAAGAAAGAACAGTTGCCAAATATGTTAAGTGCACCTTGTGCGACAAAACCCTTTCAAGGGGCACTTCTAAGTAATATTCTTGTGGGACAACACGCATGTTGCCCTATTTAAAAACATACCATAACAATGACCTGAAGAGGGCACACAGCAAGAGAAGTGGAGAGCCGCTGTCAGTGACTGAGTATGTTAATGGCTGCATGGGTGAGTGATTGGGTGTGTTGGTGGCTGCATGAATAAGTTGCTGCCTCTGTGAGTTACTGTATAGATGAGAAAATGTCTATATAAGTTCCTGTCTAATTGAATGGAAGTTTGTGATAGTGGCTATATAGGTGAGTGAGTGTGTGCATTAGTGCCTATTTGAGTGACTAGCTGGGTGAGTGAGTGTTTGTATACGTGAGTGACTGGGTGTGTGACTGTAAGTGTGAGTGAGTGATTGGGTATCTGAGTGCTTATATCAGTGTGTGAGTTGGTTTGTGAGTGAACAAGTGGGTACATGGTCTATTGTATGAATAAGATAGTGGGTATGTGAGTGGCTGTATGAGTGAGTGTGTGAGTGCTTATGAGTGAGTAAGAGGATTGGTCAGAGTTAGTTTGGATGACTGATTGAATATATGAGTAGGTCTATGGGTGAGTGAGTGGGTGTATAGGGAAATGAGTGAGTGTCTGAGTGGCTGTATGAGTGAGTGAAAGGGTGCATGAATAACTCTAAGGGTAAGTGGCTGGATGTGTGAGTGGCTGCACGAGTGACTGCATGAGTAGATGAGTAGTAGTCTGGGTGAATGAATGGTTGTATCAGGTACTGGTTAGGCGAATGAGAACATGTCTTAGTATCTCTATGAATAAGTGAGTGGGTGTCTAGATATCTGTGTAGGTGCTTGAATGTGTGAGTGGCTATATAAGTGAGTGATTAGATGGATGAGTGTCTTTATATGTGAATGAGTGGGCATGTAGTGACTATAGGGGTGAGTGACTGTATGTGAGTGGTGCTTTGAGTAAGTGACTGGCTGACTGCATGTGTGAGTGGCTGTGTGAGTAAATGTCTGTGTGAGTGGCTATTTGAGTCAATGAGGGAGGCATGACCCATTGTATGAATAATATAGTGGGAATGTTAGTTGCTGTATGAGTGACTGACTAGCTGTGAGAGTGGATGTCTGGGTGAGTGAATGGGTGTGTGACTGCCTGCATAAGTGAGTGACTGGTGTGTGAGTATCTATATGGGTGAGTGAGTGGATGTATTAGTGCTTGTGTAATTAAGTGGTTTTGTGAGTGACTGTATAGATGAGTGACTGAGTGTGTTCATGTCTATATGGGTGAGAGTGTGTGTTTTAGTTTCTGTATAGGTGAGTGACTGGGTGTGTGAGTGGCTGCATAGGAGAGAGACTAGGGGCCTCATTTACATTATTTTGGCGCATGGCAGCACAGCAGTCCTTACTGCTGTGCTCCCGTGTGTCAAAATAAAAGGTCAGAAATTTGCTATATCTACAAGATACTGCACATTCCTGTCCTACCCTGCACTGGTATACAAACAGCAGCTGTGCACCAGCGTAGACACCCTTGTGTCATTTTGCAAGGGAGCCTGTGCTGAGGGGATGAGTGATTTTGTGCAGGAAGGTACACCTTCTTGCACAAAAGTAATAATTTAAGGCATTTTCCTCTTTCTATGTGTTCTGCAGAATGCAACGCACATAGAAAGAGGAAAAAATAGGAGAAATAGACGTATTTCTTCTCGTTGCACCTCCTTATGCTTCCCCTGAGGGAATGGATTCTGACACATTCCTAGTTTTACAAACTGTTGTAAATCTGGGAGTGGGTCAAGTTCCATGGATGTTGCATGGGAACACCCAGAGCAACACCCATTAAACACCCCTTTCACGCTGAGTTTATCCTAAATTATCCTAATTTTAAGGCTTTCGGTATTCACAGAAGGCATTTAGGAGTCCTAAAGTTAGGAGTCCTAACTATACTACTACTAAACTGAGAAAAATCCTAATTTTAAGACTTTCGGTATTCACAGAAGGCATTTAGGAGTTCTAAAGTTAGGACTCCTAACTTCTGTGAATACCGAAATGAGTAAGTGCCTTCTGTGAATACCAAAATGAGTAAGTGCCTTCTGTGAATACCAAAATGGTAGTAAGTTTAGGATTTTGTCTTAAGTTAGTTCTGTGAATCGGGCCCCCTAATTTTAAGACTTTCGGTATTCACAGAAGGCATTTAGGAGTCCTAAAGTTAGGAGTCCTAACTATACTACTACTAAACTGAGAAAACTCCTAATTTTAAGACTTTCGGTATTCACAGAAGGCATTTAGGAGTCCTAAAGTTAGGACTCCTAACTTCTGTGAATACCGAAATGAGTAAGTGCCTTCTGTGAATACCAAAATGAGTAAGTGCCTTCTGTGAATACCAAAATGGTAGTAAGTTTAGGATTTTGTCTTAAGTTAGTTCTGTGAATCGGGCCCTGTGTGTCTGTGAATGATTTAGTGGCTGCATATGACTCTACCTTGGTGCATAATTTTTCAGACTACATTTGCTGAACTAAACTGAAGGTAATAATTTGGACATCAGCAAAGCCAAGTGGTGGCAAGGTATGCCAACTGCTCTTCGTGACTAAAAACACTCTCCAAGGGTATATTTAAGAATTCTTTATGTGGTTCAACAACTATTTAGAGACATCTAAACATTTAGCACTAAACATACTATTGGAAAAGAAAAAAAAGATAAATATATGTTAGTGTTTTATTTAAAAATTGCAGAAATTTAACAATACACATTGGCCATGCTGTAGCAGTGTTGCAGGGATTCTGCACATATAAAGATCTATGAGCAGGATTATGGGACCTCAGTATATAGGGGCTGAGCCTTCCTACCAACTTAGTGCCCACAAGCCCATGACCGTCTAGCTATAGTGTCTCACTCGCTCTCCTACTCACAAATGGAGAAACCAATGATTAGAAATCCCAGACCTCAACACTCCCGGATCTCTCAGAAATCACGGTAACAAGACACACCTTTTCTTTCAAACTCTTGTACTTGTCCACAGTAAGATCTGACAGAGACACGCAGATAGTTTGAAATATTTATTTTAACTAATGTGCTCTAAAATGCAGTGTACGTGCCACAAAAAGCATAAAGATGCATAACGCCAATATCATTAGTATTGCAGTAAGGCCATATATCATAAAGGGAGATGTCATTATACAAAGACTATGGAGAAAGGACTACAGTGCCTATGCTCCCTCCCCTTGGCAAGAAGAAGTATTATTATATAATAGAAGATCTCTGGGCTTTTTCAACAGACCCCATACCTCAGGCCATAGATCGTATTTCTACATCACAGGTGTGAGTTGCTCTTCTCTCTGGGAAGGTCCCAGTCCAAGTGTGTGTTTCCTAAGTGTGCATCCCCATAATATCAAAGTACGAGCCTCCAGCAAAACCAGCTGCGTTGGTATGTTTTGTCTAGGTGCTAGGGCCTGACAAGAACAAAATAACAAAAGGTTGTGTTTATCGACCTTGCTCACAATGTTCAGCCTAAACTCCAGGACAAGGCAGAAACGAGCACAGCAGAGAGTTTTCATGTGAAAGGCATAAACAGAGTCTTGCAAAAATAAAGACATGTACTGACGTGCGCAAAACTAGCTTAACTCAAAGATGTCGACAATGTTCCTAGCGACCGCGTGACACCCTCCCCTTGGCCAGGTTGTAGTGCATAGACAAACAGATGTCAATGATAACCTGAGCCAAATCGCATTATGTTCCACCCAAATAGAGTCAATCGAAAAGCACAAATTAAAAAACAAAAACAAAAAAAAAAAAATATATATATATATATATATATATATTCACTGAAAAAAACATAGGTTTCAGGGGCGTTATAGTTAGCTGGACTTTTCACTCGTATAAAACCATTGAAATTCCCCCGTTATAGTTAGTTCAGCTAACTATAACTGGCGCGCCCGCAATGCACTGCTGATGACGTCACATATTACATCACTCATGACATGGTCAGTGACATCACTCATGACATCACTCATGACATCTCAAATGACATCACTGCTGACATCATCCAGTGAATGTGTGTTTTTCTGAAAATTACATATGTTTTATATATGTATATCTCAAGGTCGATGCAAGAATAAATGGGTATATAAGTGTCTAAATGGATGATTTGTTTTTGAAAAATTGATTGTATAACTGACAGATTAAGTGTATTTTAGTGTATACATGGCTTAGTGAGTAATGTTTAAAGGTGTAAATATCTGTATCAGTTTCTCACTTTGTGTATAAGTGGCTGCATGGGTTGGTGAGTAGCTACATGAGTATCTATATAGGTTATTAGTTGGTTTTTTGAGTATCAGTATGAGTGTCTGAGTGTCTGTATGGTTCGGTGGGGGGTATTACGTAGTGCATAGGTGCATGAATGAGTGACTCACTGTTTGTATGTGTTGAAGACAGCATGTGTGCAGGACTGTATGGGTGGATGAGTGTGTGCATGGGTGTGTTAGTGAGTGATAGACTGTCTCAATAGTGTCTTTATGAGTAACTACATAAACTAGTATATGTGGCTATTGGTGTAAATAAGTGAGTATATGTGAGAGTGAGAGATTGAAAGAGTTCCTGTATGAATAAGTATGTGTTTCTATAAGTGATTGTTTAAAAGACTAAGTATGTGTAAGTTTCTGTAGAAGTAAGTGTGGTGGTGTGTGTATAACTGTATATGCAAGTAAATGGATGTTTGTTTCTTTATTAGCATGAGTGACTATGTGTGTGAGTAACTCTATGGATGAGTGGCGTTGTGTAACAGGATGTATAGGTGTGTGAGTACATATGATGAGTGAGTACATGTATGAGTGACTGTATAGGACTGTTGGTGAATGAGTGGATGTGTATGTGGATCTTAGAATTACTGAATAGGTTGTTGTAAATGGTATTGGTATGTCCATTGTTTTGAACATTGTAGTTTCTATTTTTGAATGTGTGTATCAAAGGATATATTAGGGGAAGAGGAGGTCTGCCACTCTATCACAAGGATGATGTAATCAGTGATGTCATTAGTGATGTCATTTGAGATGTCATCAGTGATGTCATGAGTGATGTCACTTACCATGTCATGAGTGATGTAATATGTGACGTCATCAGCAGTGCATTGCGGGCGCACGAGTTATAGTTAGCTTTACTAACTATAACAGGGGAATTTCAATGGTTTTATATGAGTGAAAAGTCCAGCTAACTATAACGCCCCTGAAACCTATGGTTTTTTCAGTGAATTTCTAAGGTTTTTAAATGCTAATTCCTAACTATAACGTGCCTGAAACTATGGTTTTTTCAGTGAATTTCAAAGGTTTTTTAAATGCTAATTTCTAACTATGCCTACAGAGATAGGACATGTGAAGAAAGAAGAAAAAACACACAGATAGAAAAAAAAGAAATGCAGAAAGAAGCAACACTAGTCCTCAAAGACGAAGAAAAGTGCAGGAAGAAGGATAACGTGCAGAAAGAACAAACAGAAGAGCAGAAAGAAGCCTTGTTGCAAAATCATCCTGTACCCTCAACTTTTTCAGACGGATACTGGTGGTAACTGAGTCTGACTTACCAGTCCTAGAGCCAGTGCTATGTTAAAAGACACTCAGAATACAGTGAAAACACCTACATACACTAGGGAACACTATGCGTTGGGGTCCCCCTGTGATCAGCAGGACCTCCTCTGTAAGCCCCTAGTATATAATAGGGCAGAGGATTAAAATTACCTCTTAAAACACGCCACAGGGCGTGTTTGCACACGTCACCTCAGGCCCCGTCCCCTCACTTCCACACTGTGTAAACACGCCCTGTGGCCGTTTTAAGTTGGGAGATTAAGTCCCCTTGAATCCTGAGGGTCCCTAGGGTCCAACTAGCCCACTAGGTACCTCCAGTAAGCGCCACAGAGCTGCGTTGCAGAGAGGTGTAAAAAGGGGCACGGCCTAGACCACCTCTCTGCAACGCAGCGGAGTGGTGCTTACTGGAAGCACCTGGTGGGCTAGTTGGCCCCCAGGGTCCCTCAGGATTGAAGGGGAATTATTTCCCCAACTTAAAACGCGCCACAGGCCTTGTTTGCACACGTTAACTCAGGCCCCGTCCCCTCCCTTCACCACTGTGTAAACACACCCTGTGGCCGTTTTTAGTTGGGAGATTAAGTTAATTTGAATCCTGAGGGTCCCTAGGGTCCAACTAGCCCACTAGGTACCTCCAGTATGCGCCACAGAGCTGCGTTGCAGAGAGGTGTAAAAAGTGGCACGGCCTGGACCACCTTTCTGCAACGCAGCTCAGTGGCACTTACTGGAAGCACCTGGTGGGCTAGTTAGCCCTCAGGGGCCCTCAGGATTGAAGGGGAATTATTTCCCCAACTTTAAACACGCCATAGGGCGTGTTTGCACACGTCACCTCAGGCCCCGTCCCCTTCCTTCCCCACTGTGTAAACATGCCTTGTGGCCGTTTTTTAAGTTGGGAGATTAAGTCCCCTTGAATCCTGAGGATCCCTAGGGGCAAAATAGCCCACTAGGTACGTCCAGTAAGCGCCATTGCAGAGAGGTGTAAAAAGGGGCACGGCCTGCACCACCTCTCTGCAACGCAGAGCAGTGGCACTTACTGGAAGCACCTGGTGGGCTAGTTGGCCCCCAGGGTCCCTCAGGATTGAAAGGGAATTATTTCCCCAACTTAAAACGCGCCACAGGGCATGTTTGCACACGTCACCTCAGGCCCCGTCCCCTCCCTTCACCACTGTGTAAACGCGCCCTGTGGCCGTTCTAAGTTGAGAGATTAAGTCCCCTTGAATCCTAAGGGTCCCTAGGGTCAAACTAGCCCACTAGGTACCTCCAGTAAGCGCCACAGAGCTGCGTTGCATAGAGGTGTAAAAAGGGGCGTGGCCTCAGAACACCTGTCTGCAATGCAGCTCCCTGGCGCACACTGGAGATACCTGTTGGGCTAGTTGGCCCTCAGGGACCCTCAGTATTGAAGTGGAATTAATTCCCCAACTTACAACTGGCCAGGGGGCGCATTTGCAGAGTGCTGGAAGGAAGGGGCGTGGCCTCCAGCGCGATGCCGCTCTTTTTTTTATTTAATTTTTTTAAGAAGGAGGGCTGTGTGGCCCCTCTTCTTTTTCTAATTTACTGGCCCTGGGGACCCCATCCCCAGGGCCTGCACCCTAATTTTTTTTGTTGAAAAAAATAAATTTGGCGCTCCCAAGGCCTTAATCGGCCCCGGTGACCCCAACCCCCTGGTCATGGATTTTTTTTATTTAAATTCTTTAGGAGGGGGCTGCGTTGCCCCCCTCCTCAGGCCACTTATGGCTCCGGGGACCAAATCCCCCTGGGCCGGCCTTTGTATTTTATTATTTTAAAAATATATATATTTATAGAAACACCTAGGACATGCTGGACAAACTGTATGTACCTATCTCCATGACGATTTGCGTGATATTCATTAAAAGGCGACTATGCATAGAATGAATCCACATGGAATGTATTTACACCGCTAGTGAAGCTCTGACATGTCTGACGCCCTACCGTGCCTAATCCCGGCACCCTTGTCGTTTATTTATACAAACATGGGTAGCTATTCACGGGCACATTTAATATACACGCACACCAAGCCATTCAAAGAAGATTCGACAAAAATTCGACCAAACTATGCAAGAAACCCCCCTCACGGTTAATAAAAAACACATCCACCGCCGGATGTGTAATACTTTTTATTTTACTCTCTGGAAAGGAGACGAACCTCACTTGAGAGTCACAGTGTGCTCCTGGCTGAGCCCAATGCTGTGTTACACCCACCAGTGCCCTCCGATTGCCTCACACTTCCGTGTTGTATTCCACCAGCTAGTGCGTATGCTATGACACTCTCTAGCCCATGTGCACTGTAATACCACCCCGTGAATATGTCATGCCACACTTGCTTTCGCACGGGTTATATTGCCCCATCTAACGTGCCTTCCTCGATGTGTATGTTATAACGCACAGCGCTATGCCATACATATTACAATCTGGGATCCATATCTTTGTCACAGTGCATATGCAACGTTGCACTCCCCAGCACATATTTTATATTACAACTTTAGAGACTAGTTATGTTACACAACACTGCCCTGTGCATATTACACTCCAAGGCGCATATCGCATAGCACGCGCTAGTGCCTGTGCTATCTCGCGCTCTCCAATGAATCTGTCTTTGCGCACAATGTATTGCATATTATATATCATGCCCCGGTTCATCTTATATCACACTTTTTGGTGCATAGTTTAGACCATATACTACATCTAGTTTTCATTTTCAATCGGGCTCTCAGGACTTTGTTCTATATAACACTGCGTCCACCTACCGTTTTCCTGGGCATTACATTTTGCGATGGGGGTGGAGGGTCAGGGGGTGTTTCTGCCAAGTGAGCCCGGAGTCACAGTCACAAACGTCCTCTTCTTCCTGAATAAAAGTGAGATTATGCTGCATACTTGTTCATATTTTAAGTAGTTCGCACAGACACACATTTTAAAAACAATAAAGTTCCTAATACCCACCTTCTCTGAACAGTTAGCTTGCTGCCCCATCCCCCTCCTCCCTATCCTCTGTTGTCTGAATCCATGGACTATCCTCCTCCCTCCTGCCATGCATGGTCTGATGTGCTGCCACTGCCCTCCATTTAGCATGATGTACCAGTCCACTCCTCCTGCCCTCCATTACCCAATTCTATGGCCCATCATTGACCTCCTGCTTAGCCTCTGGGCTTAACTTGCTGCCCCTATTCTCCTTCCCCCTGCCCTCCGATGTCTTTGTGCATGCCCCTGCTCCATCCTTTTTGCCCACTATGTTCCATGGACCTGCCACTCCTATCTACTCTAAATGTGTTCTGTTGAGCTGCAACTCCCCTCCCACCTGCCTAGCATTGTCAGATGACTGTAACCTGTCCCTGCCACCTCCACCCTGCCTGTCCACATGCCATGCCCCTATCCCCTTCCTCCTGTCCTCCATGGTCCATTTTACTGCCACACCCTTCTGCCCTCCCTGATCTGTTGTGCTGCAACTGCTCCTCCTGCCGACCCGCGCGGTCTGTTGTGAGGCCCCTTACCCTCAACTCTCTGGTCTGTGCCCAGGTCCTGACCCTCCCTTCTATCCTCCATGGTCCTTTGTGCATGCCCCTGCACCCTCCTTCTTGCCCATCATAGCCATTGTGCTGCCACTAACCCTCCCGCTTGCTATGCATGGTCTTCTGTGCTGCCATGGCCCCTCCCACCTTCCCTGTGCGGTCAGCTAGCTGCCCCTGACCCCCTCCCACCTTCCCTCCATGGTCTGTGTGTATGCCACCATAGTCTCTCCATGGTGTGTCTTGTTTCTAGTGCCCATCCTGCCTGACCTCCATGGTCATCTTGCTGCTCCTGCCCTGCTACCTTGCCCCCAGCCCTCTGTTTCCATGTGCAGACCCCCTATTCCCTCCCTCCTGGCTTGTCTGTTCCATTGTAATGCCCCTGATCCGTCCGTCCTGCCCTTTATGGTCTGTTATGCTGCAGCTTTCTCTCCTGTCTGTCCATTATGGTCAGCTAGCTACCATTGACTCTTTCCCATCTGTTCTCTGTTGTCCATGTGCATGGTCCTGTCCCCTCCCTATTGCTTTCTATGGATTGTTGTGCTGCACTCCCGTCCCGCATGCGCTGTGTGGTGTATTGTGCTGCTGCAAACCCTGATGCCTGCCCTGTAGGGTCAGTTTGGTGCACCTCTCCATGTCCCTCCTGTCCTCTGTTATCCGAGTCCATGTCCCTACCCCAATTCCTCCTGCCTACCATGATTCAATGTACCATACTTGCGAACATTTTGAACTTGGTAAGAGGGAGATTTTGAAAAAAAACTGGGGTATTGATTTTTCCCTTTGAGTTACATTGAAAAAGAGGAGATTGTAGACAGGAGACAGATCAAATAAAGCCCATTTGAGCTTAAAAACATTGGACGTTTCCTGGCTGAAACGGGTCTGTTGGCATGTATGGTTGTACTACCACTGCCTCTTCCTTCTGCCCACAATGGTCTAATATATTGCCACAGCCTCTCTCGCCAGTCCTGTATTGTTGGTTTGTTGCCCCTGCCCCCCTTTCCACTGCCCTTCATAGTCTGTTGTGCTGCCACTGCCCTTCCTGCCTGCCCAGTGTGGTCAAATTGTTGCCTCTGCACTCTCCTACCTGCCTTCAATTTTCAGTGTCTGTGCCCCTGGCCTCTGCCTCTCAACAGTATCCCAATGAACAAGTAGATTGCTAACATTCTATATTTATTACAAAAGTGTGGAACGCCTGACGTCATCTTGATGTAATCAAAACTGTAATACCTAGAGTATTTCCTTTAGAAATATATATGAGAGTGTCTTATTTGCATCAAAATTATGGTTAGTGCTCTAAAAAACTCAAATGAGGACATATTTTCTGAGTTTTCAAATAGGGACAAAGAACTTTAAAATTATTTGTAATCTTTATGTTTTTCTATCCAGTTGACCACTTGATAAAATGTTGCACCTTGGCGAGAGGATGTGGTGTTACTTCCAGAGCTGCAGACTTTGCAACTGGGGAACCAGGTTGGAGTTTCTGCATCAGCTCAACATTCTGTGATTGTGGTCAAATCACTTAATCTCCCCATGTCTACAACCAAAATGAATTTGATCTTGTGTGATGTAACCAATGCTAATGTAAAGCATTCCAATACCTGACAAGTCTGCACTATATAAAACTGCAAATACACAAAAATAAGTGTTTTGCACACTTCTGTCATTGGCTACATGTGGGCTACATCTGGGTGATATTTGTGCTGCATTTAGGCTCTTTTGTGTCTGGTGGCCATCTTGGGAGATTTATTTGTTATGAAGTTTCCTAATTTCCTCATTTACTGCAGTCTCCTCAGTAGGAAATGCTTTCAGTTTTTTACTTTGATTCCATCAAGAAGGTATTCAGATATGTCACACATTTGCCATAAATTCTGAATGTTAGCACTCTAGTTGCTCATTAGATCACTGTAGTAAAGCTACTGCTCACCACGGAAGTCTGCTGCTGGTATTAAAAGTGCATGTTTCAGTCTGCACATCAGAAGTTTTTTAATGAAATAGAAGAGGATTTGAGAAGTCACTCAAAATGTGCCCTAATTTTTCTTTCTTCAGCACTAATCATAATTTCTATGGCAAAATGAACCCCCTCATTGTGTTCCTTTGTTAAATTAAATGTTTTAAGTGTTACCAGTTTATTCCAATCAAGATGGCTTCAGGTGTGTCATACTTTTGTCATAAGTAAGACAGTAAGCGCTCTAGTTGTTCTTAAGAACACTCTGGGACATTCTATCATTAGGCTATACTTGGGCTACGTCTGGGTGATATTTGGGCTACATTTGGGCTCTTTTGTCTCTGGTGGCCATCTTGGGAGATTTATTTGTTATGAAGTTTCCTAATTTCCTCATTTACTGCAGTCTCCTCAGTAGGAAATTATTTCAGTTTTTTACTTGGTTCCATCAAGAAGGCATTCAGATGTGTCACACATTTGCCATAAATTCTGAATGTTAGCACTCTAGTTGCTCATTAGATCACTGTAGTAAAGCTACTGCTCACCAGGGAAGTCTGCTGCTGGTATTCAAAGTGCATGTTTCAGTCTGCATGTCAGAATTTTTTCATGACATAGAAGAGGATTTGAGAAGTCAAAATGTGCCCTAATTTTTCTTTCTGCAGCACTAATCATAATTTATATGGCAAAATGAATCCCCTCATTGTGTTCCTTTGTAAATTAAATGTTTTAAGTGTTACCACTTTATTCCATTCAAGATGGCTTCAGGTGTGCCATACTTTTGTCATAAGTAAGACTGTTAGCGCTCTAGTTGTTCGTTAGAACACTCTGGGACATTCTGTCATTGAGCTATACTTGGGCTACATCTGGGTGATATTTGGGCTACATTTGGGTTCTTTTGTCTCTGGTGGCCATTTTGGGAGACTTATTTGTTATGATGTTTCCTAATTTCCTCATTTACTACAGTCTCCTCAGTAGGAAATACTTTCAGTTTTTTACTTTGATTCCATCAAGAAGGCATTCAGATGTGTCACAAATTTGCCATAAATTCAGAATGTTAGCACTCTAGTTGCTTATTAGATCACTGTAGTAAAGCTACTGCTCACCAGGGAAGTCTGCTGCTGGTATTGAAAGTGCATGTTTCAGTCTGCATGTCAGAATTTTTTAATGAAATAGAAGAGGATTTGAGAAGTCCCTCAAAATGTGCCCTAATTTTTCTTTCTGCAGCACTAATCATACTTTCTATGGCAAAATGAACCCCCTCATTTTGTTCCTTTTTAAATTAAATGTTTTAAGAATTACCACTTTATTCCAACCAAGATGGCTTCAGGTGTGCCATACGTTTGTCATAAGTAGGACTGTTAGCGCTCTAGTTGTTCTTTAGAACACTCTGGGAAGCTGCAGTAGAACACAAAGGAATCAACTGACAGTCTCTGCCCTTGTTGGATGTACATGTTTTACTGAGAATGTCAGACTTCATTCTCACATGACTGAGAAAGATAATGTGAATTTACAGAAAATATGCTCTCAGCTTATAGATCACCTTCCAAACCTCTGTGGGAAAAGCATGAGAAAATAGTTTTCTCTCAAACATGATTCATGATATCACAGCAGAAGGCTTTTTCACATGGTAAAATCACCTTAGAACACACCACAATTCCTAAAATGAGTATGGTACCATCAACAAATGATTTATAATGTAACTAAAGTCTTAAAACCTTCTATTAACTGCAATGCTTTTTAATGAGGTGCTATCATGTATATTGGTCCCAAGATAGCTGCCAACACTTCTTGGATGAAGTGCTGACAGCCAATCAGATCTCACGATGAGATGTGTGGTTAGGCTCCGCCCAGATATATACGTGATTTTACTTTTGACTTTCTCAGGCACTGCTGAACGGATTTACACCATTTAAGCAAAAGGCACATGCCTGACCTGAGGACTACCTCTTTGCCAAATTTCAAGTAATTCTGTTCAGCTGTTCGGGCTGTACCTTCGACTAAAGGTCCTATGGGAAAATGCATGGGGAAAACGCATTTTGGGACCACCCTTTTTTCTCAGCCCCCGCTTGACGAATCACCCCGAGACTTTCAGGGTAGGAGCTGAGTGGAGCGCCCCATTAGTTTTGAAAATTTCACGAAGATAAATCAACCGGCGCCAAAGTTATTCAAAATAGAATTTTCAGATTTCCTATGGGAACTCGGTCCTAACTATAACTATCTACTGGCGACCGCCAGTAGATAATACAGTCTAGTCAGAAAAATCAAAAAGATTGTACACACCGTGGAATGCAAGGTGCTCCAAAAGAGCATCATTATTGTTTAGAAAAAAAGAGGGATGCCATCCAATTCAGCAGAGGTAATCCAGTGCATCCAGCAACAGAATGGGGCAACTTGCATGATATTCGATGAAGCTCTCCTGTAAGAGATGTTTAGCAGCCTCACAGATATCCCAATAAGCCATGCCTCCAAGTGCAGCTGCACGCATCATAGGGGCGTCACCAGAACAGTCCTGGTCATGGGCCAGCAAGGGACCCACCAACAGATCATAATCTGGGTCAGCACCTGATTTTGAGGAGAGGCAGATATCCAAGACCCAAAAGAAAGGACACTGTCAGCAATGGAACACAGGTGGCAAGCAAGTGAAGTAGGCGAAACAAAAGGTAAGCCCATAGCTCGCACTCAGGTTTGCCAGTGGCAAGCATACAAAAAGTTGCTGTATTCGTTTACAGTATAGCTGCCATGGGCCTGGTCTGTGCAGAACCACAGGATGGGCATCCATTGCGTAACAGGAGCAGAGGTACCAGCATTTGACACGCCAGCAAGCGGATAAGTGGAAAACCTCCGAAGGTGCTGTAAAAAAAAGAATGTATAAAGGCCGGTATTACTCCAATAATCGTCCGAAAATATGAAACACGGCCAGAACCAACACGTTTAAAAAAATGTGCAAGGCCTTCCGTATTAGACACATTAAAGATCTGGTGAATCAGTTCCTCAAAATGCAGTGGAAGATTTATATTCAGCAGTGACTGAATCTCACTAGATGTTGTAGCCACCTGCAATTCAAAGGTCTCTCGAGCAGAAGTGAGAGCAACTTCTTTGAAACAATAGCACTTTGAGTCTGCTTAGTTTTGTTTTTTTGGTAAACTTTTTTTATTATTTAATAACAATCTTCTTCTTCTTTGTCGAAGGCGAGGGGCGGTTGACATATATCTCCTCGATAGGAGTTCCACAAGCCCCATATGCGGGTCCACTTCTTAGGACAACCTCGGGCTACATATACCGTTTTTTCGTGAAACATTGCCCAATCCACATCCTTCTTCCAGTCACCCACCGTAGGAGGGAGTAGCACACCCCACCGCTGAGCAATATTCCGCTTGGCTAACATGAAACCCAGGGTGGCCCATTGTGTTGTGTAGTCATTCAGATAGCGCCATGAAGCCCCCGGGCGTACGAGCGCTTAACAAATGTCAAATAACATTAACATTAACATTAACATATGTTGGCTCCCAGATATTTAATAAGCCTCTACGGGCTTCTACGTGGAGACGAGCAGACAGGACAGTATTAATGATATTGTGTATGTTACGCCATTATGGTTGAATTATCTCGCATTCCCAAATTATGTGCATAAAGGTGCCCAACTGACCACATCCCCGTCTACAATCCCCTCCATCTACCCTCCCCATCCATACCAATTGGGGCCCGGTCACATAAACTCTGTGGAGGATTTTTAGTTGGACTAGCCGGAGACGAGCTGGTATTGCCACTACTCTAGGTGAGGAAACAGCCTCCTGCCATTACTCATCGTCCATTTCTATGCCATCGTTAGTCCATTTCTCTCGGAGGGTTTGAAGAGGGTCTGGCTTGTTGCTTACTAGGTTTTTATATATCAGTAAAATGGTCCTATCAGGGATGTGACCGTCCAGTACTCTATCTTCTAGCGGGGAAGATTCGGGTGGTGTGGCCCCTCATTGCAAATGAGTGTACAAAGCTTGCCTAACCTGTGTGTAGCAGAAGAATTCCTTGCCGGCTAATTTGAATTGTTGCAATGCGGTGAATGACTTAATATCCGATTTGTCCCACATATCACCTATACGTGAAAGACCTATAAGATCCCACTTGTCAAATCCCTTACTCTTCCACAAACTACCTAGCCGTTCTGATTCCCATAATGGCGTTGCGAGTGTAAGCCTGTGCCCCCAGCCAAGACTTTTAGTGGCGGCGTGCCAGACATGTACTGAGTGTTTGGTAGGGCCCATGAGTTTAAAGCGCCGCGGCTTAGAATAGAGGGCTCTATTGAAGTTCCCCCCAGAGAGGAGCCATCTGTCCATTCTATAACTCGGGTTCTCAGGTAGGGCATAGGTGCAGTGATTAATGGAGGCCAAGTGGGCCACCCAGTAGTACATTTTAATATCGGGGAGGCTGATGCCTCCATCATACCAGTTCAGGGAAAGCTTATGCAGAGCGATACGCAACTTGCCATTCCATAACAGGTCTCGCTGGAGGACTTCCACCTCTCTGAAGTAGGACGCAGGAATCGGATCTAAGGAGTTCTGTAGGACATATAAAAATCGGGGCAAAGACAGCATTTTAAAAAGGGCTGCCTTTCGCAGAAGGGAAAGGGGGAGTGACTTCCATCTGCTTATGTCTTTTAGCAGCCTGAGCAAGGGGGGGGTGTAGGTTATGGGTATAGTGAAGGGAGGGGTCTAAAGAGTATTTGAATCCCCCAGTGCATGTCTGTATGGGACACCCCTGCGGCGGGATCGGCGGCTCTCCTGCCACCACAAACAACAGGGATTTATTCCAGTTGATAGAGTATCTAGAAAATCTGCCGAAGACAGTGACGATATCTGGGACCACAATCAAGGACCGCCTTGGAGAGGTCAAATAAAGCAGGATATCATCCGCGTAAAGGGAGATGCGGTCTTCCCATTTCGGGGACCAACACATACCCCGAATCATCGGGTCTCTGCGTATCCAGACCGCAAGTGGATCCAACGCCAGTGCAAACAGGAGGGGGGACAGTGGACATCCCTGCCGGGTCCCCCGACCCAACTCAAAGGTGGCCGATTTTTTGTTATTGACTACTACTTGGGCAAGGGGCTTATTGTACGATAGTTGCACCTATTGAATATACTTCGGGCCCAAGCCCAACTTCTCCAACACCGCCCATAGATACGGCCATTCAATGGTGTCAAAAGCCATGGCGGCATCCAGGGAGACTATGATAGCCGGTTCCAGGATAGAAGCTGCCCTGCCCAATTGAGTGCAGTGTTACGGTGCAGAATAAATCCAGATTGATCCGAATGAACTAGGGTCTCGATCACTGTTATCAGCCGATTGGCCAGGAGTTTGGCCAAGATCTTGGGCTCTGCATTCAAAAGGGAAATCAACCTGTATGACCCACAATTAATTTTGGGTTTTCCCTCCTTATGAATAGTGATGATGGTGGCTGTCCTCTGGTCTGGTTGCAGGAATCCCTTGTCCCTAGATTCTTCATACATATTCCTAAAGTATGGGGCCAGTCTGTCTGGTTTAAGTTTGTAGAGTTCAATCAGCAACCCGTTAGGACCAGAGGCCTTGCCTGAATTAAGGGATCTGATTGCTTTTGCTAATTCGTCGTTTGAGGAATCATGGTCATGGTCGTCCATTGATATCTTAGGCAGAGTTATGTTGGCTAGCATTTGATGGGAGTCTTCTTTAGAATATGGAGCAATTGAAGAGTAGACAGTACTAAAATGGGCCGCAAACAGGTCCAAAATATCTTGAGGATCTGTAAGGGGCCTACCTCCTTGCCCATGGAGCTCTGGTACCAGTTAGCTTGCCCATTCCTTCTTGTCTAACCACACTAATAGTTTCCTGGCTTTGTCTCCCACCTCATACAGCCGTCCCTGCACTGCTCTCCCCAAGGTCTTAGCTTGGTCAGTCGCCAGCATCCTATATTCCAGCTGTTTGAGTTTGAGATGGTGAAGTTTGTCAGGTGTGATATCTGATTCCAGGTCAGATTCCAGCTGGCTAATCTCTGTCTCTACGGCCACCATCTCCCTCCAGTGGTCCTTTTTCTTCCCCTAGATCAAGGAGAGGGCCTGACCCTGAATCACCGTCTTCAAGGCCTCCCATAGTGTCTGCGGTGACTCTACCGAGCCTTCATTATCAATAAAATAGTTGTCTATTATCGCGAGGATTTCCTTACGATTCTTGGGGTCACGGAAATAACACGGGTTAAATGGGGCCACCCAACCCACCTGTTTATAGTTAAAAACCACTTGAAGCCAAATTGGTGAATAATCAGAAATGCCTCTAGCGAGGTGTTTAATCTCCTGAACGTGGGTAATTTGGGATGCAGGGATCAAAAAATAATCTATACGGGATAAGCTCCCATGTTCCCCGGAGTGGAAAGTGTGCTGCAGTGTGTTTAGGTGATAGGCCCACCAACTGTCTACCAGTCCCATAGACTCAAGGAACTCGGGAAGAGTCTGCTTAGTTTATTGAAGTCTGTTTTCAAAGTGGGAATGGAAGGCCACAGGGAGCCATCTACAATCCCATGCAGAGGTGGAAAAAGAAAATTGCTGCAACAATTAACCCGTTCGGAAACCGTTACTATATACGGAATGCCTGCCCGTAACCTGCAGCATTTGTGGTTATTCAGGATAAGATAACTACCGTTAAAAAGCAATGTGAGCATGGGAATTATTAAAGGGACTGGTGTTCCTTTTAGAGAATAGGCTAAATTGGGTGCTGACACGTTGCAAGCGCCATGAAGTTCAACCCACATACAGATTAACGCATGTCCCACTGTAAAATCACAGTCCTCCCCTTCTCGTAGACATTGAAAAGTAAACTGTAACAACCACATTTCGTACAGGAATGTTCTACCCAGGGGTTCAGATCTACCAATAGGATAATATTTCATACATGCAGTAAACTGAAACAGGGAAATGGGTATAGAAATAACCCCATGTATCAACCATACTGAAGACTCAATCTCTGCTATCGAGAATGGTAGCTGTTCTAACTTCTCAATATATAGCAGTGTGTATGTCGAATCTTTCATGGACATAAGTGTTTGTTTATCAGTAAAATTTAAAGGGCAAAAATAGGGCAGTCGTGTTTAAATAATCCCAAGGAACTTTCTCATTTTTAATGTTTGCAAAGTCCAGCCAAATTGCATTACACAGCCCAATTGATTTTGACCATGATACAAAACAGACATATCATTCTGCAAAATGTCAATAACAGATGAAACAATATTGTCCAAAGTGTAAACATGAGAAGACAAAGTATTAATGCTGTTGTCTACCACATCCAAAACGTTACGCAAGTTGTCCTGGTCTAGTTGTCGCAATCTGAATGCTGCCTCCATTTGGGACAGTTTCCAGATGCTGCATATGCAAAACGTTTCCGACGAGGAGACCTTGGACCTAAAAGGAAATCTGCCAGATCAATGTCTCCAGATATACGTGAGAGATGTTGTTTCACAGATGACAACAATGACTGTCACAACCACTGTTGACACAATTTACCCACAGAATATTTAATAACTGTATGTGTTTGTGGAAAGAGAGAGTCAGGTCTACTTAGCATAAATCCCCCTGTTGAATTTGAAAAATGCAACTGGCAAGCTTTAGTACCGAGGTGCCATAATAACCAGCCCAAGGGAGTAATAGTGGACGAATTGAGGGTACCATTGTGGACCATACTGTGGAAGTCCTCTAGAGGATTATTTGTATGCACCTACCAGTCATCATAAGCTGCCAATGACAGCAATGAGGAAGAATTTTAATTTTTAGCAGTAACTAAACCAAAACATGTAGTTTGTTGGACAGCCTGATTCAAGAATAACAGCTGTGACAGTATCAAACACACACAATGCAATGATTCTGTTCTCTGCACCTGCCAATCTTTGGTACCTCATATTGGTTTGAAATCAATCTTGTCTTTCCAATAATCATAACCTCTGAATGATAAACCGGTAATAAAAGTCAAAGAATATACCAATTTAGTATGGGTCCACATGAATCTTGTGTGTGTTTGTGAACTCAATTTATATTAATAGGATCGTGTGTCCGACAGATTATAGCCTGAAAAGTAGGCAAACTTACTTTTTCGAGTCTGGGAACTACCTTTAAATGGAAGAGGACAATGTTCCCATTGTGTATAATTAACCGTATTTCTGACTGTGTTTGACTTATGTGAAAAATTATGACCATAATGTCGGAAACAGAATAAATCAGCATAATTGGCAGAATTTAAACACAAATACTCAGTTTCAAAAGCAGTGTAATATTTTAAATCTGAAAACAACGAATGTACGGCATTAGCATCCCAGTCGTCTGAATGCATCCCAGGTGTTATGATGTCACCTACTGAGATAAAAAAGACGTATGGCATACAAATTGTTTCCGTTGGGCCATATATTTCGTATGGAACTTTATCCCAAACAATGCCATCTACTACTGGAACTGCTGAAATGTTATCGTGAGTTTGATCCCTTCTCATTATATGAGATGACGTGTGTGGGGCCAAAACATCATCATCCAAATGTACATCAGAATGTTCAGGCAAATCCAATCCACATGAAGAGAAATACCATTGTAAGTACCATCCAAATTTAGGTCCAAGGAGGAACCAAATAAATTCTGCGAAACCAGGAAAAGAAAATGAAAAAACTACTGGAGGGTTCCTCCACAGTAGAATTTGATGAAGAAGAGGAAGAAGTTAAAGAAAAGTTGTCTCTGTCCATGTAATAACCAACAGTTCCTAAGTGATATAGCGGTGGTCGGTTAGTGTTAAACAATGATTGTAGCCCTGTGCAGGAATGTCCACAGTAAGCTCCCTAGGCGGCGAGGCAACTTCATGCGGTGTAGCCATAGATGCGGATGACAAAACAGGCAGCACATCCATTGAGGTTTCCATTTCACGCTCCTGTAGCACAGAAGCTGCCATGGAGACATCTCTCCATCGGGCGGTTTTAGGCCTACTATTCAGTATCAGCCAAATGGTGCAAATTCACATGTTCAATGGAAATGTATTGATTCTCCTTGCATCCAGGCACTGGAGGCAAAATCAAAGTTTGAGTGCCCTTTAATCCAAGAACTGGGACTGGTGCACAGTAGGAGGGACCAAACTCTTTTTTGTTCTTTATCTTCTCCCGAACAAGATCACCCACTTTAGGAAGTCACCTTTGACTGAGATCAGCACCGCTGTGTCCTCGGACGCGTGCAACTCCGCTTTAGCAAGAGTTAAGTCTTTTGTAGATCCTGTAACATAGCACAATATTTATCTACGTGAAATGTTGCAGCCACCGCCACAACGTCTAGACCATCAAGGTCTGGCACAAACATTTTGATGCCAAAGAGCATTTCGTATGCGGTCTGCCCACCCAGAGATCTTCTTAGGAGATTATTTAGTGCATGTTGAACCCCATATAAATGAGTCAGCCAACCCCAGCAGTACCTAAGACTCTAGCTGTCAAAGACTGCTTTAAGTCATGGTTCATTCGCTCCAATATCGAAATGTCCTCAGGCCTGTATGGAGACACAAATTGCAATAGCACCCCCTCTGAATTCATTGCATCCTTGTAAGTCTTAGAGGCAAATGCATGACCTTGGTCAAAATGGAAGGTACCACAAGCAAATGTTCCCATAAAGACACTCACATCTCTAATGAAATTTCGAGCGTCAGCAATACGTTGGGGCAATACCCAATTAAATCTAGTACACAAATCCACTGCAACCAAAATATGTTTATAGGCATTGTCTGATGTCACAGGACCTCAGTGATCAAGATAAATACATCCAAATGCTTGATTGGAGATGTATAGCTGTGAGTGTGGTGGATGCACAACCATGGATGGTTTAATTTGTTGACAAATGTCACAAGAAAGAACATAATTACAAGTCTGTCCATAAAGACCACGCCACCAATAATGCTGCTACAAAAGAGACACTGTCACTGAAACTCCAGCATGAGCAGAAGCCATGCCTTCATGCATGGCAATGGTTAAAGGAATCAAAATAGAATGGACCACTTGTCCTGTGTTTACCAAGGTCTTGTCGGCTGTTTCCGTCATAAAAAGACCCTCATACATTTACACAGGTCGAGGGCGGTATATTTTCATTTTCCGCCTTTAGTGTACTGTTTCAGCATCATCATTGGGTCATTTTTAGTAAAATGCTGACCTCCACCTGGAGGAAGACCTGGTTGGTACTAACAGTAGTGGTCAGAGATAGGAGTGAATATGTGCTCGTGATAAAGTGAAAAAATGGTAAAATCCCTAAGTCACTTTCAACCTCAATGATTTATTCGGAGGCAGTGATTGGGAGGTTTAAAAAGTGAGGTCGTGCGTTTAGAATGAGTAACTTATCGTACGCACTTCTGTATGGTCATTGGTCGACATGTTTCAGCCCTCTGTGTAGTCTTGGGGCTTTCGTCAGGACCGGATTATGAGTGTAGAATCTATTTGGTTCTGCACAAAATGGTGAATTCACCACTCTCAATTATTATCGGTCAGATCAATAGTATCTGTACCTAGGAGGGAAAGAAAGACATTACAGTATAACATGGAGTTTTTTATGTGATGTTTTAGTCAATGAATAGCTGAAACAGCGTTTTTATGAACATCCACATTGGGATAGTGTCGCGCATTATTGTGCGCGTGATTAATAGTGAAAAAAGAAGAAGAAAGCTAACATGGTAGTGCGGTTTAAAAACACAGAATTGCCAGTGTCATTATGTACATGTTCTTCAATCATACACATTCATCCCAGTGTCAAGCGACCAGCCGACATTAATGTCAGACTGAGAGCTTAAACTCCTGCTTATATTGTCGGAGGATAGGGGCGTTTCTATCTTGTACACCCAAATTGTCGAGTAGTTCATGTTTAGGTTGTTTTCTAGTTGCGTGAATAACTGTTATCAAAGGTGCAACGGGATAGTTTTGGCATGCACGGTGACAGAACAGCAAGCAAACCAAAAATTAATAAACTGTTGTGAGGCTTCAGTGCCGTTTGGCGTTCTCATTCAGTCATGCGAGTTAGCGATGCTCATTACCTTAAGCGCTCGGTCTATGCGCCTCATGGAGTCACCGGCAGGCTATAGAATGTGAGTTCATTCTAGGGGAGAGAGTAAAGATTAACGCGTCTTACTTGGAGACCTTTGGAGTCTTCAGAAAGGTCCGCTCGTACGCGGTTCTCACCCGTTACTTCTTCGTAACCTGCTTGTGCTGCCTCTAGCTACGGTGCTCCGTGTGACGCGGGTGCCGGTTTCGGCTCGTTTATCATCCCGGTCATAATGAAAAGTGACAAGGGACTGTTGTATGAGTGGTTGGCATCAGTGATTGGCATGATGTCCGTGGTTCTTAAATCACGCTCATTTTTATATTATTATATACTGCCATTGGGTCAATCAAATCGTTACTTGGTGTTTATTTGTATCATCTTATTAAACTGAGTCCAGTTTTATCTTCATTGGAATTGACTGACTCAGGGATACAAATGAGTTCCTTTTTGATGCCCATGGAAGACAGACTTCAGTGGTCATGCAGACAAGTTTCCAAAAGGAATTCTTACTTTATTGACAGAGAGTATGCCATGGGACATTATCATTCATCCCTTCTGTGTCTGTGTGGAGACGATAAACCCAGCGTTGTTCTTTTTCGTAAAGAATCTTCTCTGCGTTGTAGGGTTTTGTTGTCAAATTTTCTAGCACTACCCATTTTAAGTCATCTGGGTTATGGTTTTGTTCGATGTAATGATTGCTCATTTTCGTGGTGATGCGTTTACAAGTTACATTACTCCTGTGTTCGCAGATACGGACCTTTACTTTTCGGCAGGTCATCCCTATGTATTTGAGACCACAGGGACACACGATCATGTAAATTACATGTGTCGTATTGCAATTCGTATGGTGACGTAATGTCCAGGTAAGGTTGGGTAGGAGTTGTAGTGTCTTTGTTGTTTTTGTGAGTTTACAGACTGAACAAGATCCGCATGGATAGTGTCCTACTATTGGTTTGTAATTCCAGAGAGTACTTACAGTAGTTTCCTGTTTGATGGTTTTAGGTCTTGTATGTACAAGAATATCTTTGATATTCTGCGTTCGTTTGTTGGCAAACCGTGGTTTGGGCCAGTCTAGGTTGTTCGATGTTAAAATTCCCCAGTTTTTGTTGATCATTTTCTTCACCGTGTTTGTGAGTGTACAGTAGGTGGTTACACATGTCAGTAAATCTACTGGATCTTCCCGTTGAACTGATTCAAGTAGGCTTTCCCTGGGCTGGTTTCTTGCCCTCTTTTGGCATTTTTTGATGATCTTCAGGGGGTAGTCTCTGAGTTCTAGTTTGTGTTCCAAAGCTGCTGCTTGAATTTTGTAGTCTGTTAATTTACTACAATTTCGTTTCAGTCGTAAAAACTGACCGTAGGGTAGGTTTTCCCTCAGTGGTCTGGGATGATGACTTTTGTATGATAGGATGCTGTTTTTAACTGTTGGTTTATGAAAAGTTCTTGTTTGTAGGGTGTTATTCTCGGAGAAAATAGTGACATCCAGGAAATCTATTTTCTTGTTGTTTGAAGTATAAGTGAACTTTAGGCACTCATCTCTTGTGTTGATCCAGGTCATGAAGTCCTCTAACGTTTCTTGTGTGTCTTCCCAGATTAGTAGGATGTCGTCAATATACCTTCGCCAAAACCTCATCTGGTCGCGGAAGGGATTGGCGGGGTTTTGTACCCATTGTTGTTCGAAAGTACTGACGTAAAGCCCTGCTACACTAGGAGCAAATGTGCTTCCCATGGAGGTACCGTGTCGTTGGGCGTAGAGGGTCCCTTCATATTCAAAAAAATTCTCAGTCAGGGCCATCTTACAACACTCCAGGACAAAATGTCTCGGTGTTCGATATTGCCAGTCTTCTGTGAAGAGAATGTCCTCTAGGGTTTCTAGGGTTTTCTGTTGTGGTAGGCTTGTATAAAGGCTCTCCACGTCGAGACCCACTAAGAGCATTGTTTCTTCATTATATGTTAGATTTAATAACATGTTGAGAAGATCCCTCGTATCTTTCAGATAGGTGGGCGTTTTCTGTACTATTGGTCTCAGGAATTGATCTGCAAATTGTGATAGTGGTTCAAGAACCGATCCAATCCCTGAGACTATAGGGCGTCCAGGTGGTGGTGTTTTGTTTTTATGGATTTTTGGCAGTGAGTAAAAGTATGGTGTTCTGGGTGATTTTGTTCTGAGGTATTCGGCCTCATGTTTAGAAATCCATTGATTGGTCTCAGCCTCTACTACCATGAGTTCAATGGTGTTCTGTAATCTCTTAGTTGGATCTTCAGTAAGTCGTTGGTAAAATTTAGTATCTGCAAGTAGTGTCAAGCATTGGTCGTTATATCCTTGTTTGTTTAGGAGGACAATGGCACCCCCTTTGTCAGCCGGTTTTATAACTAAGTTGGTGTTCTGACTTAGTTCTTTCATTGCTTCTTTTTCTTGCCGTGTGATGTTTATAAAAGGTTTCTTGGTTGGTTTAATGTCATCTATTTCTTTCATGATAGCTTGTTCAAAAGTTAAGATTTCTACAGGGACCATTTGGGAAGATGGACAGAAGGTCGATTTTGGTCTGAGATTGGTATCGCTTTCTTGTCTGTGATTTTCCTTGTCTTGGAAGAACGCCTTTAGTTTGATCTTTCGGCAAAATTCAGATAATTCACATTTCAATTTGAAAATATCTGTTGTCGGTGTTGGGACAAAACCAAGTCCTTTATTGAGTACTTTTTCTTGGTCTGCTGTTAAGGTGGTGTCTGTGAGGTTAATTACCAATGATTCATTGAGCTGGTTCCTGGCTGTTCTTTTGTCATGCTCCGAGTGTGCACTTGTCTCTCTTGGTCGTTCCAGGTTATACCTTTTCTTCTGCCTCTCCGGGTGTTTTGGCCTCTCCCTAAAAAAGGAGGCTGTTGTAGATTCATTGGGGGTCCCATGGTGTTTGGGCCTTGTAGGTAGGGGTTCATCCATCCTTGGAAATTTGGAACATAAGGTTGAAAAGGGAATTGAGGTTGGTCATGGTATCTTGGCATTTGCCAATTGTTGGTTCTTCTTCTTTGGTTCCTTCTAAATTGTCCTCTCCCTCTTCTTGGATTAGTTGTTTCGTCGCCGCTCCAGTCTGAGTTGTTCCCAGAGCTTTCTCCTGTTGTCTCTTCATCCTCTTGTTGGTCTGGTATGATGTAATCAGTTTTTCCGTAGGGGTGCATTTTCTCCATGGAAAATTTCTTCAAATCTTTTCCCAATTTTTGGATTTTATTTTGGGTGATGTACTCCTTCGTCTCGTTCATCTCTTTATTGATTTCTTCCAAGCGTTTCTTATACACGGAGATCTGAACTGTCGTCTTCAGGTTAGCTTCACTGACTTGAATCTTGATTGTGAGTGCTTCTACTAGTCTTGTTGCTGTTTTGATTATCAAAACTAGGTAGTCACGGGTGCACTTCCAAGATATTGACGACCAGTCTTTCCGGAAAGCGAGATCTTTAAGAAAAATACGTGGGGTGTTCTGTACCCATAGGCCTTTCGGAGCCGAATTTGCTCGTAGATATTCTTTCATGATAATCCCATGTATAGCTGTTCTTACTTGTTCTTTCTTCATTTCCGTTAAGTCATCCCACTCGTTATTGTGTGTCAGAGTTTGTGATAAGTCTTTATCTTGCAACAGTGAGGCTCCTGATAGGATGGCACTCACTTCTTCTTCTGTGTAGCTCAAACCTTGATTTTTGGTTTTAGTATGTCAGACTTATTACTGGCATTCTCGTGGAAACAAAAAGTTCCCCACAGCTGTGCGCTGCTTCAATATATTGTAATCAGATGGGGGGAAAAGAAGCTGAGGTCCATCCGGCTTCCAAGTCGTTAGGTTATAAATCAAAATAGAATGGACCACTTGTCCTGTGTTTACCAAGGTCTTGTCGGCTGTTTCCGTCATAAAAAGACCCTCATACATTTACACAGGTCGAGGGCGGTATATTTTCATTTTCCGCCTTTAGTGTACTGTTTCAGCATCATCATTGGGTCATTTTTAGTAAAATGCTGACATCCACCTGGAGGAAGACCTGGTTGGTACTAACAGTAGTGGTCAGAGATAGGAGTGAATATGTGCTCGTGATAAAGTGAAAAAATGGTAAAATCCCTAAGTCACTTTCAACCTCAATGATTTATTCGGAGGCAGTGATTGGGAGGTTTAAAAAGTGAGGTCGTGCGTTTAGAATGAGTAACTTATCGTACGCACTTCTGTATGGTCATTGGTCGACATGTTTCAGGTTTATCGTCTCCACACAGACACAGAAGGGATGAATGATAATGTCCCATGGCATACTCTCTGTCAATAAAGTAAGAATTCCTTTTGGAAACTTGTCTGCATGACCACTGAAGTCTGTCTTCCATGGGCATCAAAAAGGAACTCATTTGTATCCCTGAGTCAGTCAATTCCAATGAAGATAAAACTGGACTCAGTTTAATAAGATGATACAAATAAACACCAAGTAACGATTTGATTGACCCAATGGCAGTATATAATAATATAAAAATGAGCGTGATTTAAGAACCACGGACATCATGCCAATCACTGATGCCAACCACTCATACAACAGTCCCTTGTCACTTTTCATTATGACCGGGATGATAAACGAGCCGAAACCGGCACCCACGTCACACGGAGCACCGTAGCTAGAGGCAGCACAAGCAGGTTACGAAGAAGTAACGGGTGAGAACCGCGTACGAGCGGACCTTTCTGAAGACTCCAAAGGTCTCCAAGTAAGACGCGTTAATCTTTACTCTCTCCCCTAGAATGAACTCACATTCTATAGCCTGCCGGTGACTCCATGAGGCGCATAGACCGAGCGCTTAAGGTAATGAGCATCGCTAACTCGCATGACTGAATGAGAACGCCAAACGGCACTGAAGCCTCACAACAGTTTATTAATTTTTGGTTTGCTTGCTGTTCTGTCACCGTGCATGCCAAAACTATCCCGTTGCACCTTTGATAACAGTTATTCACGCAACTAGAAAACAACCTAAACATGAACTACTCGACAATTTGGGTGTACAAGATAGAAACGCCCCTATCCTCCGACAATATGAGACAGGAGTTTAAGCTCTCAGTCTGACATTAATGTCGGCTGGTCGCTTGACACTGGGATGAATGTGTATGATTGAAGAACATGTACATAATGACACTGGCAATTCTGTGTTTTTAAACCGCACTACCATGTTAGCTTTCTTCTTCTTTTTTCACTATTAATCACGCGCACAATAATGCGCGACACTATCCCAATGTGGATGTTCATAAAAACGCTGTTTCAGCTATTCATTGACTAAAACATCACATAAAAAACTCCATGTTATACTGTAATGTCTTTCTTTCCCTCCTAGGTACAGATACTATTGATCTGACCGATAATAATTGAGAGTGGTGAATTCACCATTTTGTGCAGAACCAAATAGATTCTACACTCATAATCCGGTCCTGACGAAAGCCCCAAGACTACACAGAGGGCTGAAACATGTCGACCAATGACCATACAGAAGTGCGTACGATAAGTTACTCATTCTAAACGCACGACCTCACTTTTTAAACCTCCCAATCACTGCCTCCGAATAAATCATTGAGGTTGAAAGTGACTTAGGGATTTTACCATTTTTTCACTTTATCACGAGCACATATTCACTCCTGTCTCTGACCACTACTGATAGTACCAACCAGGTCTTCCTCCAGGTGGAGGTCAGCATTTTACTAAAAATGACCCAATGATGATGCTGAAACAGTACACTAAAGGCGGAAAATGAAAATATACCGCCCTCGACCTGTGTAAATGTATGAGGGTCTTTTTATGACGGAAACAGCCGACAAGACCTTGGTAAACACAGGACAAGTGGTCCATTCTATTTTGATTTATAACCTAACGACTTGGAAGCCGGATGGACCTCAGCTTCTTTTCCCCCCATCTGATTACAATATATTGAAGCAGCGCACAGCTGTGGGGAACTTTTTGTTTCCACGAGAATGCCAGTAATAAGTCTGACATACTAAAACCAAAAAGAAATTGAGCTAACATGGCGGATAATCAAGGTTTGAGCTACACAGAAGAAGAAGTGAGTGCCATCCTATCAGGAGCCTCACTGTTGCAAGATAAAGACTTATCACAAACTCTGACACACAATAACGAGTGGGATGACTTAACGGAAATGAAGAAAGAACAAGTAAGAACAGCTATACATGGGATTATCATGAAAGAATATCTACGAGCAAATTCGGCTCCGAAAGGCCTATGGGTACAGAACACCCCACGTATTTTTCTTAAAGATCTCGCTTTCCGGAAAGACTGGTCGTCAATATCTTGGAAGTGCACCCGTGACTACCTAGTTTTGATAATCAAAACAGCAACAAGACTAGTAGAAGCACTCACAATCAAGATTCAAGTCAGTGAAGCTAACCTGAAGACGACAGTTCAGATCTCCGTGTATAAGAAACGCTTGGAAGAAATCAATAAAGAGATGAACGGGACGAAGGAGTACATCACCCAAAATAAAATCCAAAAATTGGGAAAAGATTTGAAGAAATTTTCCATGGAGAAAATGCACCCCTACGGAAAAACTGATTACATCATACCAGACCAACAAGAGGATGAAGAGACAACAGGAGAAAGCTCTGGGAACAACTCAGACTGGAGCGGCGACGAAACAACTAATCCAAGAAGAGGGAGAGGACAATTTAGAAGGAACCAAAGAAGAAGAACCAACAATTGGCAAATGCCAAGATACCATGACCAACCTCAATTCCCTTTTCAACCTTATGTTCCAAATTTCCAAGGATGGATGAACCCCTACCTACAAGGCCCAAACACCATGGGACCCCCAATGAATCTACAACAGCCTCCTTTTTTAGGGAGAGGCCAAAACACCCGGAGAGGCAGAAGAAAAGGTATAACCTGGAACGACCAAGAGAGACAAGTGCACACTCGGAGCATGACAAAAGAACAGCCAGGAACCAGCTCAATGAATCATTGGTAATTAACCTCACAGACACCACCTTAACGGCAGACCAAGAAAAAGTACTCAATAAAGGACTTGGTTTTGTCCCAACACCGACAACAGATATTTTCAAATTGAAATGTGAATTATCTGAATTTTGCCGAAAGATCAAACTAAAGGCGTTCTTCCAAGACAAGGAAAATCACAGACAAGAAAGCGATACCAATCTCAGACCAAAATCGACCTTCTGTCCATCTTCCCAAATGGTCCCTGTAGAAATCTTAACTTTTGAACAAGCTATCATGAAAGAAATAGATGACATTAAACCAACCAAGAAACCTTTTATAAACATCACACGGCAAGAAAAAGAAGCAATGAAAGAACTAAGTCAGAACACCAACTTAGTTATAAAACCGGCTGACAAAGGGGGTGCCATTGTCCTCCTAAACAAACAAGGATATAACGACCAATGCTTGACACTACTTGCAGATACTAAATTTTACCAACGACTTACTGAAGATCCAACTAAGAGATTACAGAACACCATTCAACTCATGGTAGTAGAGGCTGAGACCAATCAATGGATTTCTAAACATGAGGCCGAATACCTCAGAACAAAATCACCCAGAACACCATACTTTTACTCACTGCCAAAAATCCATAAAAACAAAACACCACCACCTGGACGCCCTATAGTCTCAGGGATTGGATCGGTTCTTGAACCACTATCACAATTTGCAGATCAATTCCTGAGACCAATAGTACAGAAAACGCCCACCTATCTGAAAGATACGAGGGATCTTCTCAACATGTTATTAAATCTAACATATAATGAAGAAACAATGCTCTTAGTGGGTCTCGACGTGGAGAGCCTTTATACAAGCCTACCACAACAGAAAACCCTAGAAACCCTAGAGGACATTCTCTTCACAGAAGACTGGCAATATCGAACACCGAGACATTTTGTCCTGGAGTGTTGTAAGATGGCCCTGACTGAGAATTTTTTTGAATATGAAGGGACCCTCTACGCCCAACGACACGGTACCTCCATGGGAAGCACATTTGCTCCTAGTGTAGCAGGGCTTTACGTCAGTACTTTCGAACAACAATGGGTACAAAACCCCGCCAATCCCTTCCGCGACCAGATGAGGTTTTGGCGAAGGTATATTGACGACATCCTACTAATCTGGGAAGACACACAAGAAACGTTAGAGGACTTCATGACCTGGATCAACACAAGAGATGAGTGCCTAAAGTTCACTTATACTTCAAACAACAAGAAAATAGATTTCCTGGATGTCACTATTTTCTCCGAGAATAACACCCTACAAACAAGAACTTTTCATAAACCAACAGCTAAAAACAGCATCCTATCATACAAAAGTCATCATCCCAGACCACTGAGGGAAAACCTACCCTACGGTCAGTTTTTACGACTGAAACGAAATTGTAGTAAATTAACAGACTACAAAATTCAAGCAGCAGCTTTGGAACACAAACTAGAACTCAGAGACTACCCCCTGAAGATCATCAAAAAATGCCAAAAGAGGGCAAGAAACCAGCCCAGGGAAAGCCTACTTGAATCAGTTCAACGGGAAGATCCAGTAGATTTACTGACATGTGTAACCACCTACTGTACACTCACAAACACGGTGAAGAAAATGATCAACAAAAACTGGGGAATTTTAACATCGAACAATCTAGACTGGCCCAAACCACGGTTTGCCAACAAACGAACGCAGAATATCAAAGATATTCTTGTACATACAAGACCTAAAACCATCAAACAGGAAACTACTGTAAGTACTCTCTGGAATTACAAACCAATAGTAGGACACTATCCATGCGGATCTTGTTCAGTCTGTAAACTCACAAAAACAACAAAGACACTCCAACTCCTACCCAACCTTACCTGGACATTACGTCACCATACGAATTGCAATACGACACATGTAATTTACATGATCGTGTGTCCCTGTGGTCTCAAATACATAGGGATGACCTGCCGAAAAGTAAAGGTCCGTATCTGCGAACACAGGAGTAATGTAACTTGTAAACGCATCACCACGAAAATGAGCAATCTTTACATCGAACAAAACCATAACCCAGATGACTTAAAATGGGTAGTCCTTGAAAATTTGACAACAAAACCCTACAACGCAGAGAAGATTCTTTACGAAAAAGAACAACGCTGGGTTTATCGTCTCCACACAGACACAGAAGGGATGAATGATAATGTCCCATGGCATACTCTCTGTCAATAAAGTAAGAATTCCTTTTGGAAACTTGTCTGCATGACCACTGAAGTCTGTCTTCCATGGGCATCAAAAAGGAACTCATTTGTATCCCTGAGTCAGTCAATTCCAATGAAGATAAAACTGGACTCAGTTTAATAAGATGATACAAATAAACACCAAGTAACGATTTGATTGACCCAATGGCAGTATATAATAATATAAAAATGAGCGTGATTTAAGAACCACGGACATCATGCCAATCACTGATGCCAACCACTCATACAACAGTCCCTTGTCACTTTTCATTATGACCGGGATGATAAACGAGCCGAAACCGGCACCCGCGTCACACGGAGCACCGTAGCTAGAGGCAGCACAAGCAGGTTACGAAGAAGTAACGGGTGAGAACCGCGTACGAGCGGACCTTTCTGAAGACTCCAAAGGTCTCCAAGTAAGACGCGTTAATCTTTACTCTCTCCCCTAGAATGAACTCACATTCTATAGCCTGCCGGTGACTCCATGAGGCGCATAGACCGAGCGCTTAAGGTAATGAGCATCGCTAACTCGCATGACTGAATGAGAACGCCAAACGGCACTGAAGCCTCACAACAGTTTATTAATTTTTGGTTTGCTTGCTGTTCTGTCACCGTGCATGCCAAAACTATCCCGTTGCACCTTTGATAACAGTTATTCACGCAACTAGAAAACAACCTAAACATGAACTACTCGACAATTTGGGTGTACAAGATAGAAACGCCCCTATCCTCCGACAATATGAGACAGGAGTTTAAGCTCTCAGTCTGACATTAATGCCGGCTGGTCGCTTGACACTGGGATGAATGTGTATGATTGAAGAACATGTACATAATGACACTGGCAATTCTGTGTTTTTAAACCGCACTACCATGTTAGCTTTCTTCTTCTTTTTTCACTATTAATCACGCGCACAATAATGCGCGACACTATCCCAATGTGGATGTTCATAAAAACGCTGTTTCAGCTATTCATTGACTAAAACATCACATAAAAAACTCCATGTTATACTGTAATGTCTTTCTTTCCCTCCTAGGTACAGATACTATTGATCTGACCGATAATAATTGAGAGTGGTGAATTCACCATTTTGTGCAGAACCAAATAGATTCTACACTCATAATCCGGTCCTGACGAAAGCCCCAAGACTACACAGAGGGCTGAAACATGTCGACCAATGACCATACAGAAGTGCGTACGATAAGTTACTCATTCTAAACGCACGACCTCACTTTTTAAACCTCCCAATCACTGCCTCCGAATAAATCATTGAGGTTGAAAGTGACTTAGGGATTTTACCATTTTTTCACTTTATAACGAGCACATATTCACTCCTATCTCTGACCACTACTGTTAGTACCAACCAGGTCTTCCTCCAGGTGGAGGTCAGCATTTTACTAAAAATGACCCAATGATGATGCTGAAACAGTACACTAAAGGCGGAAAATGAAAATATACCGCCCTCGACCTGTGTAAATGTATGAGGGTCTTTTTATGACGGAAACAGCCGACAAGACCTTGGTAAACACAGGACAAGTGGTCCATTCTATTTTGATTTATAACCTAACGACTTGGAAGCCGGATGGACCTCAGCTTCTTTTCCCCCCATCTGATTACAATATAATGGTTAAAGGAAGCCTGTGGTCCTTGTTGGGAATCAGCCTATCCCCAATGATGGAAGGGAAGCAAAGGGAACCTGTTCCGGTGATAAATGAGACGAATACTTGTGGTAGCACTGTTCCATCCCTCGTAGCAGCTATAGCCACAAGAATGTCATTATCAATTTTAGTCATGGACCTTGTAACTGCTGCTACTGAACACATGGCAACTGAAGATTTGGCTGTCTCTTCAGCCAAAGAATTACTAACAGCATGTGCTCCCACACGCTGATGGCCAAGAGTATGTATAACATGTGTGAGCGGCAAGCTTTCCTCAGGAGCTGCCACTCGAACCCAAAGCATTTTATGCTTGATTGCACTCAGCCGCGGTTGGTAGTAGGAGTACCTACAGGGCGGTGATGTGGGGAGGGGGAGGGGCAGGGTGGGGGGTAGTAAACTATGGATCACGGAGGTTTACAGGTAAGTTAACATATAAATTAATAAAACGAATTTCGTTGCGTGCACTGCATCGCATTTGGGGATGCAGTGCATGCAACGAAATTCGTTTGATTAATTTATATGTTAATTTACCTGTAAACCTGCGTAATCCATAGTTTACTACCCCCCACCCTGCCCCTCCCCCTCCCCACATCACCGCCCTGCAGTTACTCCTACTACCGACCGCAGCTGATTGCACTACCCTTAGAGAATCATTTTGAGACCAGAAGAATAGATTGTCAGTAAAGGACTGTACACAATAGAAAGAATCGCACACTATAAGAGTAGGTACATCTGGATCAGCGAATTCGAGAGCCACTACTAAAGCCCACAGCTCAGCCAACTGAGCCATGCCGTCACCAAGAGACTGTGTGTGGACTAAGGAAGACTTAAACTCACCATCAACCATAGAACCTGCCACAATAGCACAAGTGGCTGAGTAAGCATGTTTGGAACCAACGGCTGGCTGTGCAAATCTGTCGGTATAAACTATACACTTGAACTGTTCAAGAGGAAGTAAAAATATGGTGCAGCTTGAAATTGAACTTGTTCATACTGTAAAAACTCCTGTGTCTACAAGGATGGCTCAAAGATGAAAGTGACATCAGCCAATGTCGAAGAACTCGCCCACTGAATCCAAAGCAAGGGTAAAGCCTTCGAATTCGGTACGCTCGCCTTTGTGACCGCCTCTAGAGTAGGCACAGGCAATACCAAAAGAATCCATTTCCCCTGAGCCAAGCAGCATTCCTTCAGGATTGCCATCTGTACTGCTGTAAGAATTTTCTCAATGGGGTAAAAACACATCTCTGCTGATGTGCACAAATTTGATTTGCTGCCAATGGGGACTGTATCTCCCTCATTGAATGTCAGGTAACTGAAACCCTCTGTAGCATGTACAATCCGTATGGCTATGTTAGTCATGTTTTCACGAGTTAACAAGAAGTTGGTCGCAAGCAGATCAGACTGACAAGACTGAAGAATTTCTGTATGTTCCGGATGCCAGCTGGAAGACGACAAAGAGGGTTGTATCAACACGTAGAGAGGTTTGATATGCTGAGCATAATCAGGGAAGAAAGTCCTCCAGAAATGCAAAAAACCCAGCAAAGAATGTAACTTTTTCAGAGTAGAAGGAGGCTGTCATTGAGCACATTTCTTTGGAAAGTAGGGGGCTGAGTCCCTCCCTTCATTGTTGAGTTCATAACTCAAAAAGAGAACCGCCAAATAGGTGATGTGAGCATAATTGAATTTGTACCCTAAGTCTGGAAATGTCAATATGATGCTGTCAACACACACGAGATGCTGTATTAATATGTCATCTGTCAAATAAATGTCATCAACGTAAGAGAAAACTTTGGGATCAATGTTGTGTAAAAGTGACACAACACGCGCAGCAAATGCACCAGGGCTATTCTTATAGCCCATTGGCAACTGTGTAAAACTTTTCTGATTGACGACCGCAGTAAATACAGTCTAGTCACGGCTCTCAGGAGCCAAATTGTGACCGTAAAATCTATTGGAAATATCCGAAGTGTTTTTTATACTTTTTTCACACAATGTTATTTATTAACGCAGAGCTGTGGGTGTTCTGTACCGCAAATGTATGAACATGACTGTTCAAATTTCTATAATCCAAAACTATGTGAAATGAACCGTCAGGTTTCGATATAGGAAAAAGAGGATTATTCATGGATGAAACACTGTTCAATTACACCCTGATATTCTAACTGGGCCAAAATGTCACTAACGGACGCTTTCTCCTCCCGTTTGATTGGATATTATGCCTGTGGCTGTGGCATTGATCACAAAGGGATCTCATGTGCCGGTGAATTCCCATCCCAGCCCACCTGATTACGATCTACAGCCGGCGCAAGAGCTAATGCCCATTCCGATGCATATGCCTATTTGGCCTCATCAGAGACGTAATGCGAAAAGCTCCGGAGTATCACATCTTCACCTCTGGAAGAAGCCAAGACAAATGGAGGAGGACAATCCGCTTCGGCCAACAAAATGTCATATGACGAGGTAAGTTTGTCCCAAAAGACACCCTTAATTGTATGTTGTATGTCACTTTCAATTTGGAGGACTATCTCGTAAAGTCTTTCAGGGGGTGCAACTCTTGTGTCAGTTGTTTCCACTGTAATGAATGTGTCAGTTGCTCTCGCCTCCAGACAAGGACAGACTTCCTCCCGTACTATGGTAACCTCCGCTGCGCTATGGAGGAGTCTCAAAACCTATCTTCAATCGAGGAGCAGGTTTCTCACCGTCTGAGGTATACTTCACTGTCAAAGTGGCAATTTTTTTCTTTTGAAACAGGGCACGATATGGCAGTTGTCCCTCCAGTTTGGCTTTTACATCAATCTTGCATTACGGATCATGGCGTTGTTGCGTGGTCTCGCGTTTTCTGCAAGCTTGATGATCCCCTCCACCAAACTGTTGATCCAATGAGTCCTGTAAGGAACGAGAAGAGTGAGGATAAGGAACCTGAAACCTCTCTGGTGTCTTAATCTTAGAGCAGTCACGTAAATCATAGCTACGCTCAGAAGCATCAGGTGACAATGAACCAACACAGGAACCTTGCTTCTGCTTTTGCTGTTCTTTATTCTTGTTCCAATTCTTTTTAGGAAAGAATGGACGCCCCTCCTTTTCAGGATGGGGTTTAATTTTGCAGTTGAGTAAAATGTCTAATTTCCAAATTACTATGCCCTAATGATTTAAACACTTTAGCTATAATATTAAGTAATTCACATTGTTTATCCACGTCAGCCACTGCCTCAAGGCGCTGACTCACTTGCAAACTAACTGTTTGCCCCATGATGTTAGCCAGAATCATGTCAGAGACTATGGGGAATACTCCAACCAGTCTCACTCCCAACTTCAGGGCGTCCTCCGCCTGTGTTCATCCTGAACTTTCTTAAGAACTGTCGGAAGCACAGTCATGGAGGGGGTGCCAAAGCATACTGAAACAACTTCCCCCAAGTGGTGCAGTCTGCTATATTGGGAATAAGGCCTTTGGTAAGCTCTTCGTAAGTGTCCTGTGTTTATCAACTGAAGTAGTATTGGGAAATACAGCTTTGATTTGCTCAAATTTCTCTGCTAACCAGAAGGGTAAATCATCCCTATTTTGAGGACGCGTTTCCCATCACTGAATTAATCATGATTGGGCTTATTGTCATGACTCCATGTCCTGGTTGCTGTGCAGGGGGACAAGCCAGAGCCGCTTGGACAGTGCAAGACATATATTGTATCACGCTTCAGTGTATAGGTACTAAAGATTCATGCAATTGATGCAACTCTGCATGTGTAACACCATGATAATTTTGGTGTGGTGTAAATCCCGCCCCAAAACGGGCAATATGGCCCCATCGACCGATAAAGGGCCTAAACGGATCACCGTAACAGGGTGAGTTAGGGCACCTTTAAACCAGATGGTGTGCTCTCAAGCTGGCAACAGAACTTCAAGTAACCGATAAAGTCGATAATCCCGGGAAACCGCGGCATGTTCATATTCATGAAAGATATTATCATTCCCATCCACCGCCCGAATCTTAACCCAAGAGTTAAAAACCTTGAAGCGGAAAGCAGCGTTCACTTCAACCACACAGATAATGTCTGCTCCTGCAACCAGAACTAAATGTTGATTCAAATGAGCAGCAAGTGCTACGTAAATATTAGGGGTGGGCGGAAATTGTGAAGTAGCGCTAGGCAAAGCTCTGCGAAACGGTAAAAAATCTCTGCAAGCACGCAAAAGTTCTGTGAACACGCAGAATTGCTTGTTCCGCCTGTTCACGACACTTTGTTCCTGTTCCAGAATGCTGTTTGCATGCTCGGGGAGAAATATCTCGTGAACACGCAGTATAAAAGCACGAACAAGCAAAACATTTTGCGAAATCGCAGGTTGCGGAATTTTTGCTAAGTCCGCGTTCTCCGCGGAACTCAAAATTACCCAAATTCTGCAAATTCCGCGAGCAGAACTGAATTTCCAAAGGCCTTCTAGCTTGTCCTCGTTTCCTTTATTTTCATGACTATCAATTGACTCTTTTGTAAGTGTCTGCTTAGGACAGATTGTTCTTATCTCATTAATAGGATACAGTTCTAAATGAGGAGGGTATAGACTTCTGAACCGAAAGTATTCCCTGACACAACTTGCATTGGTACTGACTTTCTTATCAACAAATTATTCAAAAACAAACCGGTCAATGTTCTTTTTTTTTTTCTGTTTGAAATGCTTTATTGAAGAAAAAGTATAGTGAACAACAAAGTACAGATCATATAAAGAACATTGTCATACAGAATCAAAAAGAGAAAAAATAGAGGATCATCATGTGTTAACACAAGAAACCTGAGGGAAAATTAAAAAGCATTTTGTAAAATTTTAAAGGCAACCAGGAGGAAAAGGGGGGAAAGAGGAGAAAAAAGAAGGAGAAGGGAAGGAAGGGAAAGGAGAAAGAGAAAGGTAAATATGAGGCGTTAGGAGAAGAATAGATAAAGAGATCAGAGAAAAACTAGGTAGAATAGAAAGAGCAAATAAGCCAAGGGTAGGGAATAGTTGAAAGGCAGGAAAGAGAAATGCAAATGTAAAAGATATAAGAGGGGTAGAGGAAGAAGAAGAAGAAGAAGGACAGAGAAAGAGTCACTTATGGGGGTTTGAAATTCTCAGAGGATAAAGGAGAGATAGATTTCAGAGCCATGCGGTCAAGATATGCTGTGAGAGGTAACCAGAATAAATCTCTATTGAGGGTAGGAGTGGAGGCAGCAGCAAAACGAACATCAAGCCTGTGATAGTGACAGAGAGAATTCCACCAACATTGTATAGAGAGCTTAGAGAGATCCTTCCAATTAGAAGAAATATGTTGGAAAGCCAGAGCCAACATAAGATCTAATAGACCAGAGGAGCGAGAAGGAATATCAAGAGTGTCAGAGATACTACCTAAAAAAAGAAGAGGGATAGAGTATGGAATAGAGATAGAAAATAGACGAGAGATATGAGACCACACCTGATCCCAAAGTGCTAGAACAGAAGGACACAGAAAAAGTAAATGAAAAAGATCAGCATTAGGGGCAGAGCAGGTCCAACAGGTAGAGTCCTTATCAGGGGAAAAACGAGAAATAGAAACAGGAGAGAGATAAAGTCTATGATATAGAAAGAACATAGATTGAGTTAGTGAGGCGGAACGGGAAATTTTTAAGGACCTGGCCCAAACTTTGTCCCAAACAGCTATAGACCAGTCACAGCCCAAATCAAGCTCCCAAGCAAGTTCCAATTTAGATTTCGGGCGGGTCGGATTGGGGGAGGAGAAGAATTTATAAATAAGAGAGGCTTTAGGGAGAGTAGACAGGATCTGAAGAAGTGGGGAATGGGATACGGAAGAGGATGACAAGGGAAGTGAATAATAAACATCAAGTATGATGGCCATGAGGACAGTGAATCTGCGGAAAAAAGACTGGGGGCAGTAAAACAGAAGTCGGAATCGAGGAAAAGAACATGGGAGAAAACCATCGAAAAGTTGGTTAACCCACATCAGACCCTTTGATCTCCACACAGTCCAACAAATAGGACGATTATTGAGGAGAATAAGTGAATTGTACCAGATAGGGGAGGCCAAAAAGGATTCGCGAGAGACCGGGTCAGGACGGACCAGAGCGTGTAGAAGAGGAGAAGTGTGCTTGAACAGGGGTAGAGGAGTGGTTAAGTTCTTAGCAGAGAAATGTACAATTTCAGATAGAGAGAAAGGAGAGAGGAGTGAGCGTTCAATAGAGAGCCAAAGAGGAGCAAGAGGGGAGGGTGCAAGAACAAGCCAATTAGAAGCCTGACGGAGAGAAAAAGATTTATGATAGAGACGGAAATCCGGAAAGTTGACTCCGCCATTGGATTTCGGTTTACGAAGAGCAACTAAAGCAACTCTCGATTTTTTATGATTCCAGAGAAACTTAGAGAGACAGGAATCAATGCGTTTGAAAGAGATATCAGGGATATGAATGGGGAGCATGGAAAGGATGTATATAAGAATGGGAGATATCATAATTTTGATCGAATCCAGCCGACCCCACCATGAGAGAAAGAGAGGATTCCAAGAAGAGAACAACTTATCGATGCGGGATAATACAGCAGACATGTTCAACCGAATAGATGAAGAGATGGAGTTAGAGAACCAAATTCCAAGGTACTTAATTTTAGAGGAATTCCATGCAAAACCAGTGGTCGAAAACTGATGAGGGAGACAAAATTTAGTAAGAGGAAGAATCTCAGTTTTATCAGAGTTAATCTTGTAACCAGAAACTTGGGAAAAGGAGTTAAACTCAAGTAGTAAGGCCGGAATGGAATGGTCAGGGTCAGAAATAAACAAAAGAATGTCATCTGCATACGCAGAGAGTTTCAAATGAGTCTTGTCATAAGGGAAGGCAGAAATAGAAATGTTGTTTCTAATAGACGTAAGAAATGGCTCTAAAGCTAGAACAAAAAGTAGAGGGGACAAAGGGCAGCCCTGACGGACGCCACGCTGCAAGGGAAAATAGGGGGATAGCTGGCCATTAACTAAAACAGACGCTTTAGGGGAGGAATAAAGTAAAGAAACAAGAGAAATAAAATTAGGACCAAAACCGTGCCAACGCAAGGAGGCAAACAGAAAGGACCAATCTACTCTATCAAAAGCCTTCTCAGCATCAACCGAGATGGCAGCTAGAGAAATGTTGAGAGAAGGTACCTTATTTAGAACATTGAGAAAAAGGCGGGAGTTATCCGAAGTGAGTCTGCCCTTTACAAATCCACACTGTTCCTTACCTATGAGATGAGGGAGGAAAGGATCTAAGCGCCGGGCAAGAAGTTTAGCAAATAATTTATAGTCTACATTAACAAGGGATATTGGGCGATAATTTTTACAAAATTGGGGGTCGCGACCCTCTTTAGGTATAAGGCAGATCGTAGCCTCGTGAAAAGTACCGGCAGCTGTGCCAGAGGTAAAGAAGGATTGGAAGAGGGAGAGAAGTTTAGGAAGCAGAAGATCTGAGAAATGCAGGTAGAACTCCACAGAGAAACCGTCCGGACCCGGAGATTTACCTTTGGTTAGAGATGTTAAGGCGCTATCCAGTTCGGTAATAGAAAGATCAAGTTCAAGATCAGGGAAGTTAAGATGAGAAGTGGAGGGGGCAGGAATTTTATCCAAGTAGGATTGAATAAGAGAGGCCGAAGGGGGGGACTCAGGAGTATAAAGAGATTGGTAGAACTGTTGAAATTGGGCGAGTATATCCTGCTCCTTATGCAAGAGAAGATTATCGGTGGAATATATCGAATCAATCAGTTTACGCTCCTTGCGAGACTTAAGGTAGTTGGCCAAAAGTTTACCTGACTTGTTGCGACCTCCGTAGTAGCGGGCGCTGCTGCGAAGTAATATTGAGGAAGCGTTATCGGTAGTGATTTTGTTAAAATCGAGTTTGGCGCGTATAAGGTCTGGTAAAACCGTTTTAGTAGAAGAGGTGTAGAATTTATGCTCCAGGGATTTAATATGGGAGAGAAGGTCTTTCTGTTTCTTAAGGTAAGACTTCTTTTTCTTTGAGACAAAATCAATCACAAAACCGCGAGCGGTAGCCTTAAAAGAGTCCCAAATAACATGAGGGGGTAAAGAGGGATCAGAATTGAGTAGAAAAAATTCCGTAGCAAAGGAAAGAAAAGAAGAGGAAAAGAGGGGATCCAGGAGGAGAGAGTTATTGAAACGCCAGCAAGAAGATTTGGGATGAGGAGGGAGAAGATCAAGAACTGTGACAATGGGAGCATGGTCTGAGATAACTATCGGCTCTATAGACGAGGAAAGAAGATTTTGAGAAAGAGACTGAGAAAGGAAGATGTAGTCAATCCGAGAGAAAGAGGCATGAGGAGGTGAAAAGAAGGAATAGTCCAGAGAGTCAGGATGGGACAGTCTCCATGAGTCAAGAAGGTGAGATTTAGAAATAGTGTCAAGGAATTGTGTATGTGATTTGTGGGGGGTAAAGCGGGCAGAGGATTTGTGATCAAGAAACGGGTCAACAATTTGATTACAATCCCCCCCCAGAATGAACAGGGAATCACTGTATTGAAAACACTTAGAAGTTATTAGAGGCCAAAAATTACAATCAGGATGAGTGGGGCCATATACATTAAAAACAGTCAAGGATACAGAATTGATTAACAGCTTAACTAAGACCCAACGACCATCAGTATCATTCTCTTGAGAAAGAACTTTACATTTGAGCTTCTTGTGACACAAAATGGCCACACCATTCTTTTTATTAGATGTAGGAGAAAATAAAACCGTTCCCACCCAGCCTCTTTTTAATTTAAGAGACTCCGCCTCAGAAAGATGAGTTTCTTGTAAAAGAACTAAATCAGGAGTATAAGAGGCTAGATGGGAAAGCACTCTCTGTCGTTTAATAGGGCTAACAAAACCTTTCACATTCCATGAGATAACTTTGAATTAAATAACAATAAAATGTGCAAGGAACAGAGAAAAGGCATAAAACCAAGAACGCCATAAAGGACAACAACAAATGAATGAGAGAAAAGAGCAAGACAAAAGAAAGTCAGGAGATACAGTAAGAGAAGAACAAAGAAAAGGGAAAGAGAGGAAAAGGGAGGAAAAAAGAAGTAGAAGAAGAGACAGTACATATCCAAAACGGATGACTGAGGAAAACATACCTGAAGGGGGAAGGGAGATGACAAGATGACGATGGGGTATGGGAGGATTCGACAAGAACGGCCTCCTAAGCCGGAGAGCAACAGAGCAACACACCGCACCAGGACGGAATATGAGGAAGACGAATCGTGTGATATGGAGAGGGATACAAGAGGGTTTATCGAATAATAATCTAAGGGAGGGAAAAAGAAACGTGTTATGCAAAAGTCATGATGAGATAAACAGCACAAAAGCAGACATTATATGCAAAACAGAAAACCCAAACAACAACCATTATATAATCACATCAAGCAGAAGAAGAATCAAACCAAGGAGAGAAAAATTTCAGCAAAAACCTGTAAGGAGAAAAAACCAAACAGATAAATAATCAACCAGTAGGGGGATTGGATGTGTCCATGCCAGCATTGGTCTGAATGTGAATAAAATTCTTAAGTTCAGCCGGATCTTGGAAAGTCCAGGTGTTGTTTTGATGAGTTACCTTGAAGGTACAGGGGTGAAAGAGGCCATATCTAGCTCCAATAGAGCGCAGAGGAGCACGAAGAGATAAGAATTCTTTTCTTCTGGCAGCAGTGACATTAGAGACCATCCTGAGAGAGAAAAACTCTCTGACCCATCCAGGACACTTGGCGCTTCGCTCGAGCTGAAGAGAGGACCAGAAGGAGATCAGTAAACTTGAGGAAGAGGATGATGACCCCTCGTGGTTTGGTTGAGGAGGAGGAGCGAGGGCCAAGTCTATGGGCTCGTTGGATACTGAGAGAGGTAGTAGCGGGAAGGTCCAGGAGTTTCAGGAGGAAAGAGGAGAAAAACGTGACAGGATCATCTCCTTCCAGGGATTCCGGCAGGCCGTAAACGCGTAGGTTGTTCCTCCTATTCCTGTTTTCCAAGTCTTCAGTGTGCTGTTGAAGGGCGAGAAGAGACTTTTCCAGAGAGGAGATGCGTTGAGAGTTTGACTGAATTTCTGGAACCTGCTGCTCCACAGAAGAAACACGAGCCTCCATAGTTGACCATTTAGCCTCAAAAAGCTGCATCTTAGTATTAGTCTCCTCCACGAACGGGCGCAAAGCGCGAATCTCCTCAAGTATCAACTCCATAGATATAGGGGGTGGAGATGACTCGGATGGAGGAGGAGAGGAGTCCTGCTTCAAGCGCTTAGGTAAGGAGGCAGGAGGAGAAGACTTGCTGGAGGTAAGTTGTGATGGAGAAGAACGGGTGGAGGATATTGTCGCCATTTGATCTGTGGAAGGAGGATGAGGAGAATGACCTGTTGATGAGGAAGAGGCGGAGGAAGGTGGAGTCTTCGAGGGCACAAAGACAAACTTTGGGTTGCGTGGCTTGCCCATAGAAGCCTAAACGTGCCAGTGACAGGAAGGCAAAGAAGCAAACCAACACAACGACCTGCACTCAAAAAGCAGAGAATGTCAATATGTCTGGTCTGAAGAGCCCAGCGGTCAGCAGAAGTAGTGAAGGACACCAGAAAAAATCATGAAGAAACCCCGGACCCAGAGGTAAAGCAAGCAGATGTCAAAGAGTGTTTCCAGTAATAACAAGGAGGTCACCAGTGGGCGCGAAAGCCATGCGCACTAAGACTTGGTGAACATAATTGCAACAAAAAGGAACCAGCATAAAGACGCAATGATGATGGTATGAGTCTTACGCCTTGAAACTGAAGAAAGTTATCATTGAAGAGCACAGCGCATGTGGTAGGCTGCGAGGGGAGCATGAAGGCAGAGGTCCCACAGGAAGGAGCGTCAACATGAGGAGTAAGTTGGAAGCATAGCGCACTGACAGGGCGCAAAACACAAAGGAGAGGTCCTTAGTTGCTTAGAGTAAAGTTCAGTGACTGGAGGGAGAGCAGGAAGAGCATGTCTGTAGTCACCTCAGCGACGCGCGCACATCGCGCATATTACAAAATGGCGGTCGCGCTGAGGGACTTACATCGAGAGGCATGAATGGGCGAATAACTGCAGGAAAACGAAGTCTGGCAGTCACATCTTCAGCACGAAGTCATCCGGTTACAGGAGCCACAAGAAATCTGCCGAAATGATCGCGGATAACGGCAAAGAGATGAAAAGTCCGCCGCGGTACGGGAGAGCTCCGGTCTCAGGCGGCCATCTTGTTCGGCGTCCAAGCCACGCCCCCGCAACCGGTCAATGTTCTAACTCGTTCCAGTACTACATATGACATTCCTACTTTAAAGACAGTACTACCAATATTAACAAAAGCTGCATCTAGACTTAAACCTTGTGATTTATGTATAGTTATAACATACATTAGAGAGAGTGGGATCTGCTGGCACCACACATATAAGTCTTTCGCTGGCAAAAAACATACAACACATTGGCCAATCTGTTTCACACCATTAATGTGATCAAATTTCATAGCCAAGTATTTATTTATATATTTATTTATTTATGGATTTTATATAGCGCCTGAATCACCCCATACAGAGTATCTCTGCGCTGAGTTGCCTACTGATCACCAGGAAGTTAGATTAAAAAAGCTCTGTTTTCAACAGTTTCCTGAACACCAATAAGTTGGTGCATTGACGTAATTGTAATGGAAGAAGATTCCAATATCGAGGTGCTAAATGAGAGAACGCCTTCCCTCCCATACACGCAAGTTTGATGTGGGGGGTGCACAAATATGCTAAATGACTAGATCTCAACAATCTTGTGGGAGCATATCTAACTAATTTGTGAGCAAGATAGCTAGGACCCAAATTGTGAAGGGATTAAAAAACCATACAACAAACTTTGAACATAATTCTCTTTTTTATAGGGAGCCAATGTAGGTCACGGAGAAGGGGAGCATCGGGGGTTCTAGGAAGTGCATTATTTACCAAACGGGCTGCAGTGTTCTCGACTACCTGTAATTTAATCAAAGGTTTTCCCTTAGCTGAAATCAATAAGGCATTGTAGTAGCCTAGTCTGCTAATAATCAATGATTGGACAAGGGTTTTGCGAGTACTTATAGGAAGAAAAGGGCAGACCCTTCGCAGAATGCTAAGAGTATGAAAACAGGTTCTGGTAGTGCTGTTAACATGTTCTTCTAAAGTTAGACCCTTGTCCAAACGCACTCCCAAATCCTTTACTACTTCTTTGGGGGAGGGGCAGGGCCTAATTCCTCTGGCCACCAGCTAGGGGACCATCTTAGTGTTGCCTCTCCAAACAGCATTATTTCTGATTTCTCAGTATTCAGCTGCAGAAAGTTCTCCTTCATCCATTGTGCGACACCCTTCATACCCTCAGAAAAAATATCCTGAGTGAGTGGATTCGATTTGTCAAATGACAGCAGAAGTTGCGTGTCATCAGCATAAGATATAGGGGTGAATCCAAATCTTCTGAGGAGTCCTGCCAAGGGGGCCACATAGATGTTAAACAACGTAGGGCTCAAACAAGAGCCCTATGGGACCCCCTTACTAGTACAACTCAGTGCTTTGCCTCTAATACCTATCTCCTTAAGACGAGTAATAAGTATCTGATGAGATATGGTATCGAAGGCAGCCGACAAGTCAAGCAGGACCAACAGCACTGCCTGACCCTTGTCTGCTGCCATTCGAATATTGTCTGTGACCTCCACCAAAGTTGTTTCAGTACTATGTTTCGGACGAACTCCAGACTGTGATTGATCCAAACATTTGGTGGTTTCAACAAACTCAGAGAGATGTTTGTTGATGTGTTTTTCAAGCAGTTTACTATTGAGGGGAAGTAAAGAAATTGGTCGATAATTAGTAATGTCCTCTGGTGGAAGCTTCGAATTTTTCTTTATGGGGACAACCTGCGCTGCTTTCCACTCAGCTGCAAGAACACCTTCATCCAATGATTTATTAAGGATGGTACAAATGGGGTTAGCCAAAAAGGTTGACAAAGTGGCTATAATTTTAGCCGGCATAGGATCTAAAGGCGAGCCAGATTTTGTGCTTTTTAAAAGAGCTTCAACATCAAAAATGGTACATGCGGGGAAGGTATCGAGAATATATAATGCCTCCTTAATGGGAATTGGTTTTATGTTCAGGCTGGAACAGGAGTCAGTCGTCAAAGTAATCTTTTGATAAATATTTTCAATTTTCTGAACTAAATAATTAGCAATGTTATCGCAAAGAAGTTGGGAAGGGGCAACATCAACATTGCATGCTTTGGGATTGGTGAATGTGTTTAATATTTGATAAAGCATACGAGAAAAATGTTCGGCTTTATCAATCTGAGTAGCAATACAAATCTTTCGAGCAAGCTTCAGATTTTTATGATAGACTGCCAAGGTTTTTCTGAATAAATCTTTGTCAGATTGGCTATGTGATAGACGCCAAGTGCGTTCTAACTTTCTACACCGACATTTCTCTGTTTTCAGAGTGGGTGAGTACCATGGGGCCTGCGCACGTTGAAGAGGGTTGGATTGCGATTTTGAAGGAGCTAAATGAGTAATAGCTGCCATAAGATTGGTATTCAGGGATGCTAGTTGATCCTCTATACCATCTGATTCTTCCAAGCGGGGGGGGGGATAAAAGAATCCTGAAAGGATTGAGGCGTGATTTTGTGCCACTGCCTAAATACTCTAGTGTGCCTAATTTTATGGCAACCCATTTCTTGTTTACAGTGAACAGAGAAATCCACCAGATGATGGTCTGACCACTCAAGAGGGGTCGTTGTGTTGTAGCGAATATTCAAGGAATTGGTTAAGATAAGATCAAGCATGTGTCCGGCCTTATGTGTGGGATCCGAATTAAATTTCCTTAAATTTAAAGTAGATAGGTCTGTTATCAGAGAGAAAGTTTCCTTGTTAACAAGGTTTTCGCCCTGAACATTGAAGTCCCCAAGTTAAAAAAAATTGTTGGTGGAAATCACATGAGGGGAAATTATTTCCAGTACATGACTTTAAAAATTAGATAGGGGCCCCGGAGGACGATAAACCAAGGCACCCTTCCAGCATAGTTGTGGATGTATGTCAGCTCTGAAAATCAATATCTCCATCTTGTCAGTACAATGCTGTTCAATGATTGCCACTTTAATAGGGTCCGTAAATATTATTGCTAGACCTCCACCTGTCCTAAGAGGCCTGTCTTGCCTCTGAATGCTGTAGCCCTCCGGGAGAGCGATAGCAATATCAGGATTAGAGTGGGGCTTTGTCCAGGTCTCTGTTAGAAACCCAATGTGAGGAAGAGTAGAGGATAACAAATCCCAAATATTAATAGCATGCTTGGGTAATGAACGCACATTGGCCAGAAAGCAATTCCAAATTAGCGTGGATTGATGTATCAAACTTAAAGGTTTTAAATAAAGAGGGAAATTCTTAACGAAGGTTTCATTACAAACTGAGCACTGAAATCTGCAATGTCTGCAGGAAACAGGGCCTTCCAGGATTGCTGGAAGTGAGCACGAGAGGGTAAGAGGATTTCTAAGACAACTCCTAAATCCAATATCTTTGAGGGCAGCATTGGAATATTTTATCAGTTCAGGGATATTAGAGTGCAGATTAATAGCGTTACCTGGGGTACTGGCCACTGGCAGCGACCAGGCGCGGACGGGCGCAGACGGGCTTGCCTTGGGCACGCCTTCAGCGCGCCCGCGGCGCGCCCTGCTGCACGTGTCCGCTGCGCGTCGGCTTACTGCTCATTTAAATAGGAAAATGAGACTGTGCGGCGTGCAAGGACTAGCGCGCTGACTCGGAATAACGCGTGACACTCTGTAATGGCCGCCGCTCGAAAGAGGAACAAAATTAAAAGCAACTGTGCAAAATAGTGAAGGATATTGTTTTAAGTTTTAAAATTAGTAATCATCTATAGCAGCATCACATGGCTAATTGGAAAAGTAAAGAAATCAATACCTTTACCCATTTTACCATATATTAACCCTTCTTCATCATTTAGATTGCGCGTATATAATTACTCAGCTATTCTTGCATACACATAAATGCTTTTCTAATCCTGCAGTCCTGGATGCAGACTTTTCAAAGGCTCCAGTTTTGCCTGTAGTTTTTCTGTGAGTAGAATTGTCACTCCCCGATGTTCCATTTTATCGATCGTTTTAATATCTTCTTAACTACACTTTTAGTAATTGTTTGCTGAAGTGGGAGCCCTCTTGAACTGTAGGCTTTAAATAGACTGTGGAAGTCTGTTCTTCAATAAATTTGTACATTACTTCCGCTGCTGTAATGTTAGATGGACATTGTTTCTAGATAAGTTGACTTACTGAAGCACAATATTCGATAATCCACATCAGATGTTTGACACATATGTACATTGCCAACACTCCCCAAAGATTTTTGTGTTTCATTATGGGTAAGTGGTTTGGAAATAGGTTGTCCTTTTACAGGGTAAAGTTGCAGGAGGTCATCGAATAGAATCAAATGCTTTCCTCCAAAGAGTACATCATAGTTTTTTTTAATACAGGGTAAAGTTGCAGGAGGTCATCGAATAGAATCAAATGCTTTCCTCCAAAGAGTACATCATAGTTTTTTTTAATACAGGGTAAAGTTGCAGGAGGTCATCGAATAGAATCAAATGCTTTCCTCCAAAGAGTACATCATAGTTTTTTTTAATGTGTTGCATTCTTAAGTTTATGAAGGTAATCAATATGTTCAATACCATGCTCACTTGATCCCTGATTAGAAGCTTCCAAACTATCCAGAACACCACAGCCAGACTCGTCCTCAGCACCCCTAGACAGGAACACATGACCGAGCACTGGAGAGACCTCTACTGGCTTCGAGAAGAGAGGACCCTTCAAGCTACTCACCCATGCCTATAAATCCCTCCACAACATTGGACCCAAATACCTCAACAAAAGAGTCTCTTTCTACGTACCCAAAAGAAACCTCTGCTGACCTCACCCTAGCAGAGACCCCGCACATCCGCAGAACCAGAACAGGCGGAAAGGCCTTCTCCTTCGTCTTGGCCAAAGCCTGGAACGAGCTCCCAGTCAACATCAGACACTCCCCTACCCTGCACACCTTCAGGAAGAGCATCAATACATGGCTTTTCCATTGACCCAGAGTGGTACCCCCATAGCCCCCAGCGCCTTGACACCCTCATGGGTGAGTAGCTCGCTTAAACAAAAACTGATTTATTGATCAATTGATAGATAAAGAAGATTCGCATTGTTTCTTCTGAGAAATCCATTCTCTATTTTATCTTGAACTTCATTGTAAATTTCTTTCTGTTCATCTTTCAGTTGTTCTACTAACTGCTCAAAATTAAAAGATTCCTCTCTTGCCTGATGTGTTGCACTCTCCCCATTATTTATAGCTATATCTGCTTAATTTTTATTTATTGGTTCTCCAAGAAGAAATTCAGTCAGTGGTCCGAAACTTTGGCTGCTTTGTGAACTCTCCTTGGCTATCTCAGCGGCAATGGTTTCTTCCTGTTCAATCTGATCTTTCAACATTTTCAAGTAGGTAGGAAAGAATGAACATCTTTCACAGCAGTCATAGTGTCTAAGTAAATCAGATTCAGCAGACCATAGTTTGAACAAATGCAAAAGTGCCACATAGAAAAACTATCTTCTCTCCAGAGTTTGGCAACTAAGCTTTCTGTGGTTAATTAGATTTCCTTTCTTGTGTTTCACAAAACAACCATCACATCCAAGTACTGCATATGTTCCTTCTTCTATGTGTTTTGTTAAATTACTTCTATATGTATAGCATTGAAGTACATCATAGAGGGACATGTTTTGAAGATGTGGACTTCTTCTTGGGTAGTATGTATCCAACATATTACATTTCAGTGTGTCTCTACTCTCTGGATCAACATTCTGCTAGATATTGTATTTCTGTGAAAGACTTTAATACTCAATTTTGACTGCTTACAAGGCCTAGACTAACTCATACAATTCTCTTTGATTTTGAGAACAAAGTAGCTGAGGCCAACCTGTCCGAGCACTTATAGGATCCTATTTCTCTGTGGAAAAACAATTTCATGCTGAACCTGTACAACGTCTTGGTGAGACTCTTTTCTGCAGAAACTCGTCCCACATCGCTTCATTTCTGTCTTCTCTGATTTTTATATGAAATAAAGTGACATAGCGAACAACAGTGAGGAAGTTGTCTGCAACAAATTGTAGATCCATATTTGCATTCTACAACTTCAGTATCACAGGGTTGAAGTCATTTATAAACTTGGAAGCCTCTGTTCTTCTCAGGTTGTTTGTAATGTTGTGTGATTTCTGTGTCAGTGTATGTCAAACTGCAGACTAAAAGCTGTTCACTCTTCCTTGAGAAATGACAGGTCGTAGGAATCCAAAACTACATCTTGTGTACATTTTTCCTTTGCATCTGTATTTTCTGACAACATTTCTTCCCACATCTATCAGTTTGGAAGAGTAGAACTTGTAGTCTCAGGCCCTTTTTACCCTCATCTTTTGGGATTGTGCATGTCACATACTGTTTTATCACAGTCTACCAAATTTCTGTGCATCTTTTACCCATAACAGCATGTGTGGTGCACCTTTAGCTTGGGTAGTCTTTATGCCAAAAGAAATCAGTTACTTCACCTAGTGGAGAATAACTTTTGTTGCAGATGAAATACATCATTGTTTGAAACCTGTGATTAATATATCTGCAAACATTTGCAGGATCAAATGAATAAAGTTCTCCAGCTGTCCTCACTCTGATATCCTTTATGTTTGAGTTTGCTTCTCACATGAATTCAAGATGGTCGTCCCACACATACTTAGCACAACTGAGTGTTAGAAACCAAGTAGGTGCTCCTATGTTTCTCAACAAGCATTTGAGCTCATCATGATGATGATAACACCAATATTCAGTAGTGCCACGTTGGCACGCCATCAAATTAATCAAGTTGTATTCCAGATTACCATCTTTTCCTTGAACTTTCTCAACAAATTTTCTTGCTGCGAGATTTTGCAGATTCACTCCTGTCTTGCGAATGTGGTTTACTGTATAAGATTCTCCTTACAAGTCACTCTCAAATGAAATATGAAATATATAGAAAATGCTCTGGCGAAAATTAGGGTCCTCCGAGGATAGACTAGTTGAACTGTACTCAGCTGCTGGTATCTGTACAGGCCGGTTATCATAGTTACCACCCACTCCAGTGGGAAAAGGATGCAAAAAAACTTTGAACATTTAAACTTTTCTCCCGCACACTCAAGGAACCTCCTTTTGCTTCTTTCATTTGAAAGAGTTCAACAGCATCTTCAATAACTTTTTTAGGATGCAGAGGATAGATACTGTAGTGTTCATCATTTTTGTCTTATCTGGATCCATTAATCTTTTCAATCTGACCTCTTAATGGTAAAGTGACATCCTCCACATGTGTTATATCTTGAAGAACATTAGCATTTTTATCATAAATATAATTTTGTACAAGATATATTGTTGCTTTTTCAGTTAATTATGATCCACTAACTCTTGCCATATATTTTTTGCTCTTGGTAAGGACACTCCTGAATATAATAATAACTTGTTCTTCAATTTCTCTCTGCACTCCTACAGCTTCAGTACACAACTGGGAAAGGATTATAGACTGTATAAGAATTGATTTGTAAACATTTAAATTATCGAAGTTGTGGAATTGAAACTAACTTGTTATTTATTGCTCTAGCAGGCATGTTATTATCTTATGACTCATAATAACAGTACGTACATATCATATCATTTGTCGTGTGGAATAATCAAAGTGTTCCTCTGCAAATAATTAAACTCCAAATTCGTGTTATGTTGTGTTATAAATGTATACAGTGCACGCATACCAATGGTGTCTTGGTGCTTACAGTCTAGAAGTGATCAGGAGCACTATTTTTAGAACAGTCAGGTCTTAATGCCCTTCCTGAAAGATGTCAGAGAGGGGAGTCTTCTGATGGTAATGAGGAAGGTGTTCCAGAGCTTTGTGGCACACACTGTGAAACTTCTGCTGGCCCAATTAGACTTATAAAATCTCTGAGAGAGTATCAGTTTAGCCTCTTCTGACCGAAGGCATCTGTTCGGAGAATACCAGTGCAGTGGCCGCCTCAAGAACTGAGGATCCGTACCATGTAGGGCCTTATATGTGATACAGATGGCCTTGAAATTAATACGACTCTTGACTGGCAGCCAGTGCAAACTCAGAAGGTGCTCACTCACTGATTGCAATTTGGGGATCCCAGAAGGAGCTTTGCAGGCACATTCTGGATCATCTGAAGCTTATGTAATTGCTTCTCGGGTATGCCGAGATTTAACCTGTTTCAATAATCCAGTTTGGCAAGGACTATAGATGTGACTACCATTTTCCTGCTTTCTGCTGGGATCAAAGGTAAAAGTTTCTTAATCGCTTTGAGTAGATAAAAAATGGATGAGGAAACTGCCTTGACTTGAGCTTCGAAGTTCAGTATCTCATCTATCACCACTCCCAGATTATTTGATTATTTGCTTTATGGACCGGGATAGGTACTGTTCCCAGGTCGTCCATCCACCAAATTAGAGACCAGCTGGAAGAGTAGTTGCCAGACAGGATTATCTCAGTTTTTCCTGAGTTCAACTTGAGTCAGTGTAAGCTCATCCAGAAGTCAACTGCTATCATACAATCCCTAAATCTTTTAACTGGCAGCTAAATATTTTTACACCTAGACAGGACAATTTGAGTGTCGTCTGCGTAGGATGTTAGTGCCATCCCGGACGACCTAATTAGTGCCACTTTTTCAGATACGTCTACATTAAAAAGTATAGGGCTGATAGAGGAACCCTGATGAACCCCACATGGGAATAGTGAAGGACAGAGAGTTGTAGTCACCCAAGGCAACTGATTGCATCCAATCGAATAAAAAAGAGACCAGTGCTAGTGGCGTTTCTCAAATGCCAAGAAAATTCAGACGGTTAAGCAGCATCTTGTGGTCGACCGTGTCGAATGCTGCCAACAGGTCGAGCAGAATAAGAGCCCTTACACCTCCTATGCCCAAAATGTCTCTGATTTCGTCTGTAGCCTTTATTAGGGCTGTTTCTGTGCTATGTTCTGGCCTGAATCCAAATTGGGACTCGTCCAGAAAATTGTCTTCATGTAGCAATTGTCTGAGCTGGTTATTCATGGCTTTTTCTACCTGTTTTGCCACTTATCTCTGTTCTCTTCTTCAGTTATTGTAGACACAACAACATAACAAGTTTGACTTTTGTAGTGAGTGCATCAACAACATATACAAACATAGTTTGGTTTCTGAGAACAAAATGAGCTAAACTTTGTAATCACTTCTCGAAAGTTATCACCAGTAATACCTGTGACCTGTTCCTCTACACCGGTAGATTCCAAGTCCTCCTTTTCCCTACACTCCTGTTCAGGACTATAGAAATAAAACTGAACATCTTCACAGACTTTTTCTACATCTGCTACCAACCCATGCAAAAGAGATCTATTAATCTGTCGTAAACATAGAGGAGGAGTTTTCATATAGTAAAGCCTCATAACTAAATTTTGCATTTTATAATGATGAACAGCTAAAATTATAAAGTGATGAAAAGTGCTCATACACACTTTCTTTGAAAGACATGCTAGTGAATTTCCTTGTAAAATACTGTACTTCCTTACTTTGCATGGATCTAAACCTTGCAAAGCCACAGTTTTCTATTTCACACTTTTGCTTGGAAACGCACGTAGGAAAGTTCTCAATACATCAAAAGATTCCTGCCAAACCCTGCAACAGTTCAATTTACATATAAGGCCTGTCTACTCCTTCCCTGCATCTCTTCAGCTACCACTTCCGCTACACTTCTAGCTTCCATCACCATCATTTTGGAATAGGAGTACCATCCTTCATCTCATAACATTGACCAGATTCTTCAACTGCATGCACTAATATGTTCTCTTGGAAGCAGCTTTCTTCATTAAAGAAAGTCTCAGTACTAGACGTATGTATCCATTCACCACTGAAAACTTTGCAAAAGTTACTTCTATTGATAAGTCTTTTCTTTTGGCTTCTTTTCCACATAGACAACACTATTTTATGGACAGTCCTCATTCTGTTTAGAATCAAAATAAATAGCTTCCTCTTGAGATCAAATGCCTTATTAACTACAGCTTCACATCTTCCTTTTGTCTGACTGCTTTTTTTCTTCTTTTATACTGCTTCAATGTTCTTTTTAGATTCTGAAATACTCTACTGCAGAACATTCTGACTCTAAGTTACTTAACTTTCTCTGTCTTCTGCTCAAACTCTCTGCTTTTTTTGTACAATTATATATTCTCTATATCATATTTCCCATTCTTAGTTGATCTGAAACTTTGCTTTTTATTTATTTGATTTTGCTGACTTTCCAGTTGTCCACATACTATTTGAAGAAATAACTTGTTTCAATCACCAACAACCTTTCTCTTTCACTTTTTCCACATTTTGCACTTTTCTTTCTCAGTTGTAAGGAGATAGTATACTTCCTTCTGTTTCTTTCGTCTTTCACTATTTTTATTGTAACTGTATGTACTAAAGTAGAATGTGATACCTGGAAGCAAAATAAGGGGCATTTTGCTTTTCATTATATCATCAGATTACATAGTTTAACTATATAACTACGAACATAAAACATTGTGAAAGTATATTATAGATAACAGTACACTGGTAATTTTCATGTTTATGTGTGTGTGTTCTAAGTTGTCAGCGTATGCATTAGTGTCTCCCTAGGTATACTACCAAATCCATGACTGTGTTCCTGTGTATCTACCCATGAATAATCATCTGGATAGGTGACCAGGTTGTGCCAGTACTTGACTACATATCTGAAGGGTGGGTGTAGGAGTCCACTGATAGAAGTGCCATCAGATGTTTAAGAAATTATGCCAGTATATGAGTATCTGCTTTAGCAACTCTATGGCTCTCTAAATATGTATGTAAGTGACTGAACAAATAGCTCAGTGCCTGTACTGGTAAATACAGAGGTATGTAAGTGTGTCTAGTGCTGTATACATAACTAGTTTCTGAGCATGTGAGTGAATGCATAACTGCACTCCCTGACTTCATTAGATAGAGACTCTATGCTTCTTAGAACATGTCTGTCACTTGTATTGTGGGTGATATACTATCCCTACTACTAGGCAAAGGGGCTGCAGGTGCATGAATAACTTAGTGAAAGTGAAAAGGATATCTCTTACCATTTAAACATGAACCACTGTAGATTATGGCATATCTACAGCATATCTCAGAGCTGAGTAATGTGCACTAAAAGGTGGGTTTAAGACTTGGCAAAGGGCTTTTTCATGCCAAGTCGAGCTGGCATTAAAAGCGTACAGGTACCATTTGAAGTAGTAGGCCTCATCTAAGATCAGAGATACCCTCTGTAGTAGTGGGCCTCACCCTTATTTAAAAGACTACTTGAATGGATGTGTGATGAGGTTGTATCAGTACTTGGCTGCATATCTCAGTGAGGGGAGCAGTACACCTCAAGGAGTGTCATTAGATGTTTAGCTAACTGTACCAGTACAGGACTGTCTGTTTATCTAACACTATGGCTGACTATTTCTGTATGTAAATGGCTAAACAAATTGCTCAGTGTCTATGTTAGTGAATTCAGGGGTATGTAAGTGTATGTGCTCCTGCCTTTGATAGTGCTGGATATATAACTGGTTTCTGAGTTTTTGAGTGACTGCATAACTGACTCTGCACTGTCTGACTGCATGAGACAGAGTCTATATGGTTTTCAGAACATGTATGTCACATGCATTATCGGTGGTATACTCTATGTATCATTAGACATAGCAGTTTCAATGCATGAATAACTTAGTGAAACTGAAAAGGACATCTCTTACCATGGCTCCCTAAATCTATATGTAAGTAGCTTAACAAATAACTCAGTGCCTCTGTTGGTGAATTCAGGGGTATGTAAGTGTGTCTGCCACTACCTTTGATAGTGATGGATACATAACTAGTTTCTGAGCATGTGATAAAATACATAGCTGCCTCTGCACTGTTTGACTGCATGAGACAGAGACTCTATGCTTGTCAGAACACGCATGTCACTTGCATTATGGGTGGTATACTCAACGTACTACTGGGCATTGGGGTCTACAAGTGCATTATTAACTTAGTGAAAGTGTAACGGACATTTCTTAACATTTAAACACTAACCGCCATGGGTTATGGCATACCTACAGCCTATCTCGGAGGTGCGTTATGTGCATTAAAAAGTGGGTTTAAGACTTGGCAAAGTGCTTTTTCATGCCATGTTGAACTGGCATAAAAAGAGCACAGATACTTTTTGCAGTAATAGGCCTCATCTAAAACCACAGATATACCCTCAGCAGTAGTAGGCCTGACCCATCTAAAAATGTAGAGATACACTCAGCAGTAGTAGGCCTGGCCCATGTTTAACGAACCACTTGACTGGATGTATGACTAGATTGTATCAGCGGTTGGCTGCTTATCTAAGTAAGTGGAGGAGTACTCCTGTAGGAGTGCCATCAAATGTTTAACTAAGTGTACAAGTACATGTTTAATTGTAGGTGGGGATGTTGGGGTTTATAGGGGTAAAGGGTTAATTAATTTTAAAGGATTTATATTTAGTTTTTAATAAATAATAATTGTTTAGTTGATAATTATGTTAATTGTGCAATGTATTTTTTAATTTTAAATGTGGGTTGTGGGTTTTGTAGGGGTATAGGGTCGGAAGTGAATTAATCTTATGTAAATATTACTTATTTTTAAAGCATTATTAATGAATAATGGGATAATTATTATTTTTAGTTGTGTAAATAATTTTCTGTGAAATTTATGAGTGTGTTGTGTATTTTGTGGAGGTATACTGTGGGAAATACATTAATCGTGGCTGTTCTGACTGGCCGACAGGCTCCTTGAGCCCAACGGAAACCAGACGGAATGACCGGCCGATTTGAATTCTGACAGCCTTAATCATAATATGGCAGTCGGAATTCAAACCAAGGATGTTGGTCAAAAACCCTCCGACCTGAGGTCAGAGGCTTTATGACTGACATCCCAATCAGGCCCTTTGTCTACTCTGATATAAATTGTAGTGGGAATAGTATATGTATCAATTTTAAATTTAGCAGTTTACTTTATTTTGTTTACATTTATATTAATATGTTTTTGGTTATTTAAAATTATAATATTTATAATTATTAATGTTTTTATATTTTATTTATTTTTAATAGATGCAAAATTGTTGGTTTGTCTCATTATTTAATTATATTTAACATATTTAAAATATATATATGTTATTGGATATATGTAGATACATTTATTTTTTCTATAATTACATTTTAAAATGTTTTGAATTAGAATTTAAGCTCAGAGGGATCTTGTCCATCAGAAAGTCGCACTCGGAAACAGCGGTGCTTTACCCCAAAGAAAGCTTTATTTCAGGTACAAACAGTCTCGCAATCCGGTGATATTTGGCATCTGCCTACGCGTTTCAAGAATTTCTCTTCATCAGGGACTAATGCAGCCAAAAGCGCATGCTCGGTTTCAGCCTCCTTTTATATGGTTACTCGTTCGCCATATTTTGCACTCTGAACGAATTAACGTTGCATTATGGGGGTTGTAGTCCGTCTTTTGCCACAATTGGATGCGCTTTTTTAATAAAATGCACCATTAAGCTCTACATGAGCTCCAGATTACTTGACTGTTCTTATCCTCACACTGTTACCCACGTAGGGAGCACCGTACATTTGATGTTCCGTCGCACTCGGAAACAGAGGAGCTTTACCCCAAAGAAAGCTTTATTTCAGGTACAGTCTCGCAATCCGGTGATATTTGGCATCTGGCCGCTGCATACGCGTTTCAAGAATTTCTCTTCATCAGGGACTAATGCAGCCAAAAGCGCATGCTCTGTTTCAGCCTCCTTTTATGTGCTTACTTGTTCGCCATATTGTGCGCTCTGAATGAATAGGTCTGCACCACCCGAGGAAGGGGGCCACGGAGCATCGAATGTACGGTGCTCCCTACGTGGGTAAATAATTAATACTATGTTCTGCTCCTGCTTGTACCAACAAAGCGAGAGGCACTCGAGCACAACCTTGAGCTCCCGTTACTGTGCTTACATTGTCCTGCTGAAATCGATTTGAAAGCCCGCCAATGGGCCTCATCGGGCGGACTCCTCCTCAATCCTAGGCTGTTACCCCACATACCGAGGCTGGTAGATACCAACCCTGCGTCGGCGTAATTGGTGAAGCGGCTCGGTGTCTTCCATACCATTAAATGAGCTTATGCTTGAAGCTCAAGGTTGTGCTCGAGTGCCTCTCGCTTTGTTGGTACAAGCAGGAGAAGAACATAGTATTAATTGTTTAATGTAATTAAATGTTTTCTATTTATATTTATATATATTGAAAAATCTATATTTTAGACAACTATGGGCCTCATGACGATGTTGGGCAGAAAGCCTCTGACTGACAGTCGGATTTTCCTAGACTGAGCCCTTGCGACCGACTCATTCGGGTTGCATTCCGACTAACCGTTTACAATGTTCGCGGTCGGAATGCAACCCATGCGGTCTTTCTGATTCGGTACCAACAGGATCTCGGAGAAGTCCTGTCGGTCAGAACCACATCGTACACTTTTACGGGCAGGGTTTCCTGCCAAGGGATTACGATGTCGGTTTCCAACAGCCTTTCTGAGTTGGCCAGTCTGACTCGAAAAGGCAGTCGGAAAGTGACTTTGAGGGCCCCTGGCAGGGCCCCCTTTGATGCACGGCCTCTGGTTGGAGGTCAAGGGGGTACCCAAGGGACCCCCTATAAAACACTGCTCTGTGTGGCAGGCACCATGGGGTGCCTGCGACAGGGTGCAGGGTTTTCTGAAAAGACCCCATTCCCCTATAGGAGCCTTTGTTAGAGTCAGTTCTCGGTTGGATCACAGGCTCTCATAGGAAACAATGGGACTCTGACTGAACAGTGTTCGGTCACATCATAATCGGCCGGGTGGGACCGGCGACGGCAAGTTGGTCAGTTCCAGACCTGAGATGGTGTAGGGCGATTTATTTTTCCAATATTTTTGTAATTTCATTTATAAGTATAGGAAGTCAATATTTTTGACATAGATATTTTTGACTCTATATTTTTGTATGTATATATTTTGGTATTCGATATTTTGTCAGTGAACCGTCTCAAACACACATTCGAATGACTGAGACTTTAAAGTGCATATCACATCTAACCACGTAGCACCCTGCCCTATGGCCTAAGTACACCATACCTTAGGGGCAAGTTATGTATAGCAGAAGGCAAAACAAGACATGTACAATATACAGTTCTAGGGCAACACATTGTTAAGCAGCCTCACACAGGGCGGCACACTGAGCGTCACGGCAAATTCACAAATATCACGTGTGACACAGAAAAACTTTTTTTTTACATTTTCTGCCCATACTGTTTCCTAGAAACACACCTATATCCCACCCATGGAGTCAGGGTGCCTCCAACCTGACCCCTTAGGCCACTTCCTGCCATTAATGTGCAGTCTCTTGGACTTTGCCGATAAACTAAAATGGCAGACACAGCTTTCTGCTCAGGTTGTGGCTAGTCAACCACAGCGTTACTGTTGGCATGCATATTCGTGAATCATCATAAAAAAGTCACAAATTCATGGCGACCCTAGATATCCAAATTTGGATTTCCTTTAATTTCTCAGAAACTACTGAACAGGTTTGCACCAAAAAGCAAAATGCGTAATCTGTGAACTAAAAGCTACCATCTACCAATTTCGGTGTATTTCCGTCCAGCAGGTTGGGTTGCAGGAGTGTCTAAAGCTCTATAGGAATTAACGTGGGAAATGCACATTTTCTGACTTCCCTATTTTTCAGCGCCCACTTGACAGATAGCCACAAAATATTCCATGCACACCTAGAATCACCGGGGCCAAACGGCGCTAAAGATGTAAGCAAGTAAAAAAAAACCTTTTCCTATTGAAACATAGTCCTAACTGTACCTAGGGTACAAAGACAAAGGGGGCCACTTAATAACACACTGCACAGGAGGACTTGCTGGTAAATCCGGTAGGTCTCCTTTGAGGGAGGAGATTGCAAGGGCTTGGGAACCAAGGGAGCACAGCTGGTTGGTCAGTGGTGGGAACAGTGGGACCGGGTACAGGCCAAACAGGTCATCTGGGTTTGTGTGTCTTGAGGTCAGGAGCAGGCAACTTGGAGAGACACTCTTGGGACAGCTCGGCCACTCAGGAAATGGGTCGCAGGTGTCTTGACGTCCCTTGACCGGTACTTGCTTCTGTTGCTGGTGTGGACTATTCTTCTTGGTGTTTGCCGTTGGGGGTCAGGTACTCCAGATATTGATACCCGGTGGCTCCTTTAGGTTGTGGCATCTACAAACTTGGTGTGGAGACCGATCTGACCCTCCTAAGCAGTGTATCTTTTCTTTTTCGGTGCTGCATCAAGGTTATCGGAGAGCATCCACTCGACAAACTGGACTTCACGGGATCGGGTCCTGCAGTGAGCAGGGTAGGGATACCTTTACTGCAAGGGAGCTTCTAAGTGATTTCTTGAAGGCTGAAGGTGCTCTGGGGTGCTTGGAGTCCTTTCAAGTTCAAGACGACACAACAGGCAGTGATCGTTGAGTCTTTGAAGCAGCAGGCAGGGTTTAACACCTTTTTCTTCTGCATCAGGGCTTCAGTTCTCATGCAGCAGGTCTTCTTTGTCCTGGTCTTCTCTGATCATCAAATCTGATGTTCAGGTCGCGGGGTGCCACATAAATACTGAATTTAGTTACAAGGTGAGTCAGGGAGTGGTCAATGGGCTACCAACCTTTACAGTGTCCACACCCTTAGTGACCACTTCCTGTGGAAAGTGGCATGACCCTGGCCTTGATAGGTTGTTTCTCCACCATCCCAAGATGGTGACATTTCAGGAGAGGGGTTCACACCACCTGCCCTGCCCTACGGGTGCTGTAGGCTAAGTGGGGACCCTCCTCCAAATCTAACTACATTTCCCATCTTTCCTGCCACCAAACATGGAGCAGGAAAGGGGGCTTGACTTTCCACACTATCTTGAGGTTTCTGTGTTGGATTTCCAAGGTGGCATTGGCCAGGAAGGCCATCCTGTCCTGGACGAGGTTTGAAGCACCTCTGCCCAGAGCAGGCTCAGTCTGTGTCCTCTGAGAGCTCTGGCTCTTACCCCATGAGGTCACATATCTGGTGGTGGAAGACTGGCAACAACAAGTTATAGACTACACAAGTTCATGGTAGGTTTTTAAGGGTCCCTCTAAAAGGGTCTCCTGTTTCAAAGTGTCAATGCCTGCAGTAGGAGTAACTTACCTATACCGTACGCAGTTTATGGGTGGCTTGGCACCCATGGCTGTGTGCCATGTCGACTCTTTGGATTTCTGTGCACCAAGACACGCAGCCTACAATGGCATTATGCATTGTCCTGATGAGGGCACAATACAGGCAGCAGCCCCAGTGGACCGTCTTCAGTACCAATGCCGTAGGTACCAGGGATACCATTCACTAGGGACTTACAAGGGTTGCTGAAGTATGCCAATTATTGTCCATTTTTAGGGAAAGAACACTGGTACTGGGAACCTGGTTAGCGGGGACCCAGTATAACTCATTCAAAGTTGTGGGGGGGACTGCAACATAAATCCAATTTCTCACAGCTACCCATGAAGTGTATGGTATAGGGTCAATATTGCTCATAGCACAAGCTGCCTGCTCTTAACAAGTGTTTTTCCATGCATTCACAAAGGGGAAGAGGTCCCTTTAGGACATCTCCCATAGGTTACCACCTATTTGAAGTAGGTAGTAAAATGCAAATGTTTTGCGACCACATTTCGGTTGCAAAACATTCACACATATCACTTTCATTCAATATTAGAAAGGGATGCCCTAAACACGCTTCTTCCTAATACCAAATCACTTACCCAATGTGTGATTCGGTAATAGGTTATCAAATCACAAATAGAGCTTTGTTCATAAAAATGCTTTTTTTTTAGGTCATAAATGGCTCGATCCTGTGAATCTGGCACTTTGCAAACACAAAAAAGCTCGACACATCTGGCCCTAAGTCCCCGAATACTGTAATGGACCCCAGCATAATTGTTCTCATGGTGCTGGCAGCCCGACAGAGTCTGACTCCCCCAAGAGGGAGATGGCCCAATGAAAAAAAGCTCCCTTAGCCAATCAGAATGCTCTATTTTTTTAACTGGTGCTCCTGCAAGTCTCTCACAAGCCTCTTGCGACCCAACTGTCAAGATAAACAAATATTTTTAAACCTACAATTCTCAAAAACTACTGAACAGATTTATACCAAATCACAAAAGGCACTCAATCTGGACCAAGATCTAGATTCCTGCCAAATTTGGTGTAATACTGCTCAGCAATTTTTACAGTAGCACTGTTTAAAACATTCTATGGAAAATGCATGGTGATTTTGCTTTTTCGCTTGACTGATCAACCCAAACATTTCTATGCACAAACTAGTCATAAAAAGAGCACTTGTTTTGGAAAATTTCATGAAGATTTGCCAAATGGTGCCAAAGTTATTAGCAAGACAAAAAAACGTATTTCCTATGGAAACTCTGAACTAACCATAATCACCCAGAATTGGTTATATATGTGGGGACATGGCGGAATATCAAAAGTCCGTGGCAGAAAGAAAACAGAGGACACCAGGTCCCTGTGTTTGTATTTAACATTTGAAGACTGTATCAGCCCCGATGGGCAACAACTTCAAACAACGCCTTGGTATTTTCCCTGTGATGGAAGAGATGCCAGGGAGAGCCTCACTGGAGATGGTGAAGTTTTTCCTTGGCAAAGGCATCTCCCATACTGATGTAACCCTGTCAATGAAGGAGGGTTTGTTAGCTTAGTCAAAACCAGGTCTAGTAAAATGTAACAATTATGAACTGTCCAATTTGAGACACCGGTGACTGAAAATGAAAATAATTGTTTTATAATTCGAGTGATGTTTGCACAGAAAGTATAAATCAAATTTGGACTGTGTTTTCTTAGCAATTATAGAAATGTATTCAAGGTCAAATGTCAGAGATACTACCATTACCAAAAGTCCCACTCAGGGATCTAGTGGGAAAGTAATTAATATTGTAATTATTAACAGACTTGCCACCGTGATCAAGGCTGCACTGGCTGAAAAGTGTAGGTGGAACAGTAATGAAATGAATCTGGAACTCGGAGCCCACGAGAGTACAGTGTCGTCTTTTCTTTGTTCAGCAATTTTTGGGGGGCATTGGTCATGTTACAACGCTGGCACCAGCAGCGAGAGCTCACCGCTTTGACCGCTTTAAAACATAAATTAATCTTCCTCCCCATTACAAGAAAGGCCTGCACTCAGGAATGTGGAAAATCATTGCTGTTGTTATAAACAGCACTTGTCTCAGAGAACACATTTCGGCTGCTCAATCATCCTTTTTCAACTCACACGAGCCCTTTTTTCACCCTTTTTAAATATTCACCTCACATGATTTTTATATGGAGGACGTAGACAAAATACTATAACCTTCACGCACACACCTATATATCACATAATAAGTATTTTGTGATATAACAGTGTTGTATGAATGATTTTCAATAGGAAGCTTGCAGGTGTTCCAGGTATTAGAATCTCAAAATCCATTTACATGGAGGTCATCTTTGAACTACATACCAACACTGCAAAGTCAAGTGCTGTGTTTGAAATGTCCCTGTCTCACGTACCCACCATTAGTCAATGTTGCTACTACACTATACATCACTCCACTATGAGATATTACACTCTATGCTACTACACTCTATGACACTCCACTTTCCGACACTCCAGTATACGCTATCCCACTCTATGCCACTCCACTGTACACCAATCCATCTATGCTATTGTACTGTTTGCCACTACACTATACCTTATTCCACAGTATGCTGTTCCACTTTATGCCACTGCACTCTATGCTACTTCACTGTATGCTAATACATTCTGTCACACTCCACTCCACTGTACCACTCTCCACTGTAAAATACTCCACTCTATGCAACTCCACTCTACCACACTCCATTGTAGACTATTTCATTGTAAGCTACTCCACTGTACCAGATTCCACTCTATTCCACTTCAATCTGCAATGCTGTGCTCTACAACACTTCACTTTATGGCACTCTCCTCTACTGCACTATAACACACACCACTTAATAACACTCCACTTGAAAACAGTAAATTCTACAATTTCAATTATTTTAATTGAAAATTAAATAAAAATTGAAATTCAATTTTACCAAAAGTTAAATGTGTGTTAGGGTTAGGGAAACATTATGTATTCTTTCTATACAAACCAAACTTGAACTACACAAACATTAACAATTCTTCAGTTATAGTTATGCTTTAAATTGATAGTTTATGGACCACCTTTAAATTTATATATATATTTATTTCTTCTTTAGCTAAAAACTAAAGTTAAAGTACACAAAAGTGTAAATTCCTAAATGTATACTTTGATTTACAGTTCACGTAGCACAACTTCAAATTATTATAACTCACGTACCTCCATACACAGTGTATTCAACTCGGTATCCTCACTGCATTACATATATAACTTGCAGTTTCTTTATGGTTTTCTTATATCCTTATATATTATATCAGTTATACCACCTAAAATAATATTATTTACAATAATAGATATGGCATCGCAAATCAGATCTTTTGTGGGAACAAAGCACATGGTAGAATGGTGAGTTATAGCTAATGTAGTGTGGCTATCGATTTGAATCCACTGTGTACACTGTGTATGGGGCTCTTTCCTCTTTTCCTGAGTTTGGGGACCTAAAATGGGTTCATTTTTAAACATGTTGTTGTATTTTATATCTTCAGCCACAGTTAGGAGGGTATTCCTCCCCTATCTGTAAAATCCAAACCCAACAACAGCGTTCCCTGAATCGGGCTTTTGCTTCTGCAAGCCCATTTTCTGTATCTATGGTGCTAGCTTCTTATCTTCCATGGCCATAACCAGTCTCTCCGTTCGAAAGGGCATGGCATCCTTCTCCAACTGGGCCTTATGTTCTTTTTCTGACTTCTTGCCCTTGAATGTCAGCTAGTGACACACTGCTAAGGGGGGATACAATGCTCTGAGTCCTGGAATATTCACTGAAGAGTTCATGTTGGGAAAGGTTGTCACCTGTCTCCTCTTATTCTGAAACATTTTCTTTTCTCTTTCATTCTCCTCTGTTGTGATCTGGGCTTGGCAGACCTCTTCCCAAGGCCTTCTTCCTAAGCCTGGAGGGCTTTCAGTTAGTCGTCGCTTATAGCCTTGTACTAACCTTCAGCTCCCTCTCTCTACACACTGCATTACTCAGCCAGGGTTGTCAGATTAACCTCCATGCTCACCAGGAAAAAAGGTGAAAGAATTTTAGACAAAAACAAAATTTAGAATACAAAATGACCCAATGAAAATCCTACATGTCAATGTAACATCTAAAAACTAAGTTTTATGCTCTAAAATCAGTATAGGAATTGTTTATGTACTTTTAAAACTGCACAAACATGAGTGTGGATCTTACCACTTAACACCAAAGTAGGAAAGTAGATTATTATTTAAGGTGGACAAATGTTCACCTCAAAGGGTAAGGCCACAACGTTGCTAGAAGTCACAAACACAATACAATTTCAAACCAATTTTAAAATAAGGAGAAAATATTTATGAGTAAATAACAAAAATCCAATACGGGGAACTGTAGATATGAAATTTTAAATGTTTAAGTGAAAATAGCATCAAAAAAAGGCAAAGTGCGAACGAGAGTCAGTAGAATAGGGGTGGGCGGAATTTGCGAAATCCACTTTCGCAAATTATCGCAAAAATGTTTAAAATTTATCGCAAACAAGCGGAAATATCGCGAAGATGCAGAATTTTTTTTCCCGCATGTTCGCGAGATTTTCTGCATGGTTGCGGGTCGCCAACTTACCCATGTGGTTGCTCGCGGGCGCGGCCATCTTGTTTTGAGTTGTCTCGCGGTGCATGATCGCTAGAAGAAAGACGTGATCGCGTGACGCATGACGTCACTGCGGGCGCGAACTGTCGCGAGACAGCGCAAATGGCTAAAAACAATCCAACATCTCATGGAGAACGCGACCGGATCAAGAAAACTTGTCGGCGAACGCAGGGATTCAGGTAAGGCGATCGCGCGCACACGAGAATGTATTATTTTACAGCGCGAGCAAGAAACAAATTATCGCCAAGCTGCGGAAAGCGGAAATTTGGACATTTTCGCGCTCTCCGCGGAACGCGAAAATGTCAAATTATCGCAATTTCCACGAACGGAACGAAATTTTTGCCCAGGCCTACAGTAGAAGCAGGACACCAAGACCCAGAAGCAATTTCAAAAAGACAGCGATAGAGCCCTGGTTAGATACAAAAAGTGGATTGGTTTTCAGGGAACGTTTGAAAGCCCAAAAATTTGAAATATTTTCTCAGTTTTACTCAGAAAGGGACTTTGGGACAGATATACAAAGCATTTTTGAGGTTGCAAATGGGGCGACTGAAAAAAAAATCTCTTAATTGTACAAACAATGAATTGAGATCCGAAACACAAATTGTGTTTGCTACCCAATTCTCATCCGCTATTTGTAAGGGTTTTGTTTAAGGCATTCTTTCACAATACCAAATTGCAAAGGAGGTGGTAACCCATTTGCAAATGGCAAGGGGTCCCCATGAAAATGCTTCCCCTTTGAGAATATCAAAACACTATATATATATATATATATATATATATATATATATATATATGTGTATATATATATATATATATATATATATATATATATATATATATTCCAAAGTGTGGTAGTCCTTCTTGAGCAGCACTCGAGAAGACGACGCACTACATCCCCCACAATGCCTATAGCAACACTCAATTGGAAGCTCCATATAGGGGCGTGTCATTGTGGGCCAATGAATGGGGGAGCAGGCACACCATTGCACGTTTTCCTTTCGTTCAAAAGCCTCCGAAGAAGCGATACAGCGAAACGCGTCAGGCATGATGAAAGGCTGCCGCAACCAACCCGCTACTTTGAAGCTGTCCATACCCTTGATTGAGGCTGGTAACCTCCGTCGTCTTCTCGAGTGCTGCTCAAGAAGGACTATCACACTTTGAATATATATATATATATATATATATATATATATATATATATATATAGATATATATATTCACTTAAAAAACCATAGGTTTCACACATGTTATGGTTAGCTGGACATTTCACTCATGAAAAACCATTGAAATTCCCCCGCTATAGTTAGTGCAGGCAACTATAACTCACGCGACCGCAATCCTCTGCTGATGACGTCAGATATTACATCACTGTATTTAGACACTTATTTACCCATGTCTTCTTCCATTAATTTTTAGCTATACATATATTACAAATATTTTTTTTTCAGAAAGACACATATGTCATCAGTGATGTAATATCTGACGTCCTCAGCAGTTCCTAACTATAACGTGTATGAAACCTATGGTTTTTTCAGTGAATTTGTACGGTTTTTTAAATGCTAAGTTATGTATTGTTTTTTTTTTTTTAAGGTTTTTCACCGTGCGCGTTCCGTACGCGCACGTTACACAGTTCGCGGAATTTTTCCGTTTCTACCGTACGAGCACGCTACGCGTACTCCGTGATTTTTTGCAAAAAAATTCAAGGAAATTTTGGCCCTTGGGGGTCCTTCTGGGACCCCCTGACAAAGGCTAGGGGGTCAGGAACTGTCCACCCTGCCCCCTTTTCACGTTCTCCACCTTTGTTTTTCACCCCCTCAGACTGCGAGAGACAAAATGGCGGCCGACACTTCCTGGTTTCGACCGATTCGAATGTTTACTAAGATCTAACAACCAATCAGAATCGCGCTCGCGCACGGCAGCGTGCGCGTACGGTAAGTTTTACCGTACGCGCACGGTGCGCGCTTATAGATAAATGTATGCTTTTAAATGCTATTTTCTCAGGAAATACTGAACAGATTTACACCAGACCTGCAAAAGGCACATCCCTGACCTGAGGACTACCTCTCTGCCAAATTTCAAGTAATTCTGTTCAGCCGTTCGGGCTGTAGCTTGGACTAAAGGTCCTATGGAAAAATGCATGGGGAAAACGCGTTTTGGGACCCCCCCTTTTTCTCAGCCCCCGCTTGACGAAGCCCCCCGAGACTTTCAGGGAAGGAGCGGAGCTGAGCGCCCCACCTATTTTGAAAATTTCGCGAGGATTCGTCAATCGGCGCCAAAGTTATTCCAAATAGAATGTTGCCGATCTCCTATGGAAACACGATCCTAACTATAACTATCTACTGGCGACCACCAGTAGATAATATATATATATATATATATATATATATATATTCACTGAAAAAACCATAGGTTTCAGGGGTGTTATAGTTAGCTGGACTTTTCACTTGTACAAAACCATTGAAATTCCCCCGTTATAGTTAGTTCAGCTAACTATAACTCGCGCGCCCGCAATGCACTGCTGATGACGTCACATATTACATCACTCATGACATGGTCAGTGACATCACTCATGACATCACTGATGACATCTCAAATGACATCACTGATGACATCATCCAGTGAATGTGTGTTATTCTGAAAATTAAATATGTTTTATATATGTATATCTCAAGGTCGATGGAAGAATAAATGGGTATATAAGTGTCTAAATGGATGATTTGTTTTTGAAAAATTGATTGTGTAACTGACTGATTAAGTGTATCATAGTGAATACATGGCTTAGTGAGTAATGTTTAAATATGTAAATATCTGTATCAGTCTCTCACTTTGTGTATAAGTGGCTGCATGGGTTGGTGAGTAGCTACATGGGTGTCTATATAGGTTATTAGTTGGTTTTTTGAGTATCAGTCTGAGTGTCTGCATGGTTCGGTGGGGGGTATTACGTAGTGCATAGGTGCATGAATGAGTGACTCACTGTTTGTATGTGTTGAACACAGTATGTGTGCAGGACTGTATGGGTGGATGAGTGTGTGTATGGGTGTGTTAGTGAGTGAATGACTGTCTCAATAGTGTCTTTATGAGTAACTACATATGTTTTAAACTAGTATATGTGACTATTGGTGTATATATGTGAGTATATGTGAGAGTGAGAGATTGAAAGAGTTCCTGTATGAATAAGTATGTGTTTCTATAAGTGATTGTTTAAAAGACTAAGTATGTGTAAGTTTCCGTAGAAGTAAGTGTGGTGGTGTGTGTATAACTGTATATGCAAGTAAATGTATGTTTGATTCTTTATTAGCATGAGTGACTATGTGTGTGAGTAACTCTATGGATGAGTGGCATTGTGTAACAGGATGTATAGGTGTATGAGTACATATGATGAGTGAGAACATGTATGAGTGACTGTATTGGACTGTTGGTGAATGAGTGGATGTGTATGTGGATCTTAGAATTACTGAAGAGGTTGTTGTAACTGGTATTGGTATGTCCATTGTTTTGAAAATTTTAGTCTCTATTTTTGAATGTGTGTATCAAAGGTTATATTAGGGTGAGAGGAGGTCTGCCACTCTATCACAAGGATGATGTCATCAGTGATGTCATTTGTGATGTCATCAGTGATGTCATGAGTGATGTAATATGTGACGTCATCAGCAGTGCATTGCGGGCGCGCGAGTTATAGTTAGCTGAACTAACTATAACGGGGGAATTTCAATGGTTTTGTACAAGTGAAAAGTCCAGCTAACTATAACACCCCTGAAACCTATGGTTTTTTCAGTGAATTTCTGAGGTTTTTTAAATGCTAATTCCTAACTATAACGTGCCTGAAACCTATGGTTTTTTCTGTTAATTTAAAAGGTTTTTTAAATGCTAATTTCTAACTATGCCTACAGAGATAGGACATGTGAAGAAAGAAGAAAAAATGCACAGAAAGAAACAAAAGAAGTGCAGAAAGAAGCAACAGAAGTCCTCAAATACGAAGATAAGTGCAGAAAGAAGGATAACGTGCAGAAAGAACAAAAAGAAGAGCAGAAAGAAGCCTTGTTGCAAAATCATCCTGTACCCTCAACTTTTTCAGACGGATACTGGTGGTAACTGAGTCTGACTAACCAGTCCTAGAGCCAGTGCTATGTTAAAAGACACTTAGAATACAGCGAAAACACCTACATACACTAGGGAACATTATGCGTTGGGGTCCCCCTGTGATTAGCCTTACCTCCTCTATAAGCCCCTAGTATATAATAGGGCATGGGGATTAAAACTACCTCTTAAAACAGGCCACGGGGCGTTTTTGCACACGTTAACTCAGGCCCCGTCCCCTCCTTTCACCATTGTGTAAACACGCCCTGTGTCCGTTTTTAGTTGGGAGATTAAGTTCATTTGAATCCTGAGGGTCCCTAGGGTCCAACTAGCCCACTAGGTACCTCCAGTAAGTGCCACAGAGCTGCGTTGCAGAGAGGTGTAAAAAGTGGCACAGCCTGGACCACCTCTCTGCAATGCAGCTCAGTGGCGCTTACTGGAAGCACTTGGTGGGCTAGTTAGCCCCCAGGGGCCCTCAGTATTGAAGGGAAATTATATCCCCAATTTAAAACGTGCCATGGTGCGTGTTTGCACACGTCACCTCAGGCCCCGTCCCCTCCCTTCACCACTGTGTAAACGCGCACTGTGGCTGTTCTAAGTTGAGAGATTAAGTCCCCTTGAATCCTAAGGGTCCCTAGGGTCACACTAGACCACTAGGTACCTCCAGTAAGCGCCACAGAGCTGCGTTGCAGAGAGGTGTAAAAAGGGGCTTGGCCTCAGAACACCTGTCTGCAGCGCAGCTCCCTGGCGCATACTGGAGATGCCTGTTGGGGGCGCGTTTGCAGAGTGCTGCACGGAGGGGGCATGGCCTCCGGCACGATGCCAGCCTTTTATTTATTTTATTTTTTTAAGAAGGGGGGCTGTGTGTTTCCCCTTCTTATTCTAATTTATTGGCCCTGATGACCCCATCCCCCAGGGCCTGTCTCCTAATTATATTTTTTTGACCCCAATCCCCAGGGCCGGCCACTGTTTTTTATTATTTTTAAAAAATATATATTTATAGACACACCTAGGACATGCTGGACAAACCGTACGTACCTATCACCATGACGATTTGCGTGATATTCATTAAAAGGCGACTATGCATGCAATTAATCCACGTGGAATGTATTTACACCACTAGTGAAGCTCTGACATGTCTGATGCTCTACCGTGCCTAATCCCGGTAGACACCCTTGTCGTTTATTTATACAAACATGGGTAGCTATTGACGGGCACATTTAATACACATGCACACCAAGCCATTCAAAGGGGATTCGACAAAAATTCGACCAAAACTATGCAAGAAACCCCCCTCACGGTTAATAAAACACACATCCAATGCCGGATGTGTAATACTTTTTATTTTACTCTCTGGAAAGGGGACGAACATCACTTGCGAGTCACAGCGCGCTCCTGACAGAGCCCAATGCTGTGTTACACCCACCATTGCCTGCCGAGTGCCACACACCTCTGTGTTGTATTCCACTAGCTAGTGCATATGCTATGACACTCTCTAGCCCATGTGCACTGTAACACCACCCCGTGAATATGTCATGCCACACTTGTCTTCGCACGGGTTATATTGCCCCATCAAACGTGCCTTCCTCGATGCCTATGTTATAACGCACAGTGCTATGCCATACATATTACAATTTGGGATCCATATCTTTGTCACAGTGCATGTGCAACGTTACACTCCCCAGCACATATTTTATATTACAACTTTAGAGACTAGTTAGGTTACACAACACTGCCCTGTGCATATTACACTCCAAGGCGCATATCGCATAGCACGCGCTAGTGCCTGGGCTATCTCGCGCTCTCCAATGAATCTGTCATTGCGCACAATGTATTGCATATTATATTTCACGCCTGGTTCATCTTATATCACACTTTTTGGTGCATAGTTTATACCATACACTATATCTAGTTTTCATTTTCAATCGTGCTCTCAGGACTATGTTCTATATAACACTGTGTTCACCTACCCTTTTCACGGGCATTACATTTTGCGATAGGGGGTGGAGGGTCAGGGGGTGTTTTTGCCAAGTGAGCCCGGAGTCACAGTCACAAACGTCCTCTTCTTCCTGAATAAAAGTGAGATTATGCTGCATACTTGTTCATATTTTAAGTAGTTTGCACAGACAAAATGTTTTAAAAACAATAACGTTTCTAATACCCGCCTTCTCTGAACAGTTAGCTTGCTGCCCCATCCCCCTCCTCCCTATCCTCTGTTGTGTGAATCCATGGACTAGCCTCCTCCCTCCTGCCATGCATGGTCTGATGTGCTGCCACTGCCCTCAATTTAGTATGATGTACCAGTCCACTCCTCCTGCCCTCCATTGCCCAATTCTATGACCCATCATTGACCTCCTGCTTAAACTCTGTGCTTAGCTTGCTGCCCCTATTCTCCTTCCCCCTGCCCTCCGATGTCTTTGTGCATGCCCCTGCTCCATCCTTTTTGCCCACCATGTCCCATGGACCTGCCACTCCTATCTACTCTGAGTGTTCTGTTGAGCTGCCACTCCCCTCCCACCTGCCTAGCATTGTCAGATGACTGTAACCTGTCCCTGCCACCTCCACCCTGCCTGTCCACATGCCATGCCTCTATCCTCTTCCTCCTGTCCTACATGGTCCATTGTACTGCCACACCCTTCTGCCCTCCCTGGTCTGTTGTGCTGCAACTGCTCCTCCTGCCTGCCCCGTGTGGTCTGTTGTGAGGCCCCTTCCCCTGAACTTTCTTGTCTGTGCACAGGTCCTAACCCTCCCTTCTATCCTCCATCGTCCTTTGTGCATGCCCCTGCACCCTCCTCCTTGCCCATCATAGCCATTGTGCTGCCACTAACCCTCCCACTTGCCATGCATGGTCTTCTGTGCTTCCATGGCCCCTCCCACCTTCCCTGTGTGGTCAGTTAGCTGCCCCTGACCCCTCCCACCTTCCCTCCATGGTCTGTGTGTATGCCATCACAGTCTCACTGTTGCTCTTCATGTTGTGTCTTGCTTCTAGTGCCCATCCTGCCTGACCTCCATGGCTATCTTGCTGCTCCTGCCCTGCCCCCTTGCCCCCAGCCCTCTGTTTACATGTGCAGACCCCTACTCCCTCCCTCCTGGCTTGTCTGTTCCATTGTAATGCCCTTGATCCGTCCCTGCTGACCTTTATGGTCTGTTATGCTGCAGCCTTCTCTCCTGTCTGTCCATTATGGTCAGCTAGCTACCATTGCCTCTTGCCCCTCTGTTCTCTGTTGTCCATGTGCATGGTCCTGTCCCCTCCCTCTTGCTTTCTATGGATTGTTGTGCTGCACTCCCGTCCTGCATGCCCTGTGTGGTGTATTGTGCTGCTGCAAACCCTGATGCCTGCCCTGCAGGGTCAGTTTGGTGCACCTCTCCATGTCTCTCCTGTCCTCTGTTATCCAAGTCCATGTCCCTATCCCATTTCCTTCCATGATCCAATGTACCATACTTGCGAACATTTTGAACTTGGTAAGAGGGAGATTTTGAAAAAAAACTGGGGTATTGATTTTCCCCTTTGAGTTACATTGAAAAAGAGGATATTGTAGACAGGAGACAGATCAAATAAAGCCCATTTGAGCTTAAAAACATTGGACGTTTCCTGGCTGAATCGGGTCTGTTGGCATGTATGGTTGTACTACCATTGCCTCTTCCTTCTGCCCACAATGGTCTATTACATTGCCACAGCCTTGAAGGAGGGTAGATTTTGTATCACAGGGGGCCCCTGGCCCGTTCTGTCCACACCTGAAGTATGAGACCCTTGTCCTTGCCCTGCCAGCCGCATTTGTAGGCCGTATTAAATTGACCAGCGGGTCCTGTGTTGCTATATAATTATCCTGAGACATCCTTACCACTCAGCCAGCATAAAACCCCTGTGTAGGCCCTTCTGTTCAATATGTAGGCCTCTTTGTTAAATTGACCATAGCTCTGCAATTTTAGTGTATAGCAGTCTGAAGGCAGGTCTGCGAGGCCTTCTGCTCCAAACTAGTAGCCCCCACCCTACCCGAGTGCTCCGTGCTCGGTATCAAAGTTCAACATCCCCCTGAAGCTGTCGACATACAGTAGGCTGCATCCTGGACTGGTACTTGCTTCCTGGGCAGGTTTCCCGCTTTTAAGGAAGTGGCAACCGCAGAGCATCAAGTTAGGAGAACTGAGGAGATTTTATACATGAATATATTGAATTCCTGTACAATACCCATTATTTTCTGCCTGCTCTATGGAACTTACGATAAGCGATTGGCCTGAGAGACTGACCTTTTCACCCAGTCCATTGTCAGCATTAAGTGGGTAAATGACGAAATGTCTGGTAAAATCTGCAGACGAAGCTTTTGGGTAGCATACGTAGATAGATGTAGCGTGCAAAGGAGCCCACAAAATGATATAAAAAGGGATCACCCACAGATATCAACGGACAACCTCGCCGTCTGTATGTAGGTTAACAGGCTGTGCAGGTTTTCCCCAAGAACTGGGAGCTCTTGTCTTCCTTTGCTTAAAATGTCTTGCTCTGCTTTGCTTGAAGTATCTTATTCTATTTTACCTATATGAAATGTCATGTTATGTTTAACCATTGTTCTCTTTACTTTTGCATTTAAAAGATGTTGTATTGTAATTGCAGGAATGCTTGCTCTAAGAGTAAATGTGAGTGTTCCTAGGTAACATTTTCCTTGGTGTAACTTGTTTCTCATGATGCATTTATAGATGTGTTTTCTCTCTCTCTCTGTCAGTCCATTAATTGAGATACAGAGAATATCATGACAGCTGTATGATTATCTGGATTCTGTATTTTGTACTTTATGTCTCTATTCTGCGGTTTCTTTGAAGTTGCATCTTCTCATTAAACTGCCATTGTATTCTGCCTCCAATTCCATGTCTCATATGTCTGTTTTCTTCATTTTTGGAGCAAGCGTTCCTAGGCACCCCGGCTCAAATTAAGGTGCCCCTTTTGTCCCTGACTCACTCTCCTGCTCAGTTCTGTGGTGGCTCCCGGGGCTCTGGGGACCGCCCCTAGCTTCCTTGACCCGTAATAGATCTTCCCTCCAACAGCCTCTCTTGCAAGTCCTGTATTGTTGGTTTGTTGCCCCTGCCCCCCTTTCCACTGCCCTCCATAGTCTGTTGTGCTTCCACGGCCCTTCCTGCCTGCTCAGTGTGGTTAAATTGTTGCCTTTGCACCCTCCTACCTGGCTTCAATTTTCAGAGTCCGTGCCCCTGGCCTCTGCCTCTCAACAGTATCCTAATGAACAACTAGATTGCTAACATTCTATATTTATTACAAAAGTGTGGAACGCCTGACATCATCTTGATGTAATCAAAACTGTAATACCTAGAGCATTCCTTTAGAAATTACATATATGAGAGGGTCTTATTGGCATCAAAATTATGGTTAGTGCTCTAAAAGACTAAAATAAGGACATATTTTCTGAGTTTTCAAATAGCGACAAAGCACTTTTAAATTATTTGTTATCTTTATGTTTTTTTATCTAGTTGACAACTTGATTAAATGTTGCACTTAGGGGAGAGGATGTGGTGTTACTTCCAGAACTGCAGACTTTGCAACTGGGGAACCAGGTTGAAGTTTCTGCTTCAGCTCGACATTCTGTGATTCTGGTCAAATCACTTAGTCTCCCCATGTCTACAACCAAAATGAATTTGTTCTTGTGTGATGTAACCAATGCTCATGTAAAGCACTCCAATACCTGACAAGTCTGCACTATATAACACTGCAAAAACACAAAATAATAAGTGTTTTGCACACTTCTGTCATTGGGCTATATTTGGGCTATATCTGGGTGATTTTGGGCTACATTTGGGCTCTTTTGTCTCCGGTGGCCATCTTGGGAGATTTATTTGTTATGAAGTTTCCTAATTTCCTCATGTACTGCAGTCTCCTCAGTCGGAAATGCTTTCAGTTTTTTACTTTGATTCCATCATGAAGGTATTCAGATATGTCACACATTTGCCATAAATTCTGAATGTTAGCACTCTAGTTGCTCATTAGATCACTGTAGTAAAACTACTGTTCACCATGGAAGTCTGCTCCTGGTATTAAAAGTGCATGTTTCAGTCTGCATGTCAGAATTTTTTAATGAAATAGAAGAGGATTTGAGAAGTCACTCAAAATGTGCCCTCATTTTCTTTCTTCAGCATTAATCATAATTTCTATGGCAAAATGAACCCCCTCATTGTGTTCCTTTTTAAATTAAATGTTTTAAGTGTTACCAGTTTATTCCAATCAAGATGGTTTCAGGTGTGCCATACTTTTGTCATAATGAAGACAGTAAGTGCTCTAGTTGTTTTTAAGAACATTCTTGGACATTCTGTCATTGGGCTATACTTGGGCTACATCTGGGTGATATTTGGGCTACATTTGGGCTCTTTTGTCTCTGGTGGCCATCTTGGGAGACTTATTTGTTATGAAGTTTCCTAATTTCCTCATTTACTGCAGTCTCCTCAGTAGGAAATACTTTCAGTTTTTTACTTTGATTCCATCAAGAAGGCATTCAAATGTGTCACACATTTGCCATAAAATCAGAATGTTAGCACTCTTTTTGCTCATTAGATCACTGTAGTAAAGCTACTGCTCACCAGGGAAAACTGCTGCTGGTATTGAAAGTGCATGTTTCAGTCTGCATGTCAGAATTTTTTAATGAAATAGAAGAGGATTTGAGAAGTCACTCAAAATGTGCCCTAATTTTTCTTTCTGCAGCACTAATCATACTTTTTATGGAAAAATGAACCCCCTCATTTTGTTCCTTTTTAAATTAAATGTTTTAAGAGTTACCACTTTAATCCAAGCAAGATGGCTTCAGGTGTGCCATACATTTATCATAAGTAGGACGGTTAGCGCTCTAGTAGTTCTTTGGAACACTCTGGAAAGCTGCAGTAGAACACAAAGGAATCAACTGACAGTCTCTGCCCTTGTTGGATGTACATGTTTTACTGAGAATGTCAGACTTCATTCTCACATGACTGAGAAAGATAATGTGAATTTACAGAAAATAAGCTCTCAGTTTAGCTTATAGATCACCTTCCAAACCTCTGTGGTAAAAGCATGAGAAAATATTTTTCTCTCAATCATGATATCCCAGCAGAAGGCTTTTTCACATGGTGAAATCACCTTAGAACATACCACAATTCCTAAAATGAGTATGGTACCATCAACAAATGATTTATAATGTAACTAAAGTCTTAAAACCTTTTATTAACTGCAATGCTTTTTAATGAGGTGCTATCATGTATATTGGTCCCAAGATGGCTGACAACACTTCTTGGATGAAGTGCTTACAGCCAATCAGATCTCAGGATGAGATGTGTGGTTAGGCTCCGCCCACATATATATATTGATTTAAATGCTATTTTCTCAGGAACTACTGAACAGATTTACACCAGACCTACAAAAGGCACTTCCTTGACCTGAGGACTACCTCTCTGCCAAATTTCAAGTAACTCTGTTCAGCCGTTCGGGCTGTAGCTGTGTCTAAAGGTCCTATGGAAAAATGCATGGGAAAAATGCGTTTTGGGACCCCCCTTTTTTCTCAGCCCCCGCTTGACGAATCCCCCCGAGACTTTCAGGG